>NW_024345600.1:4530289-5054291 GCF_902729225.1 Pteropus medius
GGCAGGGAAGCAGAATACATTCTCATTAATGCCCAGGCAAAAAATTGTCCATTAAACACCATGAACAACCATGGCGGCAAGGCAGAAAGAAAGAGAAAAATATCCAGAAAATAATCTTAAAGACATAAAAATATATGACTTAAAAAACTAGAAAAGGAAGAACAAATGAAGCCTAAAATAAGCAGAAGGAAAGACGTAATCAAAATTAGAGCAGAATAAAATGAAATGGAGAACAAAAGAGAATAGAAAAAATAAATACAACAAAGACCTGGTGCTTTGAGAAATTTAACAAACCCCTGGCTAGATTCACTAAAGAAAAAAGAGAAAGAACACAAATAAAAAAAAAATAGGGATGAAAGAGAAGTTACAACAGATACCACAGAAATACAAAGGATCATACAAGAATACTATGAAAAAGAATATAACATCAGGAGTGATGCCAGAAGCATGCAGGAGTGAGCGACGTCCCCAGATCTCTCCCCTTGAAATAACAATAAGCTACTTCTTGCAGCCAAGGCTCCCTGTAGGAAGATGGGGAAAGGGAGAGGGTGCAGTGATTTCCCTGAACAGCCCTGCCTGAAAGAGCTGTAAGCTCTACACAGCCAGCAGCAGTGCCCAGGCATCAGGGCAAAAAGCAGAGAAGAGGGGACGGCAGTGAAGCGGGGACAGCAGAGAAACAATAGTTGGTTTTTACCAGCCACAGTAACAAAACTGAGGATGAGCCGCAGCCCCCATCCCCTTACACAGAGGGCCCCTCCAAGACTGAACACCATGGAGCCCCAGGGGAATTTGAAAAATGCTACCGAAACGGTTGCTAACACTGACAAAGACTGAGACTGAGGGTAGCGAGCATGATTGCACAGCTTTAAGAAAAAAAGGCATTTTTAAGGTTTTATATAAAGCAGTGATCCAAGAGGCTTAGGAGCCAACTACTAGAAACCAAAAGAAAACACGTTCTTTGCAACAGACTAGAGAAAACTTTATATAATAAATCTTTTTTCTGAAAAAAAAAAGCAGAATACACTTCTATTAATGTCCAGGTGGAGAAATAGTCCATTAAACACCATGAATAACCAAGGTGACAAGACAGCTCAGAAAGAAAGAGAAAAATCTCCAGAAAATAAGCTTACAGATATAGAAATATGCGACTTAAAAGACAGAGCATTCAATACTTCTGAAAAAACTCAATGAGATCCGAAAACAAATCATATCAACAATTTCAGGAACTGAAAAATAAAAAACTAGATGAGCAGAATGAGTTCTTTAGCAAGGATTGAAACCCTCAAAAAGAACCAAATAGAACTTCTGGAGATGAAGAACATACTGCAAGAGTTGAAAAATGAAATAGCAAGCTTGGGAAATAGAGTCAACCAAATGGAGGAAAGGATCAGTGATATCGAAGACAGGAATCTAGAAATAAATCAGAAGCAAGAAGAGAGAAACTGAAGAATGAAAAATAATGAAAGAGAAATTCAAGACTAGCTGATACCATCAGGAGAGGAAACATAAGAATAATGGACATTATTAAAGGTGAGGAAAAGGAACAGGGATTAGAAAGCATTTTCAGACAAATAGGTGGTGAGAATTTCCCAAATCTAAAGAATGAGCTGGAGCTTGAGATCCAAGAAGTCTACAGAACACCCAATTATCTCAACCCAAAAAGGCCTTCACTAAGAAATATTGTATTAAAATTATCAAAAATCAACAACAAAGACAGAATTCTCAGGGTAGCCAGGGAAAAGAAGATGGTAACCTATAAAGAAAAATCCTTTAGATTATCATCAGACTTCTCAGCACAAATCTTACAAGCTAGAAAGGAGTGGAATCAAATAGTCAGACTATTAAGTGAAAAGAACTACCAGCCCAGAATAATGTATTCAGCTAAGCTCTCCTTTACATATGAAGGAGATATAAAGACCTTTCCAGACATACAAAAATGAAGGAATTCTCCACTTTGATGCCTGCACTACAGGAAATATTGAAAGGGGTCAGCTCACCTAAAATGAAATGACAAAAAAAAAAAATACATAATTAGGAATAAGGTGACTAGCAGGCTGATAGAAGCAGAGGAGTGCAACTTTTACCAAGAACAGGGCATTATAAGCTTAAAAATAAGAAGAGAATTGCTATAGCAAGATCGTAATGAATGTTCAGCATACATAGGGACAAACTGAGACACAATGACTGACAAGGGAAGGATTCGAAGATCCAAATTCACCAAGGGGAATGAAAATAAGGCACGCGCATAAGGAAATGAACAATTGTGAATATATAACTATTCTTTACATATTCCTAATGGTAACCATATGCTAAAGATTCAGAACTGAAGTATATAGCATAAAACAAGAAGAAGCAGAAGGAAAATCTATAAAACCTAACTAAAATAAAGAAAATAGAAACACAAGAACAAGGAAGCAATGGAAACACCGAGTTACCAGAAAGCAAAAGATAAAATGGCTATAAGAAGACCTCATATTTCAATAATCACCCTAAATGTAAATGGACTGAACTCACCAATAAAAAGGCAACAGAGTTGCAGAATGGATCAAAAAACAAAACCTAATCATATGCTGTCTCCAGGAGACATATCTCAGTTTCAAAGACAAATATAGACTCAAAGTGAAAGGGTAGAAAATGATATTTCAAGCAAATGGCATTCAGAGAAAAGCAGGAGTAGAGATACTAATATCAGGTGAAATAGACTTCAAAATAAAAAGGTAAAGAAAGATACTGAGGGACATTTCATAATGATAACAGGAATCATGCACCAAGAAGACATAACAATTATTAATATCTATGCTCCCAATCAGAGAGCCCGAAATATGTAAAGCAATTACAAACAGAACTGAAGGGAGAAATGAAACAAAACAAAATCTTATTAGGATACCTAAATACCTCAGTGTTGGATATGGACAGATCATCCAAACGGAAAATCAGTAAGGAAATAACATTCTTAAATGACACATTAGACCAACTGGACATAATTGACATTTATAGAGCCTTTCATCCCAAAAGAGCTGCTTATACATTCTTCTCTAGTGCATATGGAACATTCTCAAGGATTGAACACATACTAGGACACAGAGATAGCCTCAACAAATTTAAGAGGGTTGAAATCGTACCAATCATATTCTCTAATCATAATGCTCTGAAATGAGAGATCGACTGCAAAATCAGAAAGAATCACAAATACATGGAGATTAAACAACATACTACTGAAGAATAACTGGGTCAGAGGAGAAATAAAAAGAGTGATCAAGAGATATATAAAAACAAATAATAATGATAATACAGCATATCAAAACTTTTAGGATATGGCGAAAGCAGTCATAGGAGGAAAGTTCATATCATTACATTCCTATCTCCAAAAACAAAAATGAGCCCAGATAAACAACCTAACGCTTCATCTTAAAAAAACTGGAAGAAGAAGAACAAATGAGACCAAAATTCAGCAGAAGCAAAGAAATTATCAAAATTAGAGTAGAAAAAATTAAATTGAAAACAAACAAACAAAAACAATAGAAAAAATAAATGCAACAAAGACCTGGTTCTTTGAGAAGGTTAATAAAATTGACAAACTCCTGTCTAGACTCATTAAAGAAAAAAGAGTAAGGACACAAATAATATACTTTTAATAATACTTTGTATTATTAAAGTATTTAATAATACTTTAGTATTATTAAAGTATTTAATAATACTTTAATAATACTTTTAATAATACTTTTTAATTATACTTTGTAATAATATACACAAATAATGTTCCTTTGTATTTCTGTGGTTCCTTTGTATTTCTGTGGTGTTCCTTTGTATTTCCATGGTGAACTTACAACAGACACCACAGAAATACAAAGGAACATACAAGAATACCATGTAAAAGTATATAACATCAAATTTAATAACCTAGAAGAAATGGACCAGTACTTAGAAAAATACAACCTTCTTAGACTGAATCAAGAAGAACTGGAAAGTCTAAATAGAACGATTAGCAGTATGGAAATTGAAACAATCATCAAAAACCTTCCAAAAAGTAAAAGTCCAGGACCAGATGGCTTCACCAGTGAATTCTACCAAACATTCAAAGAAGATTTAATACCTATTCTCCTCAAACTCTGTCAAAAAAACAAAGAGAAGGCAATTCCCAACTCATTTTATGAGGCCAATATTACTCTGATACCAAAACCTGGTAAAGATAACACCAAAAAAGAAAACTACAGACCAATATCTCTCATGAACACAGATGCAAAAATCCTGAATAAGATACTAGCAAACTGAATACAGCAACATATTAAAAAGATTACACACCACGATCAAGTGGGCTTCATCCCAGGGGCACAGGGATGATTCAACATACGCAAATCGATTAATGTGATACACTACATAAACAAATGAAAAAATAAGAATCACATGATCATATCAATAGATGCAGAAAAAGCCTTTGACAAGATACAGCATCCATTTGTAATCAAAACACTTCACAAAATTGGTATAGAAGGAAAGTACCTTAACATAATAAAGGCCATATACGACCAACTCTCAGTCAACTTATATTTAATGGTGAAAAACTAAAAACATTCCCTCTAAGATCGGGAAAAAGCAAAGATGTCCACTATCACCACTGTTATTCAATATGACATTGGAGATTCTAGTGAGTGCAATCAGACAAGAAAATGATACAAAAGGCATCCAAATAGGAAGTGAAGAAGTCAAACTGTCACTATTAGCAGATGACATGATTCTCTATATAGAAAACCCTAAAGACTCCACAAGAACACTACTACAAACAATAAGCAAATACAGTAAAGTTTCTGGTTACAAAATCAACGTTCAAAAATCCATAGGGTCTCTATACTCTAACAACGAAGTATCAGAAAAAGAAGTGGAAAAAATAATTTCTTTTGCAATTGCAACAAAAAGAATAAAATATCTAGGAATAAATTTATGAAACATGTGAAGGACCTATATAATGAAAACTACAAGACTCTATTAAAAGAAATCGAAGCGGATACAAAGAAATGGAAAGATATTCCGTGTTCTCGGATTGGAAGAGTCAACATAGTTAAAAAGACCATATTACCTAAAGCATTATACAGATTTAATGCAATCCCCATCAAAATCCCATTGGCATTTTTTAAAGAAATAGAACAAAAATCATCAAATTTGTACAGGAGCACAAAAGACTCCAAACTGCCAAAGCAATCCCAAGAAAAAAAAACAAGACTGGAGGCATCACTTTGCCTTATTTCAAATTATACTACAAAGCGACGATAATCAAAAAGGCATGGTATTGGCAGAAAAACAGACACATGGACCAGTGGAACAGAATTGAGAGTCCAGAAGTAAACCCATACTTGCATGGGCAAATAATTTTTGACAAAAAAAAAGCCAAAAACACACAGCCAACAAGAAAGGAAAGCCTCTTCAACAAATGGTGCTGGGGAAACTGGAAAGCCACCTGCAAAAGAATGAAACTACACTGTTGTCTATCACCGCACACCAAAATTAACTAAAAATGTTTAAGGACCTGAATATAATACCTGAAACAATAAATTGCACAGAAGAAAACATAGGAACGAAACTCAAGGACCTTGGACTTAAAGAGCAAAAATAAATGAATGGGACTACATCAAACTAAAAAGCTTCTGCTCAGCAAAAGAAACCATCAACAAGATAAAGAGACAACCATTCGAATGGGAAAATATATTTGCAAGCAACGCTTCCAATAAGGGCCTAATATCCAAAATATACAAAGAATTCATATAACTCAATAACAACAAAAAAACAAACGATCCATTCAAAAATGGGCAGAGGACCTGAACAGACACTTCTCCCAAGAAGACATACAAATGGCCAACAAACATATGAAAACATGCTCAACATCGCTAGCTATTAGGGAAATGCAAATCAAAACCACAATGAGATGCCATCTCACACCTGTTAGAATAGTGTTATCAGCAGGACAAGTAATAACAAGTGTTGTAGAGGATGTGGAGAAAAAGGAACCCTCATACACTGCTGGTAGGAGTGCAAATTGGTACAGCCACTATGGAAAACAATATGGAGTTTCCTCAAAAAACTAAGATTAATCTGCCATATGATCTAGCAATCCCTCTACTGGGTATTTACCCCAAAGACTTGAAAATTCATATCCGAAAAGATATATGCACTCCAATGTTCATGGCAGCCATATGCACGGTGGCCAGGACATAGAAGCAACCAAAGTGTCCTACGATAGATTGGCTAAAGAAGCTATGGTATATATATACAATGGAATGTTACTCAGCCATAAGAAGAGATGAAATACTGCCATTTGTGACAACATGAATGGACCTTGAGATAATCACGCTAAATGAAATAAGCCAGACAGAATAAGATAAAAACCACTTGATATCACTTATATGTGAGATATAAACCTAAAAGCAACAAAAAACAAGATAAAGAAACAGAGACTCATGGACATGGACAATAGATTAGTAGTTACCAGAGGGGGGCGACAGGGTAAAGTAAATGGAGTAAAGGGGGTCAAATATGTGGTGACAGAAAGAAATCTAACTATGGGGGGTGAACACACAATGCAATATATATATACCTCACTGTTTAATTGTACACTTGAAACTTATTGGATTTCATTAACCGATGTCACCATAATTAAAAAAAGAAAGAAAGAAAGAAAAATACAGAAAGAAAACTATATGACCAATTAGATATGATTAGAGACCAGAGACAAATAGAGTTCTTTGAGTTTGTAAGATCAAAAATAGTTATGTAGTTGGAGTGTGGAACTCCAGATATTGGAGTCACATTTGATAATACCTATCTGAAGTAAGATTCTGATGAAAAGATTGTTTGTAGTGGTGAGTCCAAGAGTCAAACCAAAGCAAAAGTGAGATTTACTCAAAGAAGCCAGAGACAGTGTAAGCGAGACAGAGAACCAGAAGTAGTAGAACCAAGAATCTAGAGAAAGTAAGAGACTGCTGAGAGAATGAAACTGTACCTTATTCCAAGGCATGCACCCAAATTCAGCTTCTAACATTCTAGCTATATAAACTTGGCAAATTGCTAAAACTCTTTAACTGTAGAGTGGAAATAATATCCACTTATTTGTGAATTTTTGAGTTTTCCTCCTGTTATTAATTCTAGTTTCATCCCATTGTGATAAGAAAAAAAAGATACTTGGTTTATTTCAGTCTTCTTGAATTTCTTAAGACTTATTTTGTAACCTAACATATGATCAATCTTGGGAAATATTTTGTATGTAATTCAGACCATACTAGAGAACCACCCAATTGACTCCACAAATGACACACCCAACGGGTATACATGGCAGACACCAGAGCCCCACTAAAGCAAATCTTCCTCAATGGGATCAACCTCTACATAATAGTTCGTTCACTGTAGTCATTGCCAGGCCTCACAGCCAGTCAGTCTGCGGGTCATTCCCACCCACTTATGTGTCAAAAGCAATCAAGGCTCAAGTACAACAGGAGAGCACATACAACCAACATAAGGGACACCCTTGAAACACTAGGCTCAGATGACAAGGGAAACTGTGCCACTGGAACCCACAGGATACCTACTATATAAAGTCCCACTGCCAAGACTATATAGCAGATCTACTTAATACACACAGACAAACACAAGGAGTCAGCCAAAATGAAGAGACAAAGAAACATGTCTTAAATGAAAGAATAGGACAAAACTCCAGAAAAAGAACTCAACACAATGGAGGCAAGCAATATATCAGATATAGAGTTCAAAAAACTGATTATAAGCGTGCTCAATGAATTTAGGGAAAGAATATATTAACTTAGTGAGAACTTACACAAAGAGATAGAAAACATTAAAAAGAATCAGTCAGAAAAACAGAATACAATAACTGATGATATATATGTGTATATATATATATATGTATATAGAATCATTTGGTAGAGTATTTATCTACTATTTTATAGTAGATAAAATAAATAGCACATTAGATGAAACAGAGGATTGAATCAGTGATTAGGAAGACAAGGTAGCAGGAAACAATCAGAACAGGAAAAAAATGAATTTAAAAAATAAAGATAGATTAAGGGACTTCTTGGACAACATCAAGAGTAACAACATTTGCATCATAGAGATACCAGAAGGAGAAGAGAGAGAGCAAGGGATTAGAAACCTATTTGAACAAATAATTATGGAAAACTTCCCAAACCTGGCAAAAGAAATAGATATACAAGTCTGGGAAGTGCTGAGTCCTAAACAAGATGAACCCAAAAAGGCACATCATAATTAAAATGCTGAATATTAAACACAAAGAAAGAATCTTAAAAGCAGCAAGAGAAAAGGAGTTCATTACCTATAAGAGAGCTTCCATAAGACTGTCAGCTGATTTCTCAACAGAAACTTTGCAGGCCAGGAGGGACTGGCACCAAAGTAATGAAAAGCAAGGGCCTACAACCAAGATTATGCTATCCAGAAAACTATCATTTAGAATCAAAGAAGATAAAGCGCTTCCTACACAAGAAAAAACTAAAAGAGTTCATTACCACCAAATCAGTATTACAAGAATTTATTTAAGAAGAGTAACAAAGTAAAGATACCAATAATAAAATGGCGATAACAAATATCTATCAATAATTCATTTTAAATGTAAATGGATTTTTTAAAAAGTCCCAATCTAAAAACACAGGGATGTGGAATAGATAAGAAAACTAGATTCGTACATATGTTGTCTACAGGAGACCCACTTCAGACTGAAAGATAGGCAGAGACTGAAAGTAAAGGGATGGAAAAGATATTTCATGCAAATTAAAATGTAAAAATACTTGGGCTAGCAATAGTTATAACAAGATACAAAGAAGAACTTTTCATAATGATAACAGAACCAGTCCAACAAGAAGATATAATCTTTATAAACATTTATGCACCTAATATTGTAGCACATACATATATAAAACAAATATTGTCAGATATAAAGAAAGAGATAGAAAGGTGCACAGTAATAACAGAGGACTTTAATATCCTATGTCATCAGTAGATAAATCATCCAGACAGAAATTTAAAAAGAAAACAGTGACCTTAAATGGCTCATTAGACCAGATGAACTTAATTGATCTTTTTAAAAAATTTCACCCCAAAGCAGCAGAAAATACTTTTTTTTCAAGTGCACATAGAACATTTTCCAGGACAGTCCACGTGTTAGGCAGCAAAACAACTCTCAATAAATTTAAGAAGATTGAAATTATAGCAAGCATCTTCTCCAACCACAATGGTATGAAAATAGAAATCAATTACAAGAAGAAAATTGAAAAACACCCAAACACATGGAGAGTAAATAACATACTACTAAACAATGACTGGGTTAACAATAAAAAACCAAAGAAGAAGTCAGAAGATAACATCAGATAAATGAAAATGAAAACACAATGATCTAAAATCTATGGGACACAGCCAGAGCAGTTCTAAGAGGGAAATTCATAGCTATACAAGCCTACCTCAAGAAACAAGAAAATTCTCAAATAAGCAAACTAAACTTACACCTAAAGGAACTAGAAAAAGAAGAATAAATAAAACTCAAAGTGAGTAGACCAAAGGAAATAATAACGATCAGAGCAGAAATAAATAAAATAAAGTTTTAAAAAGCAATACAAAAAATCAATGATGCCAAATCTATTTCTCTGTAAAGATAAACAAAATTGATAAAACTTTACCCAGACTTATCAAGAAACAGAGAGAGAACTGAATTAAATAAAATAAGGAATAAAAGAGAAGTGACAAGTGACACCAAAGAAATACAAAGGATTATAAGAAAATATTATTAGAAAGAGTTACATGCAAACAAATTGGACAACCTGGAAGAAATGGATAAATTTCTACAAACATACAATCTTCCAAGACTGACTCAAGAAGAAACAGAAAATCTTAACAGACCAATAACTACTAACAAAATCAAACCAATAATAAAAAACTCCCAACAAACAAAAGTTTCACAGGAAAATTTTATCAAGCATTCAAATTAATACTTGCCTTTTTCAAACTAACCCAAAAAATTGAAGAGGAGGGAAAGCTCCCAAGCTCATTTTACAATGATCTGATTCTAAAACTGCATTATCCTGCATTATCCTGATTCTAAAACTGGACAAAGACATTACAAAAAAAGGAAATTATAGGCCAATATCCCTGATGAACATAGATGTAAAAATCCTCAACAAAATATTACAAGCCTAATACAGCAATAATTTAAAAATATACACCATGAGCAAATGTGATTTATTCCTGGGATACAAGGTTGGTTCAATATCTGCAAATCAATTTACATGATACACCACATAAACAAAATAAAGGATAAAAACCTTATGATCATATCAATAGACGCAGAAAAAGCATTTGACAAAATCCAGCATCATTTATGATAAAAACTCTCAGCAATATGGGAACAGAGGGAACATGTCTCAACATAATAAAGGCTATATATGACAAACCTACAGCTATGTCACCTTGACAGTGAAAAGTTAAAAGAATTTTCATTAAAATCAGAAATAAGACATCAATGTGCACTTTCACCACTTTTATTCGATATAATGTTGGAAGTCTTAGCCACACAATCAGATAAGGAAAAGGAATAAAAGACATTTAAATTGGAAAAGGAAAAGTAAAACTGTCATCATTTGCCAATGACATTATACTATACAAAGAGAATCCTAAAGATTTCACCTAAAAACTACTAGTACTGATAAATGAAGTCAGTGAAGTAGCAGGGTAAAATATTAATACTCAAAAATTGGTTGCATTTTTATGCACCAATAACAAACTAGCAGAAAGAAAACATTTTTTAAAAGCCCATTTACAAGTTCATCAAAAAGAATAAAGTATCGAGGAACAAATTTAACCAAGAGATGAAAGACCTGTAGTAGGAAAACTATAAGACATTAAATAAAAAAATTGAAGAAGACAGAAATATGTGGAAGGATATACTACACTCATGAATAGGAAAAATTAATATTGTTAAAATGTCCATAATACTCAAAGCAATCTATAGATTCAGTATGATCCCTATAAAAGTACCAATGACATTTTTCGCAGAACTACAATAATTCTGAAATTTATATGGAACCATAAAAGACCATGAATAGCCAAAGCAAACCTGAGAAAGAAAAACAAAGCTGGAGGTATCATGCTATCTGATATCAAACTACACTACTAAGCTATAGTTTCAAAACAGCATGGTACTGTCAAAAAAACAGACTCAGAGATCAAGGACATATCTCGAAAACAAAAACATAATATTTTCTCTATTTGCAGACAACTTTAGTGCCTGCACAAGAAACAACAAAAAATTTACAAAAAATTTTTGGAACTTATAAGTTAATTTTGTGAGGTCACACAATATAAGGTCAATATGCAAAATTATATATGCATATATAGACATATATATTCAATAAACAGTTGTAAATCAAAATTTTTGAAATGGCCATTTATAACAGCATTAAGAAACATGAAATATTTAGGTAAAAATATAACAAAATTTATGTAAGATCTTCATGCTGAAAACTACCAAACATTAATGAAAGAAATAAAAGGAGACCTAAATAAATGGAGAGAGAAATTATGTTCATGAATTGGAAGGCTCAATATTACGGAGATGTCAATTCTGCACAAATTGTTCAAAAGATTCAAAATAGAGTCAAAATCTCAGAGATAGCAACAAGCTTGTTCTAAATTTTATATAGGAAGGCAAAAGAATTAGACTAGCAAAAACTATTTTTATAAATAAGGACAAATTTGGATGGCACACACAACCTGATTTTAAGGTTTATTTTAAACCTACTGTAATCAAGAATGCATAATAATAGTGAAAAGCTAGACATATGGCTCATGGAACAGAGTAGATAGAGAGTGCAGAAATAGTGTCTCATAGATATGGTCAATTATTTTTCACAAAGGCAGAAATACCATTCAATAGGGAAAAAATATTCTTTTTAACAAATAGTGTGAAAGAAATTGGAGTCCATATATTTGAAAAATGAGGCTCTAATCATAACTCATGCCTCATATAAAAACTAACTCAAAGTCAATTATAGATCTATATGCAAATTCTAAAACTATAAAACTTGTAGACAAAATTATAGGAAAAAAATCCTTGTGATCTTGTATTAGGCAAAGAATTCTTAGATACAAGGAATCACAAAAGAAAAATTTTATAAAGTTAATTTTATCAAAACTAAAAGCTTTTTCTCTATGAAAGACTATTAAGAGAATGCAAAGACAAGCCACAAATTGGGAGAAAATATTTGCAAATTACATATCTGGTGAAGAATTTACATCCAGAATATGTAAAGAACTCTCAAAACTCAGTGTAACAATAAACAAATCAATCCAATAAAAACATTTGCAAAAGATTTGAACAGTTGAAAAAATAAACATATAGTAAATAGCTCATGAACAATACTTGACATCATTAGTCATTAGGAAAATGTGAATTAAAACCACAGTAAGAGATCACTATACAGCTATTCCAAAAACTTAAATAAACAAACAAACAAACAAACAAACAAACAAATAAATAAATAAATAGCTAATAATTTCAAATTTTGGCAAGGATGCAAAGTAACTGGAATTCTTAGATATTGCTGGTGAGAATTGAAATGACATAACCACTTTGGAAAACAGTGTGGCAGTTTCTCATAAGTTAAACATACATCTATAATATGACTCCATAATCCAGTTCCAAAGTAGTTGCCATGAAAAATGGAAATTTATGTTCACAAAATCTGTACATGAGTGTTCATAGTAATTATAGTGGCTTTATTCATAATGGCCCAATGAATATAACTCAAAATGTCCTTTAGCTGATGAATGGGTAAATGAAATGTGGTACATTCATATAATGAAATATCACTTAGCCCTAAAAAGTAACAAGCTTGAGACATACATAGTGTAGATGAATTCTAAATGCATTATGCTAAGTGAAAGAAACCCAACTCAATGAAATATTTTGTATATTTCATTTATATTATATTCTGGAAAAAAACAAAACTATAGGTATAGAGAATGGATAGGTAATGGTTAGGTGTTTTGGGTAAAAGATAGGTTAACTACAAAGGGACAGCATGAGAGGAATATTAGGGTTAATGGAACTGTTCTTCATTAAAACCCAGAACTGCATATCAAACAGTGTTTTATCATATGTATATTAAAACAAATAAAACAGCATAAACAAGCAATTAGGTTCTAGATACGACCCCTTCCATACCATATAAGTGTAACTTGGCGTTTAAGACCTCAGTTAGTATTCTAAATGGGTACATGAACTTTAAAAAATTCTTTTACCTCCTAATTCTTCTTTAGATGATATACTGGTATTTCTAAAGTTACTTTTATTGCTTAGGCAACAGTTATGTTTCATTTAAGAATTTTTCCCACAAATAGTTTTTCAACATATATGATGTGTTTTTGTCTTGGGTATAAATTAGGAAGCAAATTAGACATAGTCTATCGTGAAGAGATTGTATCTCAGTGGATGATAATGGCAAATAAACAGGCATTGTTATTAAGGGTTATAATTAGAATAAGACCTCTTAATTCAGACCTGGAGGATCATAGAAGTCTTCCTGTAGTGAGTGGCATATAAACTGAGAACTAGGTTATTAGTGGAAGTTAGGTAGATGAAGAGAGGTGGAGGGAGGGTTGTACTGAAAATTATCATTTGGAAAGTAAAGCATTGTGTAAAGACCGAGAGGTTAAAGAGAACATTGCATGTAAAAGGCACTCTAACAGTTGGGAGGAGCATCAAGTGTGGAGTGTTGGGAGGTCACGGTCAAAAGTGAAACTGGATTGTTAAATAGGAACTTAGCAAAGTAAAGTTTCGTAAATAATGTTAATAGAGTTTAAGCTTTTTCTTAGAACAATGAGCCTAGTATGAAAATGGCAAAATGAGGTTTGATACAGAAAACCTGTGGCAAAGGTATAGGTAATGGGGGCAGTCAACATTACGCAGCTATTATTGAAATCCAAGTGAAATATAATCACATAATAGTAAGGAGTGAGTGATGATGGAGAAAATTAGGTATTAGACCTGAAGATAATTTATCTACACATACTAAATTCATAACACTATAGGTATTTAAATTTACTAAGAAGATATAATCTGGATATTTCTGAAACTGGCCATGGAGATCATTTCGCCTGTGTCTTGCATTGTTTTGTCACACATTACAGACATCTGGGATCATCTAAAGTATAATCTGTAGTTTGCATGAGAGGAGCAGCTTAAGGAAGAAGCACACCAATCACTAGAAATTAATCCTGCCAATTCACTTCATTGATTCTGGATGGAGTTCAAAACAAGGTATATTAAAAGGGATTCTCAGGCTGCCATTCAAGTATTGCTTGTCAATGTCTCACTCTATAAACATGTATATTTATACAATATCATTTAATCTCACTTTCTAAGTTGCTATTTCTTTTTGTGATAAGCCACCTTGATTCATAAGGAACCAATTTCCTTGCTCTTTGAAGATTCATATGAAACTCCTCTGGCCCCTAAATGTATCCACATCTCACTAATAACAGCTGTGGCTGCATTTACAATTTAAGTCTTTTACCAGTGTAGAACCTTCAATTGTTCTATGAAGTATTTGCTTCTCAAATTTTAATCACTTCTACATATATTAGTTCAGCTTGATGAAACTAAGCTAGAAGTTGGTAATAATGATATAAAGTGCCAAAGGGAAATAGAGTTCAGGAACATAAGTGTAATTGCTGCTTCTGGGTTTTTTTTTCCTTGTCCTTAATACTTATCTGAAATTCAATCATTTCTTTAGAAACATACTATTTCCTTTTTTTCTTATTCATTTATCTTCTCTACTTATACAAAATATTTGGTATTAACCTTCTTTGAAACATCTGCATTGGCATTTACTTCAGTAAGAAAGCCTAGAAGATATTAAGAACACTATAAGTAGTAATAACTATTATACTAATATACTAAAGAAGTAATAATATTTGGTTATCTGTAATTGTCCACTCTGTCCCTCCCTCTAAAATTCTCATTATGTAAATTCTCTTAACCTTAATCCTGTTCCTAATCAATTAAATGGAAAAAATAATCCATGAAATATCTTTGTGATAAGATATCAAAACTGGTAGGGTGAAATGCCCTCAAATTCCTCACTTTTGAAATATTTTGAAACCTATTCCAATTTTTTCTTTAAGAAATAAAGTAATTACCATATGAGAAGAAAGCAGGCTTGTCACACTTCCAAGTTTTATTTTTCTTTTATTAAAGTATGTACTGCTTCAATATAAGACCACTATAGGTCTTTTTTGCATCCATTCCGTATTTTGTAATCAGTGATGATCATCTGGGCTATTGTCAGGATTTTATAGAGCCTCCGTATCTCTCAGACAGATTAGGTCCTGTGACTAGGTATGCATTCATGGTATACAAGAAGAACATAATACAAAGAATCATGATAAGCACTGAGAGTGTAGCTAGAAGTATGATGGACATCATCTTTTCCTGTGTCCCCATTATGACACATGTGTAAGGTCCTTGACACATGTGGGTACTACACCAAATGGGTTTTTTAACCAGTGGTAAGTGAGAGTGAATAAGAATAACTAAGAAAATCACCTGTACAGACAACTGTACAAGAAAGTAGACAAGATACATTGCCAACAGAGGCTTTTTCTGAGATAAGTCAAAAATTTCATCTTCTTTTTTCTCTATACGGTCTTCTTTGTTGTCAGTGTTTCTGGATTTCTCTTCTAAAGATTGCTTTTTAAACATCTTGGTTTGCTTGCGCACACTCTGAGAGACAAAAAACTCCATCACGAAAAAGATGAAGGGAAAGACAAAGCCAATCACATACCAAACTCCTAGAACAGGCCTAATGAAGTGATTCTCATAGCACTCTGCTAGACAGGCTTTGGAAATATTCCCATGGCACTGGAAGTCTTTAGCCAGATCAAACCAGGTGAATTGTACTACATATACGACTGAAATATAAAGAAAAGTTAAACTGAGCCACAGTGTTCTCCCTATGTAGAAGTTTGTAGGGTCTTTGCTTATCTGCATTATGGTAGGTACAATACCCCAAAATCTAGTACTGTCCGCCATCTTGGAATCTAGGAAGACAAAAAAAGCAAAGTAGCATCAGGAGGAAAGAATGACTTTAATTATATTCTCCTCTGTTCTCTCAAAAGGTACTCTCTGAGAGGCTACTCAATTGTCTTAGGTGAGAGAACTCCAAGGAAAGTTTAGAAGAGTGTCCAAAAGAAATACACTCATTTAATATTTCTTATTCTTTCATTACTAACCTATTCTCCTAATTTTCTCTTATTGGTCTCTCTTCCCCATCCCATTTCATTTCCCAACCCCTTCTCACAGTTTGTTTATTAAGCTTTCTGTATAGCTATCTATCCTGTTTGCTCTCATCACAAACTCTTAGTGTCATTTGCTTCTTTTTATAATTTATGTACCAACCTGTGTCAATCAACCCACTCCAGCCAACAGTATAGTTCCAACTGTCATAGAACTCCCATAGGTGTCAGGAAACAAGTGCTTAAAAGTAAGTCTTCATCACCTCTCTCTGAGCTGTACCTATCTGAGATGGTTTAACTGAACTTACTAGTATCATTTTAGGCTCTTTCTGAAGCCACCTTTTCCAAAGCCATCATCAGTTTCAAAAGCTGTTTCTGATTAACCAGTCAAAATGGATGGATCAATATATAATTGCCTTCTACTGGGAGAGCAGCTTAAATTTCTTATTTGTATTATATTCTGCTGCTCATTTAAAATTTTCATTGATTCACATATAATTTGAGCATCAAACACAGTTATAAGTATACAAAAATGAATGAGGCAGTTCTTGCTTTTAATTACAGATCTGATGGTGTAGAGAGTGCTTTACTCAATGTGTTTATTGTGGTTTCTGTAATTCACTTTTTCTCCTATGAACTAAAAAGACATTATCAGGACATTTTATTGTTACTATACTCTGATAGTCAACACTTGCTACCCGCTTCCCTACCAACTTGGCTGAGATTTTGGGGGGCCTGTATCACAGTTCAACTTCTTCCTTTATTCCATCTTGTTCTCTTACATCACTAACTCTCTGCTTCCTTTCAAAGATACTAATTCCTAATAAATATTTTGCCCCTTCAACTTCATCTCAAGGTCTGCTTCTGGAAAAGCCACCAGCAACACTCCTTTTCAGGTCTTTGGAAGACCAAAAGACAAACCATATAGAGAGCAGAGCTCTCCCTTCACCCTGGGTCACAGTTACTGGAAAGCAAAGCATACGCTATGAGGATTCCTACAGTACCTGAAGGTTTACTTGCTCTGCCAGGGATCTGCTGGACTAGTAATTTTAGCTGCTGCTCAACTTAAGAGAGAAGAACGCTTTGAAATTAAAATTGGAGAGGAGACAGGATGCATTCAGACTGAAATATTCTCAGCATCTCTTAATTTTTTAGCTTACTTAAAATTATTTTTCTAATTTTTTGAGTAGGGTTTTAGTACACTTTGAACTTACTTTTGAAGTCTTAATACTGTCCCGACCCGCAGGACCTAGTTATTGCGTAGAACCTGAGGAGGACCGTACCTTGAAGAAAACATGGGCGGGAGAAAAGAATGGAGGCAAGACAGTGTTCTGATCAAGCCTCAAAATTTTATTCAGCAGCAAGAGTATTTATACAGGGCTAACAAAGGGGGGCAGGGCTAGCTGGGCGGGAGAGTATCTGTCACAGGCGCATTGGTTCTTAGCTGGTGGGATGAGAAGTGGTAAGGGTTAGAGGGATTGGGAGTGAAGGAGGGAACTGTAACTCTGGGCTGAGCTGACTGCTAGGGGGCTAACAAGATGCAGGATGCAGATAAGGCCTCGCCTAGTCACAAGATTCTTTGTTCTTAGTTTTGGCTCCCAACATAATACATACAAAAAGGTACCACAAAGTACAAAAGTCACATTGTTCAATTTTATAAATTTCATAGAACGAACACACTCATGTAATTATTGTCCATATCAACAATAGAACAATTTTAAACATTAAGTTATGAGAGTTTTTTATGTATCTTAGATACAAGTTTACTATTGGATACATGATGTGCAATTATTTTCTCCCAGCCTACTTGTCTTTTCAATCTTTTAAATATCTTTTGAAGAATTAAAGATTTTATTTTTAATAAGGTTCAACTAATCAAATTGTTTTATTATTAATTGTTCTTTTGGTGTCATGTGTAAGAACTCTGTGTATTCAAAGTGACAAAGACTTTTCTCCTAAATTTTCTTCTTGCCAATGTTGGTGACGAGAAGTCTTATGTCAATAAGATTCTATTTCCTTTGAGTATAACCTGTTTTAGTGCTCTGAAGTCTAAATGAGGATTTACGTTTTAGATAAATTCTGGAAATTTCTCATCTATTGTTTACTTTATGATTGTTATTGCTTGTCCTCTATTCTCTCATTCAGTATTTCTATAACTCCTATTAGGCAGATGTCAAAATTTCTCCATGTGTCTTCTTCATATCTCTTACCTTTATTTTTATGTTTTTCATCTTCTTATCACCACATGTACTGTATTTCGGGGAGAATTGCTTATTTATGTTTCCCAGGTCAAGAATTGTTTTCTTCTGAGGTGTCCATTCTGCTCTTCAGTTACTACCCTGAGGGATTTTTTCTGTTTTAACTAGGCAAATTTTAATTTTTATGGTCTATAAGTTTTTAAATAAAATATCTTTTAATAGCTCTTCAAATGTTACTTCTACTTATTTTCTGTATCTTGTCTGTTTTCTTTAAATGTTTCCTTGGGTATAAGATGTTTCATTTCTTATGGTTATTATTTCTTTCTCATAACGTTTATTTTTTTCAGATGTTTGGTGCTTCTTGACCCTTCACTAATTTTTTAAGTTGAAGTCTTCTTTTAGACTCCCTAAAGTTTTTGATTGCAAATCTGACTCTAGGGTAAAAATGTAATTACTCTGTCAATTGTCCTTGGATTCCTTCCAGTGTTAAATCTGAAGCACTCTTAGAAGTACCACTCATGTGTTGCAGTATTATTATTATATATGGGACTAGATATACACTTTAGGTAATGATTTCCTTAACCAATATCATTCTGTATGATATCTCTTCCCAAGAATTATATACATATATAAGGCTATTGAGTTTCTACCTACTGAATTTAAGCATGGTTATAGCTTTCCTCTAAGTACTTTCCTTGTCATTCTGAAGCAAGAGGGAAGATTCTATAGTGTGTATTTAGTTCATCATCCTGTAGGGAGCTAAAGCTCCCAAAATTCAAAAGAGTGCATGGATTATCTCGGGAGGCCTGCTTGCATAAAAAAGGGAAAAGGCTGGTTCTGTGGAATTCCAGGAAGAAGATTAAGTATAGAAAAAGGGAGTGTCAAAGGAAGTGTCGATTGTACCTTGATCTTCAGGATGTTACTTTAATTATGTTATCTTGGGATACACAAAGGAACACATTATGTATAAAAAGGAGCATAAGAAATAAACTCGGAGAGACAGTTGTGAGATCTGTTCTCCCTCCTGCACCCTATCTGTCCTCTCTTTTTTCTCAGTCCCCGCTCCCCCATTCAGGGACCTAGTTTGACTTGGTCGGCTGGTTTCCGACATCATCCTCAAATGGAAATTAACATTTTTCTGCTACATTGGAATCATACAGAAGTTTCCCAATGAAAATCAAAAAAATAATCCCTGTATTTTGGCATGAAAATTTAACATCTCAATTCCCCTATTATTGAGATCTGCCTAATTCTGGGAATTTGTGTCACTAAGCTACTGTTTCTTTGTATTCTCATCTCAAACTCTTTTCCCTTCACTGTGCCATGTGTTTTAAAGTTGTCTCTAGTATATTTATTTCTCTATGATAATTGTCAATTTCAAAGGCCCAGACTAATTAAATTACAGATGTTTGGTGAAGTTCTTCAATAAACTAGTAAGGAGAAATGAGAATCTTAACTGTATGTGGCTTATTCAATTTTCTCAGGAGGTAGGGAAAAATTATAGGGAATTATTTAACCTAGGATTAAGTAATGAACTTAATAGATCTATTTCTACAATAGGCTGACTCCAGGAATTAACAAAGCTTAGATACCAAGACTTCAGAATTTATATGTAAAAAATGAAGCCATCCCAAACTAATAAGACAGAAAACAGAATCCAATTTATTTGGGATAACTTAATTTTACATCTCTTTTTATCTTCAGATTCTGATCTTCACAATTCAAAGTTGTACATTCTATAAAGGGGTCTGCTCAAAAACACAAAAGTTTTTGCAGAAAGAAAGGTATAAGCATGCACAAGAAGAGTTGATTCATCTATTTTATCAACTGTATTCGAAAAACATATTGGTTGTGTTTCTCATTTTTTTCACAAACTATATTAGAAAATAAAAGTCTAACCCCAATTTCAGAGTTTCATATTGTCCCACAATGGCATCTCTTCATGAATACTTCGTGGGTCTTTTTTTTATTGTTATCATCTTGCTTAATAAATGCTGCAGTAAGTATCTTTGCAAACATATGCTTGCTTATTTGTGTGTCTCTGTAAGGTAGATTTGGAAGCAGAATTTCTGGGCAAAAGGTATGCATAGTTAAATTTTGAAAAGTATTTCAAAAGATGACATCAATTTACACTCAAACTAATAATTTATAAAATTATAGAGAATCATTTTGATTATACCACTTTATAGTGTTTTCTTTATTTCTTTTGACTTCATAAATTTAATTATTTAAATCTTTCAATTATGACTTATAGTATGTTTCCCTGCATTTTCCTGCAGAACAACTTGTACCAAAAGTGCAGTAGGCAACCTGAGTCCAATTGCCTAAAATACTGCCTATTTGCTTTGTGTTAATAGCAATTAATTTAGATCAGTGATTTTCAAACTTCTCTGACTAATACAGCCCAAAGTAAAAACTAACTGTTATAGCATGACTCAGTGCACACACACATGCAATGCGCATATAAACAGATACATTTTCACAAATAAAATTTCAATAAAAGATTCACAAAACAAAACTTGCCAGAATTATGTGTTATACTCTATTTTCCTTTGTTTTGTTTTCTAGTTACTTTTTATTCTGATGGCTACCAGCAACTAAAATATTTTCACCAGCTACTAATGAGTCAATGGGTTTTACCAAACTTACAGTTTAAACCATGCTGAAATCTTTTTTGAACATTAATAAATTCATTTATAAAACAATATATTATTAGTAATTAGAAATTATGTGACGTTTCATAACAACTATGCTAAAATTTCTGTTTGCTACCAAGGACTCCCACAGTTTTCACCAATGCTGACCCAGCTGACAGAGTTGCCAGGAGTTCCTACTGTTGTGTCTCCTCTCAGAGGGTGGAGCTCTCACTGCAGTGAGACCTTCCCCAAAGATCCCCACTTGTGGCTGTGCCCTGTTCTCCAGGGCTGGAACACCACTGCACCTTACTTAGTCTATGGGACTAGAGTTGGCACTGCTCTGAGTCCTGACCTGGCTTCCAGGTCTTAAGTTAGGCTCCAAATTGCCAGTGCTTAGCTGTCACTATTCTGAACCCCAAACTTGGATCCCAGGTCACAGATTTGACCTATCATTGCTGGGGCCAAGCTGCTGCTGCTGCTGCTGCTGCTCAGCCCTGCCCCAAGACCCAGGTTGAAGCTTTAAGCTGCCTTACCTTGGCTGAATTCTCATTACTCTGCACCCCACCTCTGGGTCCTGACATGTGACTTTAATTTTTAATATGACTTGTAATTTTTGTTATTGTAAGCTTCACACGATGTATCAAGTAAATGGAATGGAAGTATATAGGCCTTTAGTGTAAAGTTTTATGTTTATCTATCTAGGAGTTAGATGGTGTTTACTGTATGTTATATGTGGTGTCAGAAGCTAAGCTTTCCCCTAGCATCTTTAATATTGTCTCCCTTGTTCTCTTTGGGTCTTGTTAGGGACTCTCTTAATAGGCTTATAGTTCCTTTAGCTACAACACCCAGTTATTATACAGGAGACCTATTTTTGTGGTGGTATGTGTGGAGGGAAGGGAAGCATTCTATAGTCTTATAATTAGGACTTAGTCTTTTATTTTATTTAAAAAAATTTTTTTAAATTAAGTTTATTGGGATAACATTGGTTACTACAATTATATAATTTTCAGGTGTACATTATAATTTAACATCTGTATTCTTTTGTGTGTTTACTACCCAAAGTCCAGTTTCCTTCAGCTACCACATATTTGATCCCCTTTACCCACTTCACCTTTCCTCTACACACCTTGTTTGACCCCTTTACCCCATCTACCTCCCACCTCTTACTCCACCCCTTACCCTCTGGTAACCACTAGTCTATAGTCCATGTCCATGGGTCTCTGTTTGTCCTGTTCCTTTATTGCTTTTAGGCTTATATCCCACATATCAACTTTTTCTGTCTGGCTTATTTCACTTAGCATGATGATCTCGAGTTCCATCCACGTTGTCGCAAATGGCAGTATTTCATCTCTTCTTATGGCTCAGTAATATTCCATTGTATATATATGTACCACTGCTTCTTTAGCCAATCATCTATCGTAGGACACTTCAGTTGCTTCCATGTCCTGGTCACCATAAATACGGCTGCTATGAACACTGGTGTGCAAATATCTTTATGGATATGATTTTTAAGTCTTTGGGGGTAAATACCCAGTAGAGCGATTGCTGGATCATATGGTAGATCAATTCTTAGTTTTTTGAAGAACCTCCATACTGTTTTCCATAGTGGCTGTACCAATTTGTCGTCCCACCAGCGGTGTATGAGGGTTCCTTTTTTCTCCACATCCTCTCCAGCATTTGTTATTACTTGCCCTGTTGATTATAGCTATTCTAACAGGTGTGAGATGCCATCTCATTGTGGTTTTGATTTGCATTTCTCTAATAGCTAGCGATGTTGAGCATCTTTTCATATGTTTATTGGCCAGTTGTATGTTCTCTGGGGAGAATGTTTGTTCAGATCTTCTGCCCATTTTTGATTAGATTGTTTGTTTTTTTGTTGTTATTGAGTTGCATGAGTTCTTTGTATATTTTGGATATTAGGCCCTTATCGGAAGTGTTGCTTGCAAATATATTTTCCCATTCGGATGGTTGTCTCTTTACCTTGTTGATGGTTTCTTTTGCTGAGCAGAAGCTTTTTAGTTTGATGTAGTCCCATTCATTTATTTTTGCTTTTACTTCCCTTGTCTTTGAGGTCAAATTCATAAAATCCTCTTAAAGTCCAAGGTCCTTGAGTTTTGTTCCTATGTTTTCTTCTATGCATTTTATTGTTTCAGGTCTTATATTCAGGTCTTTAAACATTTTGAGTTAATTTTGGTGTGTGGTGATAGACAATACTGTAGTTTCATTCTTTTGCAGGTGACTTTCCAGTTTTCCCAGCACCGTTTATTGAAGAGGCTTTCCTTTTTCCACTGTATGTTTTTGGCTTTTTTGTCGAAAATTATTTGCCCATATAAATATGGGTTTACTTCTGGACTCTTGATTCTGTTCCACTGGTCTGTGTGTCTGTTTTTCTGCCAATATCATGCCTTTTTGATTACTGTCCCTTTGTAATATAATTTGAAGTCAGGCAGAGTGATGCCTCCAGCCTCGTTCTTTTTTCTCAGGATGGCTTTGGCAATTCGAGTCTTTTGTGCTTCCATATGAATCTGATGATTTTTTGTTCTATTTCTTTAAAAAATGCCGATGGGATTTTGATGGGGATTGCATTAAATCTGTATAATGCTTTAGATAATATGGTCATTTTAACTATGTTGATTCTTCCAATCCAAGAATAAGGAATATCTTTCCATTTCTTTGTATCTGCTTCAATTTCTTTTAATAAAGTCTTGTAGTTTTCATTATATAGGTCCTTCACATGTTTCATTAGATTTATTCTTAGGTATTTTATTCTTTTTGTTGCAATTGCGAAAGAAATTATTTTTTCCACTTCTTTTTCTGATACTTCGTTGTTAGAGTATAGAGACCCTATGGATTTTTGAACGTTGATTTTGTAACCAGAAACTTTACTGTATTTGCTTATTGTTTGTAGTAGTGTTCTTGTGGAGTCTTTAGGGTTTTCTATATAGAGAATCATGTCATCTGCTAATAGTGACAGTTTGACTTCTTCACTTCCTATTTGGATGCCTTTTGTATCATTTTCTTGTCTGATTGCACTCACTAGAATCTCCAATGTCATATTGAATAACAGTGGTGATAGTGGACATCTTTGCTTTTTCCCGATCTTAGAGGGAATGTTTTTAGTTTTTCACCATTAAATATAAGTTGACTGAGAGTTGGTCGTATATGGCCTTTATTATGTTAAGGTACTTTCCTTCTATACCAATTTTGTGAAGTGTTTTGATTACAAATGGATGCTGTATCTTGTCAAAGGCTTTTTCTGCATCTATTGATATGATCATGTGATTCTTATTTTTTCATTTGTTTATGTAGTGTATCACATTAATCGATTTGCGTATGTTGAATCATCCCTGTGCCCCTGGGATGAAGCCCACTTGATCGTGGTGTGTAATCTTTTTAATATGTTGCTGTATTCAGTTTGCTAGTATCTTATTCAGGATTTTTGCATCTGTGTTCATGAGAGATATTGGTCTGTAGTTTTCTTTTTTGGTGTTATCTTTACCAGGTTTTGGTATCAGAGTAATATTGGCCTCATAAAATGAGTTGGGAATTGCCTTCTCTTTGTTTTTTTGACAGAGTTTGAGGAGAATAGGTATTAAATCTTCTTTGAATGTTTGGTAGAATTCACTGGTGAAGCCATCTGGTCCTGGACTTTTACTTTTTGGAAGGTTTTTGATGATTGTTTCAATTTCCATACTGCTAATCGTTCTATTTAGACTTTCCAGTTCTTCTTGATTCAGTCTAAGAAGGTTGTATTTTTCTAAGTACTGGTCCATTTCTTCTAGGTTATTAAATTTGATGTTATATACTTTTACATGGTATTCTTGTATGTTCCTTTGTATTTCTGTGGTGTCTGTTGTAAGTTCACCACGGAAATACAAAGGAACACCACAGAAATACAAAGGAACCACAGAAATACAAAGGAACATTATTTGTGTATATTATTACAAAGTATAATTAAAAAGTATTATTAAAAGTATTATTAAAGTATTATTAAATACTTTAATAATACAAAATATTATTAAATACTTTAATAATACAAAGTATTATTAAAAACTTTAATAATACAAAGTATTATTAAAAGTATATTCTTTGTGTCCTTACTCTTTTTTCTTTAATGAGTCTAGACAGGAGTTTGTCAATTTTATTAACCTTCTCAAAGAACCAGGTCTTTGTTGCATTTATTTTTTCTATTGTTTTTGTTTGTTTGTTTTCAATTTAATTTTTTCTACTCTAATTTTGATAATTTCTTTGCTTCTGCTGAATTTTGGTCTCATTTGTTCTTCTTCTTCCAGTTTTTTTAAGATGAAGCGTTAGGTTGTTTATCTGGGCTCATTTTTGTTTTTGGAGATAGGACTGTAATGATATGAACTTTCCTCCTATGACTGCTTTCGCCATATCCTAAAAGTTTTGATATGCTGTATTATCATTATTATTTGTTTTTATATATCTCTTGATCACTCTTTTTATTTCTCCTCTGACTCAGTTATTCTTCAGTAGTATGTTGTTTAATCTCCATGTATTTGTGATTCTTTCTGATTTCTTTTTGCAGTCGATCTCTCATTTCAGAGCATTATGATTAGAGAATATGATTGGTACGATTTCAACCCTCTTAAATTTGTTGAGGCTATCTCTGTGTCCTAGTATGTGTTCAATCCTTGAGAATGTTCCATATGCACTAGAGAAGAATGTATAAGCAGCTCTTTTGGGATGAAAGGCTCTATAAATGTCAATTATGTCCAGTTGGTCTAATGTGTCATTTAAGAATGTTATTTCCTTACTGATTTTCCGTTTGGATGATCTGTCCATATCCAACACTGAGGTATTTAGGTATCCTAATAAGATTTTGTTTTGTTTCATTTCTCCCTTCAGTTCTGTTTGTAATTGCTTTACATATTTCGGGCTCTCTGATTGGGAGCATAGATATTAATAATTGTTATGTCTTCTTGGTGCATGATTCCTGTTGTCATTATGAAATGTCCCTCAGTATCTTTCTTTACCTTTTTATTTTGAAGTCTATTTCACCTGATATTAGTATCTCTACTCCTGCTTTTCTCTGAATGCCATTTGCTTGAAATATCATTTTCTACCCTTTCACTTTGAGTCTATATTTGTCTTTGAAACTGAGATATGTCTCCTGGAGACAGCATATGATTAGGTTTTGTTTTTTGATCCATTCTGCAACTCTGTTGCCTTTTTATTGGTGAGTTCAGTCCATTTACATTTAGGGTGATTATTGAAATATGAGGTCTTCTTATAGCCATTTTATCTTTTGCTTTCTGGTAACTCGGTGTTTCCATTGCTTCCTTGTTCTTGTGTTTCTATTTTCTTTATTTTAGTTAGGTTTTATAGATTTTCCTTCTGCTGCTTCTTGTTTTATGCTATATACTTCAGTTCTGAATCTTTAGCATATGGTTACCATTAGGAATATGTAAAGAATAGTTATATATTCACAATTGTTCATTTCCTTATGCGCGTGCCTTATTTTCATTCCCCTTGGTGAATTTGGATCTTCGAATCCTTCCCTTGTCAGTCATTGTGTCTCAGTTTGTCCCTATGTATGCTGAACATTCATTACGATCTTGCTATAGCAATTCTCTTCTTATTTTTAAGCTTATAATGCCCTGTTCTTGGTAAAAGTTGCACTCCTCTGCTTCTATCAGCCTGCTAGTCACCTTATTCCTAATTATGTATTTTTTTTTTTTGTCATTTCATTTTAGGTGAGCTGACCCCTTTCAATATTTCCTGTAGTGCAGGCATCAAAGTGGAGAATTCCTTCATTTTTGTATGTCTGGAAAGGTCTTTATATCTCCTTCATATGTAAAGGAGAGCTTAGCTGAATACATTATTCTGGGCTGGTAGTTCTTTTCACTTAATAGTCTGACTATTTGATTCCACTCCTTTCTAGCTTGTAAGATTTGTGCTGAGAAGTCTGATGATAATCTAAAGGATTTTTCTTTATAGGTTACCATCTTCTTTTCCCTGGCTACCCTGAGAATTCTGTCTTTGTTGTTGATTTTTGATAATTTTAATACAATATTTCTTAGTGAAGGCCTTTTTGGGTTGAGATAATTGGGTGTTCTGTAGACTTCTTGGATCTCAAGCTCCAGCTCATTCTTTAGATTTGGGAAATTCTCACCACCTATTTGTCTGAAAATGCTTTCTAATCCCTGTTCCTTTTCCTCACCTTTAATAATGTCCATTATTCTTATGTTTCCTCTCCTGATGGTATCAGCTAGTCTTGAATTTCTCTTTCATTATTTTTCATTCTTCAGTTTCTCTCTTCTTGCTTCTGATTTATTTCTAGATTCCTGTCTTCGATATCACTGATCCTTTCCTCCATTTGGTTGACTCTATTTCCCAAGCTTGCTATTTCATTTTTCAACTCTTGCAGTATGTTCTTCATCTCCAGAAGTTCTATTTGGTTCTTTTTGAGGGTTTCAATCCTTGCTAAAGAACTCATTCTGCTCATCTAGTTTTTTATTTTTCAGTTCCTGAAATTGTTGATATGATTTGTTTTCGGATCTCATTGAGTTTTTTCAGAAGTATTGAATGCTCTGTCTTTTAAGTCGCATATTTCTATATCTGTAAGCTTATTTTCTGGAGATTTTTCTCTTTCTTTCTGAGCTGTCTTGTCACCTTGGTTATTCATGGTGTTTAATGGACTATTTCTCCACCTGGACATTAATAGAAGTGTATTCTGCTTTTTTTTTTCAGAAAAAAGATTTATTATATAAAGTTTTCTCTAGTCTGTTGCAAAGAACGTGTTTTCTTTTGGTTTCTAGTAGTTGGCTCCTAAGCCTCTTGGATCACTGCTTTATATAAAACCTTAAAAATGCCTTTTTTTCTTAAAGCTGTGCAATCATGCTCGCTACCCTCAGTCTCAGTCTTTGTCAGTGTTAGCAACCGTTTCGGTAGCATTTTTCAAATTCCCCTGGGGCTCCATGGTGTTCAGTCTTGGAGGGGCCCTCTGTGTAAGGGGATGGGGGCTGCGGCTCATCCTCAGTTTTGTTACTGTGGCTGGTAAAAACCAACTATTGTTTCTCTGCTGTCCCCGCTTCACTGCCGTCCCCTCTTCTCTGCTTTTTGCCCTGATGCCTGGGCACTGCTGCTGGCTGTGTAGAGCTTACAGCTCTTTCAGGCAGGGCTGTTCAGGGAAATCACTGCACCCTCTCCCTTTCCCCATCTTCCTACAGGGAGCCTTGGCTGCAAGAAGTAGCTTATTGTTATTTCAAGGGGAGAGATCTGGGGACGTCGCTCACTCCTGCATGTTTCTGGCATCACTCTTGATGTTATATTCTTTTTCATAGTATTCTTGTATGATCCTTTGTATTTCTGTGGTATCTGTTGTAACTTCTCTTTCATCCCTATTTTTTTTTATTTGTGTTCTTTCTCTTTTTTCTTTAGTGAATCTAGCCAGGGGTTTGTTAAATTTCTCAAAGCACCAGGTCTTTGTTGTATTTATTTTTTCTATTCTCTTTTGTTCTCCATTTCATTTTATTCTGCTCTAATTTTGATTACGTCTTTCCTTCTGCTTATTTTAGGCTTCATTTGTTCTTCCTTTTCTAGTTTTTTAAGTCATATATTTTTATGTCTTTAAGATTATTTTCTGGATATTTTTCTCTTTCTTTCTGCCTTGCCGCCATGGTTGTTCATGGTGTTTAATGGACAATTTTTTGCCTGGGCATTAATGAGAATGTATTCTGCTTCCCTGCCCTCCCCCCACAACAAGATTTATTATATAGATGTTTCTCCTCAGCTTTTGCTAAAAAGGTGTTTTTCTTTTGCTTTCCAGTAGGTGGCGTCCAAGTTCTCAGATCCTTGCTTTGAGACTTAATTATGCCTTTTTTTCTCATAAATATTCAATCATGATCACTACCTTTGGTCTCAGTCTCTGTTAGTGTCAGTGATAGCATTTGTTCAAATTCCACTGGGGCTCTGTGGTGTTCAGTTCTGGAGGACATGGGGTGGGGGTAAGGTGTGCTCTGGGTTGATGGGTGGGAGTTGCTGCTAGCCTCTGTGTCTTAACCTTGCACTTCACAACCACAGGCTGCTAAGACCCAGCTGTTGCTGCTCTGCCCTTAGTTCCTGCTCTGCTTTCTGTCCTGATCCCTGGACTCTACTATGTAGAGCTCACAGATCCCTTACACAAGGCCGTTCCAAGATCCAGCCACAATTTCTCTCCTCCCCGCTCCAAGGAGCTCAGGCTGTGAGAGGCAGCTTTTTTGTTCTTCCCAATCTACTCTCCAGACTCTTGCCGTTCTGACCTCTGGAAGCTCATATGCACAGTTCACTTGCTCAGACACTTGTGTTCAGGTTGGGTGTTATTTGTTGAGTTTTAGATGTTCAACATATTGTTATTTCAAGGGGAGAGATTCAAGGACATCTCTCACTTTGCCATGCTTCTGACATCACTCCAATAATTATCATTTTCTAACATACTAGTTTACTTAAATTTTTTTGTGGTGCTGTTAATTGTTTCTTCACCCACTAGAAAATGTCTACCATAAAGGCAGAGATTTTTGTCTGTTTTGTCACTTCATTATTCTTAGAAGCCATAATAACACCTGGATCAATAAGTGTCTGTTGAATGAAATAATAGCTCTCAACTTTAGTGTGTGTGTGTGTGTGTGTGTGTGTGTGTGTACACTGAAGTAGATAAGAACCCATGTCACAACTCCTGCACATATCCCCTGTGGACTCATGAGCAGCCTGCTATTTCTCCTTCTTTGTAAAATATGAGGATAATTGCTATCTCTCATCTCTTCAATAGTTAAGAAGTCTCTTTAAAATTCTAAATATGTGCAATTTTTATTTGTCAATCATATTTCAATAAAGTTTGAAAAAATATTATATTTCCAGAAATAACAAAACAAAACAAAAATACTTAAAACTGTGAGTGGAAACCAAAGGTAACATTTCAAAGGGTAATGAACATAATTATATTCCTTCTGCCTTCTAAATATATATTCCTTCTAAATATTTATTTCTTCAGGGATTGTATACAAGTATAAATGATTGTAATTATTATTGAAATTCAATATTAGCCATAAATCTCTGAAAAATAACACAAAGAAAACTCCTTTTTCTCATTGGATTACATTGCTACTTTACTTTTTTATTTATTAGTTAGCTCTGTTCTCAGCTAGAATGTGAACTCCTTAAGTTTAGGTACTTTATTTTATTCACCATTGAACTATCTCAGTTTAAAGTAGAAAAATTTCCAGATGTGTTTGGTCATTTATACAATTAAGCTAGGGCAGACGTGTATTGAACGATACACCCAGAAAAATGCTAGGACTCAGGCATCTAATTCATTTTAAATGAATAGATAAAATCTGATAGTTAGCTAAAATAATGCAGATGAAATGCATACCTTGAAAAGCTTGGCTGAAGATAACTGACAGCTGAGGGTACAGTTTCTCCCTTGGATGAATGTGAGAGAGAAGGGAAGTACTAGACCATTTTTAGAGGACTTTGACATTTCATCAATCATATTGAATGATTGGTCTGAGGGGGTGAAATTCTGTAGTGCCCCTCCTCACTATGACACGTCTCAAGTTCTTCTCCATTTATGAACCCTCTAGCAGTACAAAGTAAGGAACTATGCTTTTTTTTCACACTGAACAGTTTCTTTTTCGTATGCTATTCTTGAGCATTAATGTAGACCGCATTCAAGTTCTCAGTGGTTATCTAATCAAATGGAACTATGTTCTTCATCTTCTTCAGATCTTTCTTGTACTCTCCAAACCTGACCTTTGAGAGAGAAAAAATACATTTAAAAATTACAATTAGAAAATACATTCTATGAAGTGGAAGCCATACTTGAAGAGATATTAATCGATAATCTAGTTAAAACTAATAAAAGACACCAGCACACAAAGTCAGGAAGCCAAACAATCTCCAAGCAGTACCAAAAAAAATCTATATGTAGATACATCATAGAAAAATTACAGAAAATCAAAGACAAGATAAAAATTGTAAAGACAGCAAAGATAAAAAAAAAAGACAGATCAAACTTCAAAAAAGCAACAATTAGACCAATGGCTAGTTTTTCTTAAGAAACAGTAAAAGCTGAAAAACAATAAGCTAAGAGCAAATAATTGTCAATCTAAAATTCAATACATAGGAAAATATTCTTATGCCAACAAATTTAACACCTTAGATGAAATGTAAAACTTTCTTGAAACACAAATTACCAAAACTTACATATGAAGAATTTTCAAATTGAATAGAACTATACCTGTTTAAAGGAATTAAATTCATAGTTAAAAATTTTCCCACAAACAAAACTATAGTCCCAACTGGCCTCCTAGGTAAATTCTATTAAAGATTTAAAGGAAGAAGTAATACTAGTCATATATTAACAAGGCGAGAATACATTCCAGGTCATTTTGTGAAACTAGGATTATCTTGATACCTAAAATAAACCAAAATATTACAATAAAAAGAAACTATAGTGCAACGTCTCTCATGAAAATAAATGCAAAAATTTTAAACAAAATAATAACAAATGGAATCAAATAATATACCTAAGTCAGGGGTTGGCAAACTTTTTGTTAAAGCAAAGTGGCAAATACTGCAGGCTATGTGAGCCATACCTGCTCTGTTGCCATTATTCTGACCTTGTAATGCATAGGCCACCATATATAATATGTAAATGAGACGATGTGGCCATGCTTCATGATTTCATTTATATAAAATTCAAAAAGCAAACTATCGAATGATAGTATTAAGGAATATAAAATAAGTGATAAAAGTGACAGGAAAATATGGAAGTGACTACCATTTACCTCTAACAGGCAGGGTATATTATGATTGGGATAATATATTTAAGGAACTCCTGGAGTGTTGGGGACATTTTTTAACCTTTGTTATGGTAATATGATTTTTTTTCTTAATAATTTAAACAGTATGTATTTATGTGTAATGTTTCATAATTTTTAAAAAGTTTTTTTCTTTTTTAGAAAGTAATTTGAAGTCAATTTGGTGAATAGGTCTAGGAAATACCAATTGCCAATGCAAAAATGTCATTTTGGGTTAAATAAGGTATGACTCTGAGTAAATGAAGCTGGTTTTAGGGATGTGAAAAAAAGACGTAGATGATAGAGGCTTCGTTTATCTCTCTTGCGACCAAATCAAAGTTGTGACAGAAACATGGAGCAAACAGCAAGGAAAGTTGCCTGAGATCTAGATGAACAGAAGCTCTACAACTAGAAAGAGAAATAATTAATCAACCTACAACAATAGAAGGTAGGAGGAGGCGGACATGAGGCTGCCCAGTTCTGAGCAGCTGAGTGGGACGGAGGCTGTGGCAGCAGCAGGCAGCAGCTGCACATGCCTCTTAAAGGGGCTGTGTCCATGAGCAGACTTTCACAGTGACAGACCTGCTCGCTCTGAGAACCAGCGCTTAGTCAGCTGCACAGGGGCACCAAGGACTTACAAGGGGACACTGACTTGTTGGAGCAGGGGCTGGAGGTGAGGCTCTTTCCTGGGCACAAGGGCCTGTGTCATTCATTTTGCCTCTGCTGAGCCCTCTCCACCTCCCAGTGTGCAGATGCAGCACTGCAATAGCTGAAAAGTTATCAAATTGGATAACAGATGTGGTTGCCCAGAGGATTCCCTGAAACTCTGCCTACCCCAACGCGTGGCCTCATACAAGCCTCATCCAAGTATATCCTCGGCAAGTCAGGTGCTCCTTGCTAAGCAGCACCAAGACTCACACTGGTGGCAGCTGGGTGTCAGTTTCTGGTGCGGTCTCTTGAGGCAACTATAAACACAGCATCTGTGGATTGCTTGCCGAATCTTAACAGGTGGCCCCAGAGGGGCACAGTGTGGGCTAAACTTGGCCTGCAGCTTAACTCCTCTCAGGACTGTGCCACTGGACACCTGCTACACAAAGCTGCACTAATAAGAGTGAGAGACTGAGGAGCTTTGCTTAGTACATAGAAATAGATACAGAAAGGCATCCAAGATGGGAAGACAAAGAAGCAGAAACCATATGAGAGAACAGAATTGAGATACAGGAATAACGGAGTCAAGCAATCTAACAGATGCGGAGTTCAAAACACTGGTTATAAAGATGCTCAAAGAACTTAAGGGAAGTGTAGATAAATTCAGTGAGAACTTTAACAAAGAGATAAAAAGCATAAAAATGGACATGGAAATTATAAAAAGGAACCAGACTGAAATGAAGAACACATTATCTGAGATGAAGAGTATATTAGAAGGAATCAACAGTTGGATAAAAAAGAGAATCGAACCACCAATATAGAAGATGGGGAAGCCAAGGACACTCAATCAGAACAGCAAGAGAAAAGAAGCCAAGACCATTATAATAATTTAAGAAGTTTATGGGACACTATTAAATGTAAAAATATCGGTGTCATAGGGTACCTGAAGGAAAACAGGAAGTCGAAGAGCTATTTGAAGAAATAATAATGGAAAACTTCCCTAACCTGGTGAAGAAAATTGACATATAACCCCTGGAAACACAGAGAGTTCCAAGAAAAAAGAACCCAAGGAGGCCCACACCAAGACACATCATAATTAAAATGCCAATGGTTAAATACAAAGAGAGAATCCTAAAAGCAGCAAGAGAAAAGCAGTTAATTACCTACAAGGGAGCACCCATAAAACTGCCAGTTGATTTCTCAAAAGAAACTATGCAGGACAGAAGGGCTTGGCACAAAATATTCAACGTGATGAAAACCCAGGATCTATACCAAGAATACTTTATCCAGAAAAGCTATCATTTAGAGTTGAAGGACAGATAAAGAGCTTCTCAGACAAAAACAAGCTAAAGGAATTTATCACCACCAAGCCAGTATTACAGGAAATGTTAGAGGGACTTCTTTAAGAAGAAAAAACATGTATCAAAAACAGAAATAAAGAATGGTAATAACTACATTCCTATCAACAAGTATCTCAAATGGAAAAGATTTAAGTGCTCCAACCAAAATACAGAGTGGCTAGAAAACAAGACTCCTACATATGCTGCCTACAAGAGACTCATTTCAGATTAAAAGACACACACAGACTAAAAGGAAGGGTGGAAAAAGATATTGCCTTGATGGACCTAAAGGGTATTGTGCTGAATGAATTGGGTCAGATAGAGACAAATATCACATAATTTCACGTACATGTGGATCTAAAGAACAAAATCAACAACAACAACAACAAAAGCGGAAATAAACTCATAGATACAGAGAATATGTAGAGGGATACTAGATTATAGAGGGATTGGTGGGGGGACAAGAAAAAGGCAAAGGGATTAAGAGATACAAATGGATAGTTGCAGAATAGACATGGAGATGTAGAGTGTAACATGGGAAAGATGGTTAATAATGTTGTAATAAATATGTAAGGGAGAAGGGTGGTACTGGATATAGCGGGGTGGTCACTTTGTGAGTTATATAGATCTGTAATCACTATGCTGTACAACTGAAACTAATATATTATTGTATGCCACTATAATTGAAAAAAAACCTCATTGAGTTATACAATGTAAATACGAGCAACTAATTATCTATTATATTTCAATAAAAGCCAAAAAAAAAAAAATGGAAGCTGGTCTTCTTGTTGTCTTAATAAAAAGAAAAAAAAGAAACACATTCTAAGTTGTTATTGCTGAGTAAAGACAATTTTAAAAAACTCTTGAGAATTCTGTAAGAAACAGCAGGTTCTCGAATAACATCATTTAGTTCAACGCCATTTTTGTTATAATATTGAGAGATTCCGTAGGAACTTAACTTGTTTATATCAATTAGCCTATAGTAAAATTGGTTTAGTTATATGTCATTCTGCTTAAAGTTGCAGAACCTATTAACAACGTTAAGGACTTACTGTATTTGTTTTACCAGAGTGCCAAAGAAATGACCTGAGAAGAATCCTCTAAAAAATTATAAGAACAACTAAAGGAATTACAAATATGAAAAAAACTCAATGTTGTCCCCAGAAGTAGATATGAAAAAATATTAATTTTCTAAATTATCAGAGAAAAAATTTAACAGAACTAATTTGCAAATATTTATTCGTATTTTTATACCCCAATTATAGAAGGAAATGGATAACAGATATTTATGGCAATAATCTTGTTTCAGAAATGTTTAAGGAAGAAAAATACCCCTTCATGAAACCTTGCCGAGTGAAAACAAAGTGTGAGGAATAGATAATGTTTGTGATGAGTACCTCAGCCATAATTTGGATCCAGATGTTTTATCTCCTATGATGCTTCTATTTAATTAGTAACAGATTCAATACAGTCACAGATGTGAGTCAGTGAACTGATAATGATGAAATCATTACACTATACAATTGTTTTAATCAATTTAGTTATTTTTTTCTTCTCTAATGGCCTATTATATGCTCTCATCACAAATAAAATTTGTGTATCTAGGAGAGACTGCAGCATGTTGTGTTTGGTAATGTTTACCACTGAGATAATTTTTCATAAATAATTTTGGATTTCTTAAATGTTTTTGTAAATTGTGGTTGAGAAATAAAATGGTAAAACAAACAAACAAAAACACTAACACAGTGAGTTAGAAAATCGCTCCACATAAAATATTAAATTGTTGCTTGAAGTTTGTTGGAACAAAGATTGAAGCATTCAGGTCTTAGTGTTTCAGGAGAAAAGCAGGTATGTTTGGTATTGGATTAGAATTCTAAATAAGGGCTCTAGCTACAGTATAATGATTCTTAACTATTTATCTTTGCTGAAGCCTACCCTCTGCGTTTTTCCTTTTACACAATCTGTACCCATCAAGGCATCAAAGCCCATTTCACCTATTTGCAAGAAAGCTGTTGGATGTGTTAAAAATTTAAGATTATCACTATGGTTGAAATTTTATTCTACTATTTGATGAAATGCAAAAACTAAAAATAAAGTACATTCTTACTTCCAAGAAGAAAAAAAGAAAAGAAAACATTAAAAAAACCCCAATGATCACAAAGTAATTGGCAGTAATGTCAATGGTGTCTCACTAAAATTTCACTTTGCATGTTCTGATTGCTTGAGATATTTGATTTTTCTCTCATCTTATTTCCTGATGAAATATCATTTTACACATGTCTCTTAATTCCTATAAAACTTTATTCTCTCCTGAGATAAATGTAGTAGTATAATATATGAAATAGCATGAGTATTGAGATAGATTTAAGTTTGTCATTGGTATAAAAATGAATAACAGTTGGAAATTTTATCTCCCAAAAAGCAAATTTATTTACTTATTAAACTCTGTTCACACCTGAAGATTTAATTTCTGGTCATTCTTTAAATGTTTTAAATGTATAATTTTCCAAACTTTATACCCTGCTTTTTATTCTCAACATGTGCACTGTCAGAAATCATATAAAGAAAATTTGTTCTTTGCCATTAATTGTCCCTCTGTGTATTAGTCAGAGTTCTCCCGAGAACCCCGAGATTTATTATAAGGAATAGGTTCATGCAATTATGGAAGGTGAGAAGTCTCATGATCTTCCATCTGTAAGCTGAAGACCCAGGAAAGCTGTTGGTGTCTAAATCCCAATGCCTGAGAACCAGGGGAGACATTGGTATGGGTCCCAGGGCAGGAAAAGACCAGTGTCTCAGCTTACTCAATCCGGTAGAAAAAGCCAAAATTTCTCTTCTCTTTCTCTTGTTTTTTTTATTCTACTCGGGTCCTCAATAGGTGGGATGTCCCCCTACACTAGAGAGGGCAATCTGCTGTACTGAGTCCACCAGTTCAAATGTTAATGCCATCTCTGAACAGGCTCACAGACATACTTGAAATAATGTTTAGCCAATATCTGGGTACTCCATGAATCAGTTGAGTTGACACATAAAATTAACCACCACACTGTTTATACTCATATTTACACAGTACTACTATTTATATTCCCTGTGCATATGACAGCAATAACATACTGACCGGTCTCTCTTCTTTTTTTCTACCCACCTCTAGACTATTCTGAAATTGACATTGTTTTTGAAACAAGTCAGCTTATATTACTCTTGCTAAAAACCCTATAACCTCCCACCCCTATTTTAGTCTGACAAAAAGCCAGTCATAATGACCTCTAAGTCTCCATATAATTGAGCCAGTTACTTTTCTCCTTTCCTTCTCTCCCCTTTCTCACTCTATTCCTCCTCTACAGCCTCTTTGGTGTCATTCACATCCCACTTACTGTTACTCGACATAACTGCTTGTTATTCCCTCGGCCTGTGATACTGATGTAGGACAGGGCAAATTTCCCTGAGTGGAGGAGAGACCAAGCCCTGCCCTGAGAGAAAAAGAGGGTCCTTTGGCAGAGAGTGTAGAAAGAATTCAACACACACCAAAGTTGAGTGAAAAGGAATTTATTAGAAAAGGAGTAACACTCCATAGACAGAGTGTGGTCTTCTCTCAGAGGTAGAGAGTGAAAGGGACCCTGAATGTTCAGGGAATTCAGTTTCTATATCATTCTTTAGTTCCTATTTCTTTTGATATGGACTTATAGTGAGGAAGGGGTGAGGAAAAGAGTATATAGCATGGAAGGCCAGCTGGAAGTTCCCAACCTTTAAACCATAGGTTCCCCATGGTTTTAGCCATAAAAGATTAATGATTTTATTAGTGTAGGGCAGCTACTTAAAGATTCTGTTGAGTGTTTCCCCTTCTACGGGGTGTGGGGAATGGGTTGCTAACAATCCCAGCAGAAATCTTCCTTTGTTCTGAAGGTGTCCTCCAGGCCTGGCTGCAGGGTTGATTAGCATATTGCAGTCTCTGAATGTAGCTTGATTAACATTTTCATTTTCTTGCCTTCTCCCTACTTTAATACCGTTCCCAATATAATCAAGCAGCTAATTCTCCAACAACTTTATTCCAAGGGTTTCAAAATCCATTGGGGATTTCTCCCTGGAAAGTTTTTAAAAATTGAAGATTGATGCAAAACCATGATTTCCCAATTCTATCATTTCTTGCATATTTATTAGCTGGCATTTTTCCCTAAACAAGAGCTCCCCTGCCCTCTCTCCAACCTCCCTTACTCTTTGAGTAATATTTTGGACTCATAGATTCTGTTTTTACTTAATGTTTTATAATTTATTATTGACTTCTTTATGCTTAAAATTCCCCACATTTGGTCAGTTTTACTCCTTTCAAGTTGGCTTCTTTGTCCTTTTAACAAATCTCCATCAATCTTTGAACATTGCCTTGCTTTCTGGCACAAAAAAGATAGACCATGCTCACTTTTGAAGAGGGATTTCCCACTTAATTGGCCAACATTTATAATCAGTTTTTTTTTTTTTCCTGCTTCTGTAAACATGCTTGCAGCATAGGCCAAAGATCTCAGGGTCAACTGAAAACTCACCCTCCCCTTAAGATATATTGTTTTGAGTTTTTAGACAGATGTATCCTCTCCCTTTAAGATGTATTGCTTTGGTGCTAGTTAGAAAAGATGTATTGCTTTGGTGCTAGTTAGAAAAGATGTATTGCTTTAGTGCTTGTTAGAAAATCCCATACTCTGTAACTGCCCGTAGCCCATAGCAATTTCAGGGGTCTGTACATCAGGCCATGCCAACTGTAACAACGCTGGTAAAAAAGTGAAATTGCCCCTAAACTCTGGGCCCAGATTTTCAGAACACTAGCCCTTCTGGGACTGCCGGCGTAATAAAACTGAGTTCTCTTTCTCTCTGGGTTACTGCTTAGATTTTCGCTGGTCTGATTTTTGGAGCTTTTGAGATTTTTCCATAACACCGTGACCTCTGCTTTCTCAGACCTGGGATCAGCCATTTCTCCAAGAACCTCTAGTTCATTTTAGTGGGAAATGGTGCAAAAGAGCCACTGCCTAGGGATTAACTGTCCTTGTTATTAGAGTATCATTGATCTTTTATCTTTACTCTTAACAGCTGTTTCTATTAGTTCTTTATCTATGGTTTTATTTTGCAAATATTTTTCTGTCATTTCTCATTCACCTTTTGTCACACTTACAGTATTTTATGTTAAGTAGTATCTGGATTTTAAGTTGTAATTAGTCAAGTTCTTAGATTTGGATTTTATAAAAATTCGCCTATGTTTTCTCCTTGTACTTGCCTGGTTTTATTTTTACATTTAGATTTCCAATTCATTTAGAATTATTCTGGTGTATGACATAGGGATCCAGTTTCACTGGTTTTTCAAATTGATGCAGGACAGAACAAATTTTCCCAAGTGACGAGGAGACCACGCCTTGTTCTGAGAGAAGGGGGTCTTTTGGTGGAGAGTGTAGAAAGACTTCAACACATACGCCAAAGTTGGAGTCAAAAGGAAAGTTTATTAGATAACGCTCCACAGACAAAGTGTGGTCACCTCCTCTCAGAGGCAGAGAGTGAGAGGGACAGTGAAAGAGAGACAGAGTAAAGGCACTGAGAGGGACCTTGAGTGTTCAGGGAATTCAATTTATATGTCATTCTTTAGTTCCCATTTCCCTTGATATGGAATAAGTGAGGAAGGGAAAGAGTATGTGAAAAAGATGAGACTATATAGAGTGAAGGGCCTGCTGGCAGTTCGCAGCCTTTAATCCATTGGTTCCTTATGGTTTTAGCCATAGGGAATAACTGTTGGTTCCTGTTTCCCCTTCAGTGGTGTGGGGAATGGGTTGTTAGCAATCCCAGTAGAAATCTTCCTTTGTTCTGAAGGTGTCCTCCAGGCCTGGCTGCAGGGCTGATCAGCATATTGCAGTCTCCGAAAGTAGCTTGATTAACATTTTTTAATTCTCTTGCCTCCTCCCTATGTTAAAATGCCTAGTTAATTGTTCCAATATTATTTGTTTAAAATGCCATTTTGAGACAGTATTTTTACAATTTTATGTACTTGTATTACTTTCTGAATTTTTGTTTATTCTACTCATTTGTATGTCTACTTTTGTGCCAGTACCATAGTGTTTTAAATACAGAGATGTTATAATGTGTCTTACTATCTGGAAGGAGTATTTTTCATTCATAAGTCTTTTCTTTTCTAGGTATTCATATGTAGTCTAGTAGGTTTTTTGCAATATAAACTTTAGAATCAATTTGTTTTATTCAAGGGAAAAATTATGCTAGTTGTGTTGAGATTGTGCTAAATTTCTGTTTACTTTATGAAGATCGACACTTAAAACTAGGGCTATCTTTCCATTTGCTTATGTCTACTTCCAGAGGTGCGCTAAAGTTTTTCTTATATTTTTTTTTCACGTATATTGTAACATTTATTCCTAGAAATTGTATCTTATTTGTTGCTATTGTAAATGAGATTTTCTCTTCCATTATCTTCTAACTGGTTATTGTTTGTATACACGTTGATTTTGTATATTAATTTTCTATTCTACTCCCTTACTAAACTTGTTTTATTGTTTGTGTCATTGATTCTCTTGGAATCATCTAATATATCTTCCAAGTATATTACTGTATCATCTGCCAATAGATATAGTTCTATATCTTTTTTTCTAATTGTTATGTTCCTAGTTATTTTCTTTTTGAAAAAAATTGCATTGGCCCCTACTTCTAATACAGCGTTAAATAGTAATGGAAATAGTGAGCATTCTTGCTTCACTCTTGAGCTTTAGCAGAAATTGCAGTGTTTCCCTATTAAGTTAGATATTGGCTTTAGAAATGGCCAATTAATAATTTTACTGTTTTTATTAGAAATAAATATTAAATTTGTCAAGAGTCTCAACCAGAGGCATTTATGGAGATAAATAACATAATTTTTCTCATTGATGAAAAATGTAAAATAGAGTTTTAGATATTAAAAAATATAAATAGAGTTTAAGAGGCATAGAATAAGACAATCTGTTATATATCCCGAAGGAGAGGAGGTAGAGATTAGGGGAAGTAGAGATTAGCAGGCAGAAATTCAGAGGTGGAGATTAAGGGAGCCAAAAAGTGTGCACCTGCAAATATATATAAAGGTAGTCAATGTCTCATTTGTCAGAGGGGGAGTAAAACTAGAAATGATTTAAATGTCTTTCAGAAGGGCCTGGTATGTAAATTATAAAAAAATTTAAACCGTAATATTAAGAATATAGATATCCAATACATTGATGAATATAAAAGTAATCTTCAAAACAAAAAAAACATGCAAGGTATGATCTTATTTGCATAAAAATGGATAAACAATGTTATACAAACTGTACTTATATAAGCTTAGAAAATGTCTCAAGGTATATGTAAGAAATCATTAAGTGTGGTTGACTTTAGAGAAGGGAACTAAGGATAGAAGAGAGGTTTTTTTTTACTTGGCACATTCTTCTCATATCATTAACCATAAAAATATTACTTTTATGATATGGGAAAAAGTGATAAAACAAAGGATAAAAACATACACATATTTTGGCTGGTAAAATATTGTTTATTAATTATTAATATCTAGTTAATTACACATTTATAAATTTAACATAATTGTTTATTAATATTAATTATTGCTGATTGATCATAATAAATAAATGACTTTAGTTATTATGATTCATTGCTTAATAATTCATATAATTCATCTACTAGATAATTTCTCTTTTTACTGATCAAAAGCCACTTGCTGATAATACAAATATTAAATATGTTTATATTTTATAATATATACATGCATAATTTTTAAACATTCTTTAACAAATCTATGTAACTGTAGAATGGAGAATGCACAGGAAATTGAAGAATACATTGAAACAATAAAAAGTCTCTTTGAAAACAGATATTTTCTAACACATAGAAAGTCTATGAGTCATGGGGGTTACCAGGTCATATGTATACATAACAATGCCTCCTGACACTTGTGACTTTAAATCAGCTGAGTTTAGTTTGATCTCATTCTTAAGTATTTTTAAGGGAGGAGATGAAACATATCTAATTAACCTTCCGGAGAAGCATATTCCAATGTTTAGCTGAAGTTGTTTCTTCTGACATTTAATTCATTTCTCCTAATGTAGGCTACAGTATAAAACTAAAATCCCCAAATATTTATAACAATAAGATTAAACTACCTACTGAGTCTCTAGCCTTCAGGAGCTGTGTTAAGATGTAAGGAATTGGGCTGAGTTTCAAAGTAGTCAAACTACATCAAGCTGAGAGGGAGACTGAGAGGGGGATGTCAGGTGTAAGCAGAGCTTTGATAAAGGGAATGTAAATCCGCAAATCTAAAATGTTCAAGAGCTGCAGATGAAGGAGGAAGAGAAAACATAAAAGATGAAAAGAAATTCACATTGCAAAATTATAAATACATATGCTATGTGCCCCACTCTGTGTTAAGTGTTGTGAAGGTTTGGAGTTTGTCTCCTTTTCAGTGAACAATTGAACTTGTTAACTGTGGTGGTAATAATTGAAAGTGAGATCTGGAGTGCAGAGGTGGGCTCCACAAGTGTCAAGGAAATATTGAGGGATGAGTTAGGCCTGGAAGAAAGCAGAGAAATTTTATCCACCAAAATAAAACAATATTTTTGAAGTTTCTCATATTTCCCCATGATTAGCCTCCCTCTGTTGATACTTACCACTTCATCTTTTCCCCATTTTGTCGTTGCCTGGAGTGAGGACAGCTGGTTGCCCAGGAAACTCCCTTGTATCCCTTATGCAAGAAAGGAAATCCTGACCTGAACGCAAAGCCACAGAAGAAGTCAATATTCTCATGTCAGTGTCGAACTTCCTGAAATACAGATAAAGTGTTCACTCTTCAAGGTTTATTTTCCTTGAATCTTACCAACAAAACACTCAGAAACTGAGGAGAGAAAGAGAGAGGAAGAGGGAGAGCGGAAAAAGTGAAATAGAAAAACAATGAATTCATCCAAATCATCTGCATCACAATGCACAGGTAAAATTTGCGATTCTCCTTTTTCTTTCATAGATTTTCTTTTTTTGGAAGAGGTGATAAGTATGTTAAAGGGCAGGACAATAGAAAAATATGCAGTAAAGTAAAAGAAAAGAGACGGACAGAAAAACAGAGAATGAAAAAGAGGAAAATAAAAAAGTGATTAGAAGACTGTATGTTATGCTGGAATGATGCTGGACTTGAGTTCAGGGAGAGCTACCAGACTGCTGTTTCTGCCCTCTCTATAATTCAGTGTGTCGGGTTGGGCGAGTCACTTCACTCCTCTGGAACTCAGTTCTTTGTCTATAAAAATGTGTATTGGGAAGGAGGAGGAGAACTACTGGATGATTGTCAGTGTTTTATCTGATTGATGTACAAAGGGCTTGGAAAATGAGACACTAAAAAGAAGAGCAGGAGAGAGACAAGAAAAACAGAGAGAGTGGGAGGGAGAAAAGGAGAAAGGTAGGCAAGGAAGGGGGAAATTTTTGAGTCTTAGAAAGGAAAATTGCACATCTGTTCAACTTAATGAATCAGTCTTAAAATTAATAATGGATTATTCACTCTAGTGGTTCTAAAAATTTGGTCCCAGACCAGCAGTATCAGCAGCAACTAGTAACTTGTTGGTTCCATACCAGCTCCAACTGAATTCTTTTTTTTTTTTAAATATATATATGTATTTTTTATTTTTCAATTACAATTGGCATACAATATTACATTAGTCAATTCTTAACTCTGGATGTGAGGCTCTGTAGTATGTTTTTTAATAAGCCCTCCAAATAATTCTGATACATGCTGAAGTTCAAAAATTACTCAATATAGATAATGCAAGTAGAAGGAAATAAGCAAGACTGAAGAAGAATTACTTAGATTTCTTTCATAGCTTACTTAAGGAAGATTGACCATATTTGTATCTTTCTACAGAGAGGGCATGCTTCTCTTCCCAAGTGTTCTTGTGGACTGTTGCTGGGATCTCCATCCTACTACTCAGTGCCTGTTTTATCATCAGATGTATTGGTGAGTTCTGAAAGTCAAATTTAATCTCCTTGGAGAATATCTGGAGTAAATTCTTCTTTGCTGCCTGTGTGTTCTCTCCTCCCACAAAGGATATTTCTACTCCGCTTTTCTCCTCTATTTACCTCCAGGTTCTTCCTCAAGCCAGAAACCTCAACTAGTATAGAGCTGTGACCAAATTTCATTGACTTCTGACACATTTTTCATGATAAACATTTTTCACCTCCTTGGTGGCCTTGAGTCCTCCCCTAGGTACTCCCATCATTAGTGAAAACCTTTCTATGAGATCATAGCCAGAGACATAACAAATCATTTTTTGGAAGGAAGGATAGAGAGGGTTGGACTTGGCATAAGAAAGAATGCAAACACATTTGTTTTCTCTAGGCCTTTGGGCCTGAAATAAAGTACATTCTTCTTCATAAATTGGGAAAACCATAAAATATGAATTCCCTCTTCTGTCTTTAAGTAAATCTCAGTGCCTCTCCATGCAGAAGGAAAAGTAGATAGTAAGAAAATATCGTAATAATTGTTGGCACTTTTGTTATAAGTACAAAAATGATAAAATTTATTTTCTTATTTAAAAAGTAATAAACATTAACTATGCCCCTCTCCTTACAGTGACATATCACATCTTTCAACTCTGTGGTGAGATAAACTTTCAGCCACATGACGATTTCATGGAACTCTCCTGCTACAATGATGGATCAGGTATAACAGTCCTTAAATTTGAACATCAAAATTTATATATCAACATTTTCTGGCTTCTAGATTGATTTGGAGATAAGTAAAGTAGTGGAGTAGATCCTGTTTTTCAAAAACAAAATGTAAAATCTTGTCTCTGCTATAAGAGAATGATAAGAAGTTGATTAAGAAGACAGAAATAGACCTTTGGAAATGCAATTAGCATTGGGGTGAGAAAGCTTAGGGGCATTATAGCAAACTTTTAAAATAATTTTGAGGTATGTGTCTAAACAGTAAATCTAAAAGTGGAAGGTGTTATCCCCAGACTGCACTTTTTCTCATTCATCACCTGTTTCCAAAATGGAGTGAAGGAAAAAAATATGTAGAATAGGGAATTCAGAAAAACTCAGAAATATACTTTCTATACTCATCTATAGTCCTGTTCTAAAACTTGTTTAGAAAAATGCCGTATGACACTAGAAAATGATGTCCTTCTCTGGGCTATAATTTCCTCACCATTACTTTAAGAGAGATTGGACCGTTTGGTTTTAATAAAATTTTAAGGCTTAATTTCTATAATTCTAAGAAATTTATCTCATCTGTAGAACCAGTTTGGAGATATTGTTGAGGGTACATTGCTTGGGCAACATGAAAGATGATTGCTTAGAGGTCACTCAGATAAAAGGCATAACTTCCTTTGACCTTGGCAGTCTAAAAACATGTAACAGGGTTCTATATCAATAGCATAACTGAGATAGATTGTATATATGGTTACATTTACTGGTATACCTATAAAATAAAGATTATGTCTCAAAAGACAAGAAATTGCTGTTTCATGTTTATTGACATAGGAATTATCTAAAGTCTTAGATAGTAAGATGTGGGGTTCCGAGGGAGGGGGAGTGAGCAAGGGGTTCCAAGGCTTCTGACTGTAAATAATGGACTTCATGAGGAAAACTTTTGTTTTCTTACTTAGTTCATGTGGGACTCTCATGGAAACTTCTCTCCTCTTAGGTTCAGTCAAGAATTGTTGTCCCTTAAACTGGGTACATTTTCAATCTAGCTGCTATTTCTTTTCTACTGACACCATGTCCTGGACAGCAAGTTTAAAAAACTGCTCAAACATGAGAGCTCATCTGGTGGTTATCAACACACAGGAGGAGCAGGTAGTTGAAGTACAGCCTCCCCCGGCGTCACTATAACATTCTTCATACGGTCTATGCCTTTTCCCATACATGCGCACAGTGTTTGGACCACTATTAATATTTTTTAAATGAATGTGCTGAACGGATGCTATTACTTTTTCTGTAAGTGAATACCTACTTGAATTTATTTTCATTACTAGAATAGCTTAAGAAAAAATAAATTTCAATTCTAGTTCCTTTTTAGTGAGGCAGGGGAAAAAAGAGGTTGGGAGTCCAATTTGGAATGACGATTATGTTTATAAACCTATATGAAAAAGAGAAAGCAAATATTGTCCATTACTTTTAAGCTGTGGTTAATAATGTTTTGTGCTAATCTATGCAGTGATTTTGCTACAAATAATAGTAGATAAACTTTGAATGTGTTGTTGAGAAACTCCACTGTTGAAGGTTTTTTTTTTTGTTGGTTTAATTTTATGTTTTGTGTATTTTTATTAAAAAAAATCAGAAGATAATCCCTCATGATCTTAATATTTCAGGGCTGTTTATCTGTCATTTTTAGTCCAGATCCTACTTTATGTCTTCTAATGACAATTATCTTCAACATTTGTTCATTATTGAAATAATTGATGTCCTATTTTTTTTATTGTGTATCTTCCATCAGGAATTCCTTTTCCATGCAAAACCTGAAAAGAGAGAGTTTTATATTGGGCTGACAGACCAGGTTGTTGAGAATCAGTGGAAATGGGTAGATGGCACACCTTTAATCAAGTCTCTAAGGTAATTTCTTTCTTGTAGAAGAATTTAATACTACCCACATCTTAAAGTTAAACCATTGTTGAAGGGAGTTCTCAGAAGCTCCTTATGTTCTGTGAGATATACTTAGGTCCATCGTTGGTAATATTAGATGCAAGAAGAGAAAAGAGAAGCATGAGGCTCTACCGCTCTCATTTCCTAAGACTATTTCATGAATAAAGGGGAAACAGATGAAAATGAAAAGAGGATTAGAATTGAAGACTAATTCTTTGGAAAGGCAGCAGACACAAAAAGTGGAATTCAGAGTCGTATGCCCCCAAACTGTAGTAAATGAAACAAAAACAGTGATTTCAAAAAGACAAGATTCTTATGGAGTAAAAAAGGGAATTCCCTTGATAATCTCCTTAATAATGGCTTTATAGCATTAAAGCACAGCATTTAGGAGTTTTCAAAGTTTTCATCTCCTTCATTTTTCATTTAACTTAAGTTACACCTTTCTGAGATACATCAATATTATTCTTCACTTAGCCTTTAAGAAAATTAAGGGTCAGGAGGTGTTAATTAGCTCTGACAGTATAGCCTACATGCTCTAATACTTTATTTTTTAATAAAAGTTATTAAAATTATATAGATTTCAAGTATACGATTCAATAATACATCATCTGTACATTGCATTGTGTGTTTACCATCCAAAGTCCAATCTCCTTCTGTCACCATATATTTGATTCCCTTTACCCTTATTTACCTCACCCTTGTCTCCTTTTCTCTCTGGTAACTACTAAATTGTTGTTTGTGTCTATGAGTTTTTGTTTGTCTTCTTCGTTTGTTGCTTTCAGTTTTATATCCCACATATGAGTGAAATCATATGGTTCTCAACTTTTTGTCTGACTTATTTCGCTTAGCACGATAACCTCAAGATCCACCCATGTTGTCACAAATGGCAGTATTTCATCTTTTCTTATGGCTGAGTAATATTCCATTGTACATATGTACACATCTTTATCCAATCATCTATCGAAGGACACTTTGTTTTCTTCCATGTCTTGGCCACCATGAATAGTATTGCAATGAACATTGAGGTGCATATATCTTTATAGATACATGTTTTCAAATTTTAGGGGTAGATACCCAGAAGAGAGATTTCTGGGCTATGTGGTAATTCTATTCTTAATGTTTTGTGGACCCTCCATACTGTTTTCCACAGCGGCTGTATGTTGCTTTACTATGGCATGGTAACACTGTTGAAGTGTGCACCTACGTTACTGCAAGGTATGAGTGCAAAAACAAACAAACAAACAAACAAATCAGTCGGGACATTAGTTCCCATAACTTCTCATTCTGGGTCTAACTGTATGGGGGAGCATGACAGAATAGATCCAGTTCAGCTTCACTACTCACAAACTATGATTTAGACAAATGGTTTAGCTTTTTTTGAGATTCCTTTTCTTCATCAATACAATGGAGGTTATAATACCTGCCTCATGAAATTTTTGCTAAGTTAAATAACACAAATATAATTTGCCTAGTATATTCAGTCACTTTATCTCTTGTAGCTGAGATTTAAAATCCATGTCCTTTTCTTTCAGCTTCTGGGATATAGGGGAGCCCAACAATATAGCTACAGTGGAGGACTGTGCCACCATACGAGACTCTTCAAATCCTAGGCAAAATTGGAATGATGTGCCCTGTTTCTTCAATATGTTTTGGATTTGTGAAATGCCAGAAAATAATATTTTGAACAAAGAAAAATCTCTAAGAGAAGAAGGCACAACTTAAATGTGTAAATGAGGAGGAACAAGAGTGTGAACACAGCCACAACTATAACATGAGAAAAGCGTGCATTATACTTCATAAGGATTTCATCAGTGTTTGCTGCTTTGATATAAATAAAAATAAGTACTGTTATAATTCATGATACTGACTGAAGTGTGTTTTTCTTTATATTAGTCTCGGAACATCTCAGAATTTTCCAAGCAATTTTCTAGCAAATGTTGTGAGAAGAAAAGAATGCTCCTTTTGGTAAATTTGCTTCATTTTTGAGCATTTATATGAAAATACAAGGACACAGAGTAAGTACAGAGTTCAATAAAGAGGATTTTGGAAAGTTCCTTTGAACAATGTCCTGAATTCATGCTCTGTGTCAAATTCTCTTATTTCTAGCTCCTGAAAAGTTTATGTTTTCTTCTCGATTTCATACTATTTTTACCCCCTGCCCAAGTGTATTTCCTCAATATGTATTGTATAATGAATAAGAAATTTCTTCAATCATAAAACATTCCTGCTCAAAAGACTGGTATGGACTTTCTGGCCAAAGGCCCTCAGGGAAAGGGCATGCTAATCTTTAGCTCCAAAGAGATGCCTACTCATCCAGGGAACTCCCTTTTTTTTCTGTTCTTTTTCACTGACTAACTGGATCTTAGCTGAATTTGTATCTATTGCTCAGTCAGGGCTAGAATCCAGTAGTTGAATTATCTTAAGAGAACATTCAGCTTTACACTTCTCTGTCTCAAGCCTATCCATTTATTCTATCAATACTGATAAGGTTATTCAAGAATATGTAGGCAACATGGCAGCTTTTATAACCATGTTTCTTGCACACAGCACCATAAGAAACCCTCAAAATTCATACATTGGAATTAATGTGTAATTATTGAATGGGAAAATTCAACTGAACAAGTAAATATAAAATACTGACTTTCTTTACAAACGTTTATTTCTCTTAGGCATAGGTGACAATCTGTGGTTTTGAAATTAATATGCCTTTAAACCAAAAGTCATCCAACTTAAAACTAATTCAATACATATATTTTCAATTTTCTAATTCCCTTTATTCAAATCATAAACATCAATGAGAAAACATTGAAAGACATATGAAGATGTTTTTGTTCATCATTGTTTCCATGTAGGTAGCTATAATTTACTTTAAAGTTTATTTCAGTATTGAAAGACATATGAAAATATCAGTGTATATTGTTTCACCACATTTATAATTTAAGTTGTGCAAACTTTGTCTTCAAAGTTTGGTAAGAAAATAAACAATTGCTACAGATTTAGTCTTGGGAGTATGGATGAGTAATTATACTTTTATTTTTTAACTTTCTGGATTTCCTAGTACTTAAGTATTTGTGTATTTTAAAACAGTTTCAACTGCATGATCTGCTTCTCAAACAAGAATTTTCCAGACAAATAATTTAAGTTCCAGTTATCTTCACCATATTTCCAAAATAAATCACTGTTAAGATTTAAATATTACTATTTGGGCCCCCAATATTTTTAAAAGACAAATCACTCTACTACATTTTATAAAAATTATATATATTCATTATTAACATTTTTACAGAGAAAATTATATAAAAATGAAAATCCTAAGTTGCAGAAGTAATTATCATGAACATTAATTGATTGAACATCACCCCAGAAAACTTTCTATGACTTCAAAAATATAGAAAATGCATTTTCTATATTTTGCAGATGGAAGAATAGAAAGACAAAGGGGTGGAAGATGAATATTATATATAATATATATCCCCCCTTTACATGAGGTTTTGTTTTTTGTGGTTTCAGTTACCTATAGTCAACCACAGTCCAAAAATATTATATGGAAAATTTCAGAAATAGTTCATAAGTTTTAAATTGTTCGCTGTCCTGTGTAGCATAATGAAATCTTGAGCCATTCCGCTCTCTCCCTTTCAGAACATGAATTATTCCTTTGTCCAGAATCTCCAAGCTGCATACACTACCTACCTATTACTCACTTAGCATCTGTCTAGGTTATCAGATCAGACTGTCATGATATCCCAGTGTTTGTGTTCAAGGCACCCTTATTTTACTTAATAAGGGCCCTAAAGCATGAGAGTAGTGATGCTGGCAATTCGGATATACCAGAGAAGCCATAAAGTGTTTTTTAAGTGAAAAATTATGTATGTATATAAAAAAAAAAAACCATAGGGTTTGGTACTATCCACAGTCGTAGACATCTTGTTAAGTATCCCTGTGGATAAGGAGGGACTACTGTGTATGTATGCACACACACACACACATACAAATTCAGAAAGGAATCATACGACAGATGATACTTTTAAAAATATTAAATTTAATTTTGCTTGAATTTAACAAATGAAAAATTGAAGTGAAATTTTAAAATTCTGGTACTTCAAGAAGTTTTTAGGCTTTATAGGTTACCACATAAAATTATTTCCTAAGAAGACACTCTGAAGTAAAGGAAAAATAAAAAGAATCATGTAAAATGTTCTTGCTCTTCTCTTTTCTCTTTTTCCCAACCCTTTCTCCCTGCCCCCATTTCCTTCCCTAAAAATACAGTCCTAAAGTCATTCATCAAATGATGCGAAGTAAGTTAGTTTTTACCTGTGTGTACGTGCGGGGGAGGGGTGCATAATTACCCCCAAAGGAATTTAGAGCCTGACCAGGGTGATTCTGTGTAACAGGAAGGATGGGGGTGGAAAGTGTAGTAAAGATGTCAGAGCCTCACTGGATTCCAGAGTACCTCCTGGTAGAGGGGCAGACCAGCCCAAAGTGTGAAAGGCTAAGCTAATTTGAGAAGCATGGGTGTCTGAGCCCAAGTTAGAGGACCAGATAGAAAAGTCATAGTTCACATGATGGGGTGAAGAGGGTCAGATAGCCGAGTCCTAGCAGGTTGGCTTACAGGTTTTGCAATCAAGTTTTATCATTTTCTTCATGAAACTTGCACATTTGGTCAGATTTGTTCTTGGATATCTTATAGACATATTGCTATCGTAAGTGTAATATTTTGTATAAAAATACATTTTTTATATTTTGCAGATATTATATAGAAATATTGTTGATCTTCCTATATTGATAATTTATCTAGACACATTGCTAAACTCTTCCAATTTTTAACTCTTTGGCTATAGATTCTGTTTGCAAATATGATTCTGATTCAAATTAAAAATATAGAAACACCAATACAATGTTTTTTCAAATAATCAGAAACTTTTAACTGTCTGTTAGCCAAGAGGCCCAGTCAGCCCAGTAACTTTCCTGTAATAACAAAGGGAGTACATTTTACCTCTTATAGAAGGTAGAGCTGAGCTATAGTCCTGGCTATGCCATGAACTAGCAATGTGAGGGTGAGCTCTTTGGCTTCACAAAGTTTTTGTTTCCTTAGCTATAGAATTGAAGGTTTGGTTAAGGTGGCCTGTATGGGATTTTTCCATTCAAAAACAATAATAAATAAATAAATAAATAAGTCAACTTGAGAATCTTTGCTTTGGGAAGACATTTAGAATGGAGTAAGAAGTAAATTTTTAAAAGGTAGGTAGACTTTTTTTTTTTACCTGTGCAATATCATAATTCAGAACTATTCTATACTGTTGTTCAGAAAATATTTTGCTCATGAAATGTCAAGCTAATGACATATTCTTAAAAAGTCTGAAAATGAAGCATCAAACAATAAAAATATTGTTCAAAACCTTAAAGGGTTTATGATATTTAGGTTAAAATTGGTGTACCACTACCAATTGGAATAGCCTGCTTTTGAATTCGAAGAGCTAAGATTTTGAGCAGAGGAAGAAATGACTAAGACTCTGTACCATTTAAGCCATTCCATTAGATGTGTAATAAATGCATGCTACTTGAAAGGTAAATACTTTGAAATACTATCAAGAAAGCAAAGTTGATGACAACTGATTTTCACAGAAACGATGATTCCTTACACTGAAACACCACACAAAAATACATTATCTTGAATGAACTGAACAAAATAAATAAAGACAGCATGACGGAAAATGTTCTATGACCCAGCATGTTTTCTCTATTCCAATGATGCATGTATATTCTGCACTAGTCTAATAGGTTCTTTTCTTCTGTCCTCATTACAAGGATCCCTTCACAGGTTTCTGTTGAATGTTGTTCCAGGTATCTTACAAATCCTACTTGCTTCAAAGTCACAAGGAAAATCATTCCAGGTCCATTTGTTTTGGTGGTTAACAAGGACAAAACAATTTTCTTTCTTATGGTTATTGGGTTCACCCTTATGCCAGAATCTAAAATGAAAAAAAAGAAAAAATACATATGGGGGTGTAAGGAGACAATGCATAGAAAATGCCCCGAAGTAAAAAAATTAAAGCTGTACTGTCCAATACAAGAATAGTAGCATACTAGTACAGAGGTGACTCAACACATAGTGCTAAGTAAGTATTTTTACTTTAGTATGTTCCACCCCAAAATAAATTGCTCTTGCTCCCTTCTTCTCATCTGTGCCTGTAAATCACATTTAACCCGGTCAATATACTCACATCATGTCTGGGTTAAATGGTGTCTTATCCATCCATTGCCACTGGCCGTCAGGGTTCGCACGTGTAAGTCCCAGGAAATATGAATATTGTCTTTCCAAAAATTGAATAATGAAGTTCTGCATAAAGATGTAAATTTTTATAAATATACCAAGTGATTGTTGTTATATTAGGAAAAGAGAAAAGAGGTCAACTAGATTAGAAGTTACGCACAAAAGTTTTGGCAATACAGAGATCTGTTTTCATATCCTGCTTCTGCTATTTTATTGTGTAATGTTAGCAAGTGCTTTAATTTCACCTAACCCAGTTTCTTATCTTCAAAAGGGACAACTCCACTACTTTATAGAGTTATTGTGAAGATTAATTGAGATCACACTTGCAAACCACTTAACAAATGCGTAATGGGATCAGATTTTCAAGAAGTTTTATTTTTAAAATTGCCTTCTTTAATCGTTTACTTTATTAAATTCCATTTTATTCAAAGAATCAGTGAACCTGTAAGTTGCAAAGTCATGAAAACAGAATCTTCCAGGAAACCCCGATGATCAATAAAAGAGTAGAATATGAGTCATGGTACATACATAGAAATATATTACATGAAGAAATAAATTTCAACTTTTAAAGAACTGAATTTACCTTAAGATTTTTAAATTCAGAATTACAACCATATATCCAAATTATTTTTCCTATACTTTATCCTGAGTAGCTATTTTAGTCTCAATTAACTGTTCATTTATTCACTTGCTCACCAAACATTTATTAGGACCTAGCCAGTGTATCTAGCATTGTACAGGACACTGGAGATGCAAAGATGAGTAAGGCATGGCCCCAACCCTCTGCAAAGGAGTTTTTAGAAGAGATGGTGTATTGAATAGGCAATCGCAGGGCATTGAGGTAAGTGCCATGATCACACAGTATGCACCACAGAAGTACCTCCAGCTTAGAATAGAAAAGGTAAAGTAGGGAAGATGGTGAGGATAGTTTTCTGGAGGAAATAATACATGAATTAAATCTAGAAAGATTCAAAGAAATTGGTCATATGAAGAAAATGAAAGAGAAGAAAAGGTTTTCCAGACAAATGAAGCGAAGGCACAAAAGCATAGCAGAGCAGAGAGATTCTTCTTTCTCTGCAAAGAGATTCGAATCACCAGAGAAAATGATGTGAGCCTCCCAGCATACCTGCTCAGCTTCTGTACTGATAGTGGCCAGGTGAGCCCCCATTCCTGTACAGTTCTTTCCACTATCAGCCCATGTCTTGTTGTCATTAAGAGGAAAATAGCAGTTGGACTGAAAGGCTCTCCAGCCAACAGGACAGCAATTCCAGGAGCTCCCTCAGTGAAAATTGAAATGAAAATTAGTTATAAAGGAGAATTTTCATCTACAACAGATTACATAACTATTCTACTCCCTAGTATCCAGTTATAATTTAAAGGAATAATACCAGGATTATCATCATTCTGTTCCTCCCTTTGAAATATCCTGAAAATTACATGTCTAAATATCTTCTAAACAGAAGTATCTGAATCACATAATGACTATAAGAAAATTACAATGTATTCTCTTAGAAGGGATGATCGTCTCTAACATATCCGCATTTATTTACATTCATATTTAGCGTTCCCACAAAACCTTTTGCGGAACATTTGATCCGAAGGAGGCAAAGAAACTGCTAAACTATCAAACATTTTCCCATTCTCCCAAATGAGACTTTGTAAAGTCCAGAATAAAAAAGAGATAAAGATGCTTCAGCAAATCTATATATTCCAGGAGGAAACAGTTTTTATGATATGTCTGAATCAGTAGAAATGGAATTAAATTAATACTATGATCTAAATGCCAAAGTGGCCCATACATGTGTTGCTATATCCTCCAGTTATTCAACTGATTACAGTTTTGAGAAATAATTCTATCTTAATTTACTAACATTCACTCTTGTGTCAGATTCTCATTTTAGGTTATTTTAATCTCTCTTCGTTTACTACTGATATAGTTTAAATCAAATTATGAATTTGAATGGAAATGAAATTGAGAAAGAAATTCTCTTACGTTCTCTGCTATCTGTGCCTTTCAGTTCTGATTTTTCTCTGATGCATGTCAGCTTCATGTGGTGCTCTGATAACTTGAACATGCCTGTGCTTCTCTTACAGTGTAGAAGGTTGTGGTGAGTCACTGTCAAGGAGGAAAAAAAGTTAGTTTCCTTGCCCTAGATAACCACTTAATTAAAGAACAGTTAAGGCTCTAACAGTTAAGGCTCCCACATTCTCTTTTCTTTTTATACAGTTCTTTTGTTACAGTTTCAGGTGAATTGGTTAAAAAAAATTGTTGAAAACTAATTGTTGTCATATTGTACATTTTGTGCTTTATGAGGGTAGTTTTGCAAACCTTTATGTGCATGTGCTTTTAAGCACTTTTTTTTTTTATCAGAATTTGTATCAGCATGGAGATTTTTGGTGAACACTGCTCTGCAAAGCTTAAGAGCTTTATACATTTATTTATCTTTTAAATACTTTTACTTTGAAATATAATCAAATGTAAAGAAGTAAAAAACAAATTTACAGTTTATTAAATTACTGTAAAATGAACACCCAGGTAACAACTACCCAACTCAAGAAACACAATATTGCCAACATTTCGGTAGCTTTCACATCAAAATGCAACCCACCCCCTCTCTCTTAAAGGTAACCATGCTGTAGCTTTTAATCATTTTGTGCTTTGCTTCATACTTTTACCACTTAACAATATATTCCTAAACCATATAGATCAGATTTTTCTGCTTTTGAACTTTATGTAAATGGAACCATACAATATGCATTCTTTTGGTTCTGTCTTCCACTCAGGGTTGTTTCTGAAATTTATCTACATTGTTATATGCAACTATAACTCATATCATTGCTGTAAAGTGATTTATCATCTTAATGCAAGAATATGTATTTATCTATTCTTCTTCTGGTGGATATTTGCATTGTTTCCAGTGTTTGCCTACTATGAGCTATGCTGCTCTGATAATTTTTGATCATGCATCCTAGACCACATAATCATGCATTTCTGTAGGGTATATGGCTAAGCGTGAAATTGCTGGTAATAAGATATAGATATATAGTCAACTGTGATAGCGACAAACTTTTCCAAAGTGAGTGTACTGCTTTACATTGCTACTAGCAGCAATTCATAAGAGGTCCAGTTTCTGCACAGCATTATCAATATTTGATCGTGTCAAACTTTTTAATTATTACCATCCTGGTATATTTTCAGTGCTATCTCATTGTGAATTTAATTTGCATTTTCCTGAAAACTAATGATTGATTTTTAAAACGTGTTTACTAGACATTCCATTTTTTTCTTTTCTATAGTACTTATTCAAGACTTTGTCCATTTTTCTGTTATATTGTCAGTATTCTTCCTATTGATTTGAAAAAGTTGTTTATATATTCTGGACTCTCATTCTTTATTAATTATATGCATTATAAATATCTTCTTTGGCCTTGTGTTTTCAATCAATGGTATTTTTTGTTGTACAGTAATTTTTACTTAATGTAGTATAATTTGTCAATATTTTCTTTATTGGCTAGAACACTTTGTAATTTGTTTAAGAAATCTCTGAAACAAAGTCATGAAGATAGTTTCTATTTATCTTTTAAAAAAGAGCTATTAATCTGATTTTCACATTTTGGCCAATAATTCACGCTGTTTTGTTTTTGTACATGATATAAGACAGGAGAGCAATTCCATTTTTTAAATATGGATAATCAGTGGTCTCTATTATACCATTAATTAAAGAAAATTATCCTTTCTCCATAACTCTGCAATATGCCTTTCTGTTTTATAGAAAGAGTTTATATATGCAGGATCTGTAACTAAGCTTTTTATTCTTTACCTCTGGTCTATTTGCCTATACTTGTGCCTATGTTATATTAATTTAATTATAATAACCCCCCCATCCAACTATTTTTTTTTTTTTTTTTTGCTGGTACTCTTTATTCATAAGAGGCAACCTTTTTTAATCTTAATCCAAAATGAGGGGTGATTTCCTACAGTCACCAACCTTTACATGTACAGAAAAGGGTCTAGATTCCATCTTTCACTCCCTGATACAAGGCAACACCATCAAAGAATAGCAGGTCAAGTATGTATCTCTGAATTTTAAATCCAAGATGCTGAAGGCATTATAGATTGGTAGGGAAAATCAAGACAACAAAATGTTTAGAGCAACTTTATAAAAACTGTTTGGGGAAATAATTCAAGGAGAGCTCCACTTTTTTAATAACTTACCCAAACAATTTGCTATAAAGCAGGCACTGAGAATTGAGATGAAAAAAAAAGCAACGGCCCAAGGGATCAGCTGGATATTCAGGTCTCCTTCTACTGGAACAAATAGGAAAATAAATAGGTTATCTCTCTCTAAGAGCTGTGGAAGTTAATTCTACCAAGGAACAGGCTAAATATGCAATCATCCAAAATATGTTAGATATAGAGGAGAGCTTAAAGAATTCCCCTGAATAAATCCATTCTAGAGCTTATAAATAAATAAATGAATGAATGAATGAATAAATAAATAAATAAATAAATAAATAAATAAATAATACATAATTGTTTTTTAGTTTTTTGGAATAAGAAAAGCTTTTAATAGGGAAGACATGAAATCCCAAAGTCATAAAAAAATTCGATAATTTGGGCATGTAAAAATTAAAGCTTCTATCTAACATATATAATGTTAGAATACAAGGAACATAAGAAAAATCTTGTCACAATATTAACATCCAAACAGTATAAAGAATTTAAAAAATCAATTAGAAAACAGCAAAAATTGGGCAAGAAATATGCTGAAAATTTAATTTGCTGAATTATAAATTGTCATTAAACAAATAAAAATATGCTCAGAGAAATGTAAACTAAAATATTATGGTATGATTTTTTATATATCAGATTTTTAAAAAATTAAAATATAACACCCTTGGTGAGAAAAATAAATGTTACTACTAAACTATAAATTAGAAAGCCTTTTAGGCAGATCAGCATTTATCAATTTTTGAACACATTACATTTGCCATACAATTTTAATCCTATTGAAATAACTGAATTTATTTATATTAAAGAATATACATTATAGTACTTTTGGAAATAGAACACTGAAACTTAATACCTGTATAAATATTATCAATAGTGGAGATTCTAAATTATGATGAATACATATGGTGAATTCTATATGACAATTAAAATAATCATGTATAACAGTACCTATTGCCATAAAAAAATCTCTAAGACATATTGTTCATGAAAAGGTTTTTTTCAGGACCATTGTATATTGTGGGTTCATTGAAGTTTGCCATGGTGGTGTGATGAGATAAAGTAAAACATTAATTTTAGTATTATATATTTCTGTATTTGTTCCATATATGTCTCAAAATATTATTTAATGTTCTCCTAATACAAATTCATCTGTGTCTCTTAAATAAAACATAAAAAGGGATAAAATTAGAGCCTCAGGAACACTGGGAGCCTTAGTGTGTTTTCTGTGTTTCTTCTCTCTCTTGCCCTTAAAAGAATCTTCTCAAATTACTCTCTTTTTTCATCTTATTATATATATGTATTATATATATAAATATATATTGTATGTATAAAAATATATATAATATATATACACTTTAACTTCTCTCTTGGCCCAATTTATGTTTCACGAAGAAGTTTCTGTTACCTAATGTATTTGAATCTAACTATGGTCATCCTCGTTTTCTTCTACCTTCTCATCTCCATATCAACATATTCAGTTTTCAAAACTACAACTACCATCAATTTATATTTTTAAATCTTAGTCATAATTTTACCTGCCTCTTTAAAATTGAAAAGAGAGAAGTACTCACGTTTATTTTGAGGCTTTTCTTGCCCCATTGTGGGTTATCTCTCTTGTTGTCCAATGTTTGGGAGAATCAGATGCCTCTTATATTTTTTCCTCAGAGTTTATTTCTGTGCATAAAAGGATATATTCAGAAATACTTGAGATTTTAACACCAGTCTTACCTATTCTGGTAAGACTATAAAGTTCCCAATACAAAAGACAGCTCAAAAGGAGAAGTCTTTTCAAAGAATGGGGTTTTTTATTTACTCTGGGAGATGAAGCAAAGAAAAAAGGAAATTGAGAAAGCAACACCAAAAAAGTTAGTAGAAACTTCCATGTTTGTTGAGATCACTAGATCAGGGTGTCACGTGGAATTAATGCACTTTGTTTTTATTTATTCAAACAAACAAAAAAGTTAACAATACCCTAAAAGAATATAATCATTATACCTAATAAAAATTTAATTTGACAGACCTGGAACAATTACTGTCTGCTGCTAAGGTTCCCGTGCAAATGCAAGTAAAAAGTGTCTTCTCTTTTTCTGTCTGTCTGTTGTGACAGTCAAGATCGAATGGGGGAATACAGTGAGAAAACATGGAGTTTTCACAACTCAGAAATTAGCTGATAAACAATTGAAGAGACTGTTTTATTTCAAAGAAAAGTTGAAAATACAAGTTTACAAGTGACAAAAATTAATTAACATCTCCTCATCTTTCTCTTTACCTGGGTATTATATTTTCAAAGGCAGCTATATGCTCTGCACTAGAAAGTTCTCTGAACTGAGTAAGTTGTGTGCAAGATGATAAAAGGAAATGTGACCAATGAGCAAAAGCTTTTAATGTTCCCAGTATGTGAACATTATAAGCAAAGACATGAAAACTTGGCTGCCAAGTTAAGAAAGATATAGTGGAACTGCTCATTAAATCTCAAATTTTTCATAGATGAGAGAAAACAGATTTGTTAAGGCAAAGGAAATGGAAATGTGACATTCTGTGATAAAGACACCATCAGGGTACCTGACTTCATTTACAGTACTGTCATGACCTGAATGTTTTTGTCCTATGACCCACATTCCTACACCCTGATCTCAGACTTCCTGGCCTACAGAACTGTGAGAAATGAATATCTATTGTTTAAATCTCACAGTCTATGGTATTTTGTTATAGCAGCTAAAGACGACAAAAAGTACCTAGCAGCTTAGAGAGTATTAAATTTAAACTTCCAGAATATGTCCCTTTCCCTACATTCTTTTTTAAACTACAATGTTTCTTTGCATGTGTGTGTGTGTGTGTGTGTGTGTGTGTGTGTAATGATCTTTAATGAACTACTACTTTACTATGTTAAATTGGAAGTGGGAAGACGTAAAATTATAAATTTGACAATACATTCTTTTTCAACACTGTCACAATCAAAAATATTCCCATAGCAACAGCAGCACTTACTCACAAACTCTCATAAACAATGCTATAAACTAGATCTTTGTCTAAAGTAATATTTATTCTTTATTAAAAGGACCCAGGACTGCTAGGCCATATATCAATCTTGCTTAGAGTGGGAAGAAAATAAACTAGATTTAGCACATTTTGTATATCCCAGAAAATAAGAATAATTTCAAAAACATGAAACTCTGTTTTAAAAATATCTAAGCTAAATGAGAAGCTGTGTCCAAAATATAGTTAAAAGTGCAAAAAGACAACATAAACAATGAGAAAAAGCTCTATTAACCTATGTTTTGGAGTAGAGGAAGTAGTGATAGAGCTATTGATTAAATCTCAAAATCTTCTTAGATGAGAGAATGCAGGCTTGTTAAGCAAAGGAAAAGGAAATGTAAAATTCTTTCATAAAGCAACATCTTTATCACAGATAAAATGTACTAAACTGTAAAGTGGTTAACTTGTAAGGACTCCAAAGATAAGCTTAAACAATGTGAGTATAAATATATTTATTATTATTATGATTAGTTAGAAATATTAGTTAGAATGTATAAAATCCAAATTCACAATGATCCAAAAAAATAATTTATATTTGTAATATAAAAATATTATAAAAATATAAAAATAAGTAAATATTATAAGTCTGTTTATTTTTAACTGATTTAGTAAACAAAGGAATTATTATGATATGTACATTAAATACATGAATATGTTTTTTCTGGTAAAAATATATGCATTTCTAAGCATAAGTATTTCCTTATTTTGTTTTGGAAAACTAAATAATGGACACCAGAAATAATAAGATAAGTAATTTTTGGGAAAAAGTCTATTCAATACCAACAATAGGAAGGACTAATGTACATTAGTTTTTACTTTAATAACCTGGTGGAAAGGGAATCCAAAAGTTCGTATAAAGTAACAGTAGAAAGAAGACTCATAATGTACTCTAAATTATGAATTAATCAGATATACTAAACAAAGGGGCTAACAGTGCAGACTCGCTTATATTCTAGAAAGTGAAACCCCAACATGGACTTACTGACTTTGACAAAATAAGGAATACATGGTTTTGGAATAATGCTAACAGATAAAGCCAATGAGTTATGGAACAGTAGCCAACAAGGTATCAGAAGTACAATATTTCTGCGAGAGACACCTGGTTGCAAAAAAATAAATCATATGAAAAGTATAGACTAAAATAGACTGATGTCACAAGTGAAGAATGAAAATAATTATCAGGTCCTGATGCAAATTAGTGACACAGAAGGCTCCTGAACTCAGATCCTCCCACAGATACACCAAATCTACAGGTACGCATGAAACAATTCTCTCTGAAGGAAATCCAGAAACTAATTAAGCAACTCCTACACATTGGGTGAATAAGAAAAACCTGCATCAAAATGAGTAGGAAAGGCTGAGACACACTTCTATAAACCCCACCCCTGCCACAGCAATATATAACTCAGAAGAAACTTACAACTCCCAGCTTCTCCACAAGGAGTGAAGGATTTGGACTCAACATCTAGCACCCAAATTTTTAAGATTACCATCTGAGGGATGAGTCCCCAAAAAGCCTACTTCTGAAAGCTAATAGGGTTTGGTCCATGAGACACACAAGACTATAGCAAACAAAAAAATAATTCTTACTGGGCTCTTGAGGACTTACATGATTATTCCCCAAGGGCTTAGCACAGAGGTAGCAAATTGAAACATCTATCTTCAAGTATTTCCTTGAAAAAAGCCATTTGTGTATCTTAAAAGCTGCAACCTTAATTTAGCACACATCTACAGGCCAACTGTGATCCTCCCCAGAGGCCGAGGAGGCCAACAAAAGCCATCTCCATGTTTTCAAAGTTGCTGTATTTCCTGAAAGAAGCTAGTGCACTCTTCTGGTGCCCTGGATTTTTTGGCTGAAATCTAGAGGATATACCCCTTGGTCACCTGGCTCTGATGGTAAGTGGAGTTTTCATTCTTGGGTCACAAAGGACTGTAGCAAACAAAAGAACAGTTTTTAATCAGTCACTCCCCCAGGGCTCAATGCAGAGAAAAAAGGCAGAAATTTCTACCACCCAATCTTTCTCTGAAAGAGGCCTATTTACATACTTTACTAGGTGCTGTCTAAAGGTCAGGCTTCTAATTGATCACACATCTAGAAACAGACTGCTATACTCCCTAGAGGTAAGGGAGGTCAGGGGGCTCCACCAGTGGGTTCTCCCTTTGACCCATTCCAGGATACTGATGTCTCCCTGGAATATGTACATGCATCTGGCACCCTGGCTTTTGCCACTGCAACCCAGGGAATAGTCATCGCTTGATGGCCTGGCTCTTATGGCCAGTGGGACTTGAGTTCTAGGACTGTAGGAAATAATGAAACACTTCTCAACCAGCTATTTTCCCATGACTCAGCATAGAAGAAGACAGAAGCCCCATCTGATACCTTCTTTTTGTGAAAGAGGTCTACTTGCACACTTTAAAAGCTGCTGCTTGAGCGTCAGGCTTTCAATCATCCTACATTTAGGCACTGACTAAGATTATCCCTTTTGGGACACTGACAAGTCTTGGTGTACTCTCATCTACTGGAAGCCACTAAGAACGAAGAAGGTGGATCGGACTATACAAAGGTTTGAGAGACAATCAAGGCCAAGTTAAACAATGAGGTTCATCTATTCAATACTACTCCTTCAAAAAAGAGAGAGGAGAGGAGAGGAGGCTGCTTTATCTAATGTACAGAAACCTATGCAGAGTCAAGAAAAATAAAGAAACAAAGGAATATGTTCCAAATGAAGGAACAAGATAATGCTCCAGGAGCAGACCTTAATGAAATGAAGATAAGTGATTTACCTGATAAAGCGTTCAAAATAATGGTCATAAAAATGCTCATGGAATTCAGGAGAACAATTCATGAACAAAGTGAGAATTTCAACAAAGAAAAAGAAAATATAAGAAAGCACCTAACAGAAATCACAAAGCTGAAGAATATAATAACTGAATTGAAAATTAGAATACAAGGATTCAACAAAAGACTAAATCAAGTATAGAAGGGATCAGTGAACTAGAAGACAGGGAAGTGAAACTCATACTAAGCAACAAAAAGAAAAAAGAATAAAAAGAGTGAAGATAGCTTAAGGGACTTACGGAACATCAAGTGGATCAACATTCACATTATAGGAGTCCCAGAAGCAGAAGAGAAAGAGAAAAGGGCAGAAAACTTATTTGAAGAAACAATGGCTAAAAACTTCACTAACCTGAGAAAGGAACAAACATCTAGGTGTAGGAAGCCCAGAGAATTAAAAAAGAAAAAAAAATGATAAACTCAAAGAGATATAACCACGTTATTATAATTGAAGTGTCAAAACTTAAAAGAAAAGGAGACATTGGTGATTACAGCTGAAATAGGTTGGAGAAAGAAGTGGCTGACCATTATGAATGCTTTGTACACTGATTCCTAACAAGGAGGTCTTAAAGGTTGTCTCTGATTCATTACCCAGATTTTTTGTTGGATCTGTAGTGTGTCATTCACCCCACCTCTGACACCTCTTGGTCAAAAAAAACGTTAATACAAGTAACCCAAGCAATAAACCTGGGATGATATGAGTGCCAGCTGATGTTAGCTATAACCTTGGAGCATTATGAAAACATACTTCTAAAGCAATAATAGTTAATATTTGTTGGTATGTCAGGTATTGTTCTAAGCACTAAACAGAAATTAACTTTCTTAATCTTCACAAAATGAATAATTACTATTTTCCCCCTTTGCAAATGACATGTACAAGTTTTTGAAAAGTTAAAAACTTGACTGAGCTCTTGCAAAGAATATGCTAGAACTGGAATTTAGATCTTGGTAACATGGCATTCAAGCCTATGCTGTTAACCAGTAGTTTATAGTCCTCTGAGGAATAAAAAAACATTTTATCAGGTAAAATGCCACTGATAAAATAAAGACTAACTGGCAGATATATTAAAAACATAGACTAATAGGAAATAATAACATATCTAGTAGGTAAATCATGACTGGACTACACTAAAAAAGGAGTCTGTGCAAGAGACAGAGTAAAGAAATTTGTACATCAACTACTGGTGAAGATGAAATCAGCAAAGACAAACAGGATACAACCACAGCAATAGTCCAATGACTCAATAGAGACTCACAATTTTCTTTTTTGGTGGAGCAAGTAAAGAACACTGATCTGAGGGTAATATGCTTCTCAGAAGTCAGACAGGACAGAGAAAAATAGAAACATTTACAAGTGAATAGGTCTATACCAGCAGTGAAGATCTGTCTTCCTTTCCGTAAGTGCTGCTGAAGCATCATAGGAGCCAGACTGTAGTCAAAGACATTAACCAAAGAGTAGTCATATTTCCAGGCTACTGACTGGTTTATATATAGATGAAATCCTTAGAAAACAGAGATTAGACACTTAATCTATATTTCTTTCATAGTCAAGGGCATATTTAATTTTCCTTTTAAGACTCTAGCTGTTCCCCAAACCGTTATACTTTTAGATTCCATTATAATCTTTTTTAGGTTATTGCCCTACCTCTTGTTTTCTATGTTACCTGTGCATTAAGTTAAATCTTTTCATTTGCAAATGATAGAAATAAGCCTGCTAAAAACTTCTAAAGAGAAATAAATGTAAGAGAAGGTTGCTCATGCATTTTATAAAAACTAAGAAATTACTGAACAGTCTCTCCCACAAGAGTTTGAACCAAGGTAGCAGAACTGCATTTTAACATCAAGAAGTAAAAAATCATGACTACAGAAGAAATACACAACTTTAACACAGACAATGAAGATAGTAAAACTGTTTAAAATTTTTTTTACCTTGGTTCAGTCATCAAATGGATGACTGAACCAAGAAATCAAGAGAAGGTTAAGATTTGGAAAGGCAGCAATGGGAGAATTAGGAAAGATTTGTAGATTAAGCACACTAAAAATAAGTGGAGATATCAAATATCTAAAAATATACAAGTAATAAACAAACCATTAAGCTTATTCACACACAGCAAAGAATTCTTTTATAATTTAATATACTTTATTTTTTAGAGCAGTTTTAGTTTCACTGATAAATTAGTGAAAATACAGAGTTCTCACATACTCCCTCCTGGAACACACACACAGACTTCCCTACCATGAACGCCCCATACCAGTGTGGTATAGTTGTTAAAAATCAATGCATCAACATTGGCATATTTTTATCAACTAACAGTCATAGTTTATATTAGGATTCACTCTTTGTGTTATATATTCTAAGGGTTTTGACAAGTGCAAAAATGGTGTTTATTCATCATTAGAATACAGAATAGTTTCACTGTTCTAAAATTTTTTTGTGTTCTACTTATTCATCCTTATCACTCCTCTGAAACAATGGCAACCAGTGATCTTTATACTCTCCTTAGGGTTTTACTATTTGCAGAATGTCCTATAGTTGGAATTATACAGTAGTCTTTCAGATTGACTTCTTTCACCTAGACATCTTGGCTGCTTTCAGTTTTTAGTGATTATGAACAAAGCTGCTATTAATATTTGTGTCAGGATTTTTGTGTACATGTAAGTTTTCCATTCATTTGGGTAGATAGCTTGGATTATAGTTATTGTATTATGTTTAACTTTGTAAGAGAATTCCAAACTATCTTCCAAAGAGTCCAGCAATAAACCCTTGTATGTATAATCAGATGATTTTCAACAATGGTAACAAGATGATTCAATGGGGAAAGGGCAATTTTTCAACAAATGATATTGGAAAACTGGATATCCACATGAAAGAGAGAGAGAGAGAGAGAGAGAGAGAGAGAGAGAGAGATTGAATCCTTACCTTATACCATATATAAAAATTACTTAAAAATGAATCAAAGACCTAAAAATAAGAACTAAAACCACAAACCTCTTAGAATAAGATAAAAAAGCTTCATGACATTTGACTTGGCAATGATTTGTTGGATACAACACCAAAAGCACAGATGACAAAAATAAAAATAGATAAATTTAAAACTTCTATACATCAAAAGACATAATCAACCGAGTAAAAAGGCAACCCATGTAATGGAGAAAATATTTGCAAATCACATATCCGATAAGAGGGTTAATATCCAAGAATTTAAAAAAAAACTCCTTTAACTCAATAACAAAAAACAAAAAACAAAAAACAAATTAAAAATGGACAATGGACTTGAATAGACATTTCTCCCAAGAAGATACACAAATGACCAACAAGTGCATGAAAAGATGCTCAAATCACTAATCATTAGGAAAATGCAAATTAAAACTAAAATGAGAGATACCATTTCAACACCCATTAGGATAGCTACTATTTTTTTTAAAAACCAACTGAAAATAAGTGTTAGCAAGGTTGTGGGAAAATTGGAATATTTTTGCACTATTGGTGGATATGTACAATGGTGCAGCTGCTATGAAAAACAGTATGACATTTCCTCAAAAACTTAAAAATAGTATTGCCATATTGTGCAGCAATTTGACTTTTGTATACATACCTCCCAAAATTGAAATCAGAGTCTCTAAGAAATATCTGTACTCCCATGTTCATAGCAGCATTATTCACAAAGACCAAAAGGTAGAATCAACCCAAATGTCCATTGATAAATAAATGAATAATAAATTGTGGCATATACATAAAATGGAATATTATTCATCCTTAAAAAGGAAGGGAATTCTGACAAATGATACAACATGGAAGAACTTTGACATGCTAAATGAAATGTTAGTCAAAAAAAGACAAATACCATATTATTCCATTTACATAAGGTACCTAGTGAAATTCATAGAAGCAAAAAGTAAAGTGATCATTGCCAAAGGTTGGGGGGTGGAAGAAATGAAGAGTTATTGTTTATAGAGTATATACTTTCAATTCTGAAAGCTCAAGAGTTCTAGAGCTTGGTAGTGGTCGTGGTTACACAACAATGTGAATGCATCTAATACCATAGGACGGTATGTGTAAAAATGATTAAAATGACGGGTTTCCAATCAACGTGGAGGAGTAGGTAAACTCTGAGCTTGCATCCTTCCGTAACCACATCAAAATTATAATGAAACTACAGAACAACCATCACTAAAAATGGCCTGCAATCTAGCTGAACTGAAATCCTATAACTAGGATACACAAAAGAAGCCACACTGAGACTTGCAAGAGGCTAAAGACAAAGACAGAATCTTAAAAGCAGCAAGAAAAAAGTGGTTAACTATCTGCAAAGGAGCTGCCATAAGACTTCTCAATGGAAACTTTGCAGGCCAGAAGAGATGGGCACAAAATATTCTCAGTGATAAAAAGCAAGAAACCAAGATTACTCTACCCAGCAAATCTATCATTCAGAACCGAAAAAGTGATAGCTTCCCAGAAAAGAAAAGGTTAAAGTTTATCGCCAGTATTACGAGAAATGTTAGAGGGACTTTTTGAAGAAAGAAGGAGGAGGAAAAGGAGGAGGAAGAGGAGGAGGAGGAGGAGGAGAACAAAAATATAAATAATAAAATGGCAATAACTACATATTTAGCAAAAATTACTTTAAATGTAAATGGATTAAATGCTCCAGTCAAAAGACATACAGTAGCTGAATGAATAAGAAAATAATACCCTTACATATGCTGCCTACAAGAGACTCCCTTCAGAATGAAAGACACGCAGACTGAAAGTAAAGAGATTAAAAAAGATATTTCATGAAAATGGAAACAAACAAACAAAAAAGCTGGGTAGCAGTACTTATACTAGGCAAAAGAGACATTAAAACAAAGGATATAACAAGAGACAAAGAAGGACTCAGTAATCCCACTTCTGGGTATTTATCCAAAGAAACCTGAAACACTACTTAGAAGGGACATGCATATCAATACGTTCATTGCAGCATTATTTACAGTAGCCAAGAAAGGGAAGCCATCTGGGTGTCCACTAATGGAGAAATAGATAAAGAAATGGTATGTATATATACAATGGAAATGTTATTCAGCCATAAAAAATAAAATAAAATCATTCCATTTATAACTATGGATGACCTAGAACAGAGATCCTCAATCCCTGGGCCGCGGACCAGTATCTATTCATGGTCTGCTAGGAACGGGCTCACACAGCAGGAGGTGAGTGGCAAGCCAGTGAGCCAAGCTTCATCTGTATTTGCATCACCACCTCAGCTCCACCTCAGATCATCAGGCATTAGACTCTCATAGGAGCCCTTATTTCTGGTGCTAAAAAGGTTGAGGACTGCTGACCTAGAGGATACTGTGCTGAGTAGAGCAAGTAAAAAAGAGAAAGGCAAATGTCATGTAATTTCACTTATATGTGGAATCTAAAAAATAAAATAAATGAACAAATGAAACAAAAACAAATTCATAGATACAGAGAATATTTTGATGGTCGACAGATGAAAAAGAGGTTGAGAGTTGAAGAAAAAAGGAAAGGTATTAATAAGTACAAATTGGTAGTTACAAAATGGTCATAGGGGTATAAAGTACAGCACAAAGAATATAGTCAATAATATTGTAATAACCATGTATGGTGTCAGAGAGGTACTAGATTTCTCAGGGTGATTACTTCATAAGTTTTATAAATGTCTAATCACTACGTTGTACACCTGAAACTAATATATTGTATGTCAACTGTAATTGAAAAATTAAAAAAATATTTTAAATATGGTTAAGTGAGCCAATTTCATTACGTGTATTTTACCACAATTATTTTTTAAATTTTTAAAATAAAAAACTAAGTACAGTACATATCAAAATTTATGAGAGAAAACTAAAATGCACTTAAATGAAAATATATAAAGTGCATAAAGTACTCTTTAAGAGAAATTTATAACATAATGAAAATAATCTGGAGCCAGATAGCCACTAACTAAACAACCTTGACTCTAATGAGTATCCTTGAACATTTTTCTTAAATACTTTTACTATTAAACTCAAAGGATTCAAAAATTAACTAAAACAATCATCTTAACAAGTTGGAAAAAATATAGGAAGGAAGGAGGAAAAAGGAAAGGAAGAAAGGGAGGAAAGAAGAAGGAAAGGAGGGAGGAGAGAAAGAAAGGATAAGGAAGAAGGGAGGGAGAGAAAGGAAAGAAAAACATTAAAGATAAAGGTAGGAGCTAATATAGAAAAAATAACAATAGAGAAATTATCAAAACTAAAAGCTTATTTATCTAAAATATTAACAAGATAGTAGAAGTTCAGTGAGACTCATTGAGAAAGTGAAAAACTAAATTAAAAACTAGAATAAACAGAAAAAATAACTGCAAATAGAGATTTCAAAATATAAAATCATTTCGGAGTAACTGTTTGCTAGTATATTTATTAAAAATTGGTGAAATGGAAAAAGTCCTAGGCATAAATATTAAAATTGGTACAAATATAAACAGAAGCTTTAAGTAGACAGCTATGGACATGTCCTACCAAATTTTATGACTACTACAAATCTGTAGGGAAAGAAAACACAGTATTTTACTGGTACCAAAAAATAGGCCAATGGAACAGAATGGAAAATGTCTAGAGTTATGTATATGAGATTCGATATATTGACAAAGTTACCACATTTCAATGGGAAGAACAGAAATTTTGCTACAGGGTATTAGGAAACTCAGTTATCTAACAAAGTAATGAAGTCAAGGTCACAAGATCAGATATAAATGATTACTTTCCATAGGCCTGGATTCAGGAACCATAAAGACAAATGGGAGACGGGGGAAAATAAAAAGATAAGCATAGAGTGTTTCTAAAAATTACAAGGGAAAATTTCAAAGAGTATGTGTATTTAAGGAGTATGGATATATTGCACACACCCTGAGGAAATAAGTATGGGAAATATATGGAATCAAGTACAAAAGGGAGTGGTTCTCAAACTTGATTGCATATCAGAAACAAGTGAGGAATTTAAAAAGTACCAGTGTTTGGGTGCCACCCCTACAGATTCTGATTTAATTGGTCTAGAATGAGTACTGGACTTCAGAATTAAAACAAGCAAACAAACAAATGAACAAACAAACAAACAAACAAACAAAACCTCCTCAGGGGATTCTAAAGGCCAAGCCAAGTTCAAGACCCACAACTCAAAAGTAAAAAATACAGAAAGGAAGTTTATGCTAATGGGACACCAGGAGAGACAACAATGGGTGGGTCAGCCTTTAGAGAAAGGGAAAACTAATGGCTCATGGGAGAAAACCTACCTGGTGGAATTTTCATGAATGTGAAAGTATACAGTTTTTATTTGGAGGAAACTCTATAGGATGAATAATGCATTTTTTTCCCTTACAAATAAGTCTTAAGTACAGTAAGAAAGAATGAAGGAGAAAATATTAAACAGATATCAGATAAAAGTATCCTAATGAAAACATGATAATTATGAGATAACTGGAAGGTTTTTAAAATAGAAATTCTAGAGATTAAAAAATAAAACATCTGAAATAAAACTTTCATAAGAAAATTAATATCAAATTGGATACTAAAGAAGAATAAATAAGTGAACTCGAAGATACAGAAATAAAATTTATCCAAAATTTAGGCCAGAGAGAAAAAAGACTGAAAAATAAACATGTTCCCTTCCCATACTTTAATTCCTTCTCTTATGTTTTAAATTTACCAATAAAAACACACCCACAAAACCCTAGCTCCCCCATTCTCAACCCCATAAAAGAACCCCAGGCCTGTGCTCCTTCTCTCTCTATACATGACCTCACTGTGTAGCCCCAGGCATGCCATGTATCCTCCAGGACTTGTGAGTAATAAACCTTATTATTTTTATCGAAGATTCCTGAGAGTGTCTTGCCATCAGAATAAGAACCACAGGGGCAGTTCTAGCCACAACATAGTTCCAAAAGTGAAGAGGTCTGTGGAGGCTCACTGTGAGGGCCTAGGTGAGTACCCTCAGGGACATCTAGCCAATAGCATCACTATGGATAGCTGAGACCAGCACAAAACAGGGTGTAAAGAAAGGAAAATTATTGAGAATTAAAGAATTAGATTTATAGTTTAGGCATCTGGATATATGTTGAAGTCATTTACTGAAATGGGCAGTACGAGAAGAGACAGTTTTTTTTTTTGTTTTTTGTTTTTTGTAAAATCTATGACCTCATTTCAACATGTAAAGTTTGAAATGCCTATTTATAATCTCCAGGTGAAACAGCAGGACCTACTCGTTTGGAACGCAGAATAGAGGTGAAACTGAATAGGAATTTGAATATTGACAAGAAGTCTACATAGATAATTGGATAAAGAAGCTGTGGTACATATTTACAATGGAATGTTACTCAGTTATAAGAAGAGATGAAATACTGCCATTTGCAACAACATGGATAGACCTCGAGATAATCATGCTAAACAAAATAAGCCACACAAAAAAAGTTGAAAATCACATGATATCACTTCTATGTGGGATATAAACCTAAAAGCAACAAATGAACAGGACAAACAAACAGAGACTCATAGACATGGACAATAGACTAGTGGTTATCAGAGGGGAGGGAGAGGAGGAGGAGAAGGGGTAGATGGGGCAAAGGGAGTCAAATATGTGGTGACAGAAAGACATCTAACTATGAGAGGTGAACACACAGTGTAAATATATATGCCTTACTCTTAAAATGTATGGCTGAAAGTTATTGGATTTCATTAACCAATGTCACCATAAAAAAATTAATTAATTAAAAAAAAAAAGGAACAGGAAGTCTGATTACTTATGGCAAAGTGATATCTTTCATCAGGACAGCATTTCACAAGTGGGCCATAAAAACTCCTGTCAATTTTCCATTATGCAGAATTTTGGCGAGTCACTGAAAAAGAGGAAGGGGGATTAGTTCCCTTAAAGTTTATTATATCTTTATCAGGCTAGAGAGTTCCATGTTTTTACAAACCACCAGACACAACTCTCTCACAGATTATCTTACTTCTGTTCTCCCTCATCTATTTTCTCTCATGTTTCTTAAGATTAAAATATGCCATCATGATTCTGACAATTTGATGCCAACTCTCTCCAGTCCTCCTAAATATACTCACTTTTCTCTCAGCTTAACTGCAAGGAAAAAAAAAAGAACAACTTTGCTATCTCAGAGCTTGCTTGTATTTTTTAATTTTTTTATTTATAGGTGTACATATTTTTTCAGTGTCCATCCCATTAAAATATAAGAACTTCAGTTTAGTTCCTCAGTTCATTTCTTCACTCCTTTCATTTATTTTCTTCTGATTTGTGGAGACTCAACTCAATTCAATTTCTCAACATTACTCTTAATCTGCTTCCACTTGATTAATGAAATACTTATCTTTAATTAAACCCATTTCTCTCTAGCACTTGACTTGAAAAAACTAAAATGGAGCTGACTTTAGTGATGATGCTATTTTTTGGATTACCCTAAAGTCTGAGAGATTTTTTTTTAACATTCAAGAAACTTTCAGGTTATCTAAATCAATATGTTCCCAGTTCACATAAGAAGGCAGGTTTGAGTTGCTCTCCTATACTTATATTATCTTCTTATTTATCATCTTATTAGAAAATAATATATTTTAAATATCATATAAATAACAAAGTAGGCACCCCACCAGAGCTGCCGCTGCCAGCGACATATTCAAGGTAATTCAGAGGTCCGTGGGGCCGGACAGCCTGAGTCTGCTCACCTTCAAAGTGTATGCATCACAGAAAAAGGACTCACCTCACAAAACTTCCATGAGGATTAATGAGCTTTCACTCTACTCTGTTCCCGAGGGTCAATCTAAATATGTGGAGAAGCCGAGGACTCAACTTGAAGAAAGCATCTCACATCTCAGACAGTATTGTGAGACATATACAAGTTGGTGTCAGGAAATATACTCTCAAACTGAGCCCAAAATGCAAAGTTTGGTTCAGTGGGGATTAGACAGCTATGAATATCTCCAAAAGGCAGCTTCTGAATTTCTTCTAAGACTTGTTGTTATTAGTTTTGCTGGTGTTGTTGGACTCCTTTTGGCCAGAGGTTCAAAAATAAAGAAGTTGCTGTATCCACCTAGTTTCATGGGATTAGCTGCCTCTCTTTATTATCCACAACAAGCCATCATATTTGCCCAGGTCAGTGGGGAAAAATGATATGACTGGGATTTACGAGGATACATAGCCATAGAAGATTTGTGGAAGGAGAACTTTCAAAAGCCAGGAAATGTGAAGAATTCACCTGGAAATAAGTAGAATACTCCATGCCTTACCCATTTTAATCAGTTATAGGTAAACATTGGAAACGCCATACAGCAATCCAGTATTTCTACAGAAAAATAGCAGAGAAGTCAGTATTGAATGTAGTAAACTGACTTTCTTCTTCAGGAAAAACTATACTAGTCCTCTTTGTTATCTTGGATGGTGTCAGACTACAAGGGGACTAATCTGAAATCCTCTCACCTAGAGATAATGTACAAGCCTTGGAACTCATTGTTTTCATATTGCTATTTATGTACATAATTAAAATTCCAAATTAAAAATAAATAAATAAAATAACAACATGAGAAATCCTTAATGCCTCTCAAAATAGTAAATCTTAAATATTTGCTTAACTGTGTAGGATGCAGGAATAATACATTTTAGTATTAAATTATTATAAATTAATCCTTTGAACACATTTTCTTTTCATAGTTTGGAAAATTCTCACATTAAGATTAAAGATACTAGGGGTGGCTCCATAGTGTAGTGGTTAGCGAGTCTGCTTTATACACGGAAGGTCCTGGGTTTGTACCCCAGCTTCATGCCCAAGGTGGAGCCATGGACCATAGTATGCCAGACCCCGGGTGTGCCAGGCTTCCCGAGTTCACTGCGGGTGCCAGGCCCCGGGGATGCACCACAAGCATGTGGGAGGAGACGCCCCGCCTTCAGAGATCCAGTTCTTAAGGGGAGATGGCAACATCTGTAGGTCAGGGGTGGAAGTAGTGGGGGTGGGGGGTAGGTGATTAAAGAGAGAAAACAAAAGATTAAAGGTACTAATCCAGAGATCATAATTATGAAAGACGCTAATTACCCAGCATACTTCTTTTGAACCATCTATATATGTGTATCACTAGGTGGATACAGCAAGTCTAGAATTGAGACATAGTGTGTTAAAGGGTTGGTACCTTTGATACACATATATGATGACTTCAGAATAAAAATTGGGGTGGTGATATTAGTAAAATGGAGGGCTAGGAGATCTCAATACAGTCTCGCCACAAAAACAACAACAACAACAACAACAAAAACAATAAACAAACAAGTACAAACTGACAAAAATACTTCTGGGAAAGCTCTGGACTGCAATGAAAAAGCAGTGGAGAGCAAAAACCAATGATGGCTGCTGAGAAATGCATAAGAAACATTTTAAGTGTATCATTTCATTCCCCAGGACAGAAAAATTCAGTATCAGGAGGAATCACTTCAGAGGCATTTCACCCCAGGGATAAAGGAGAGTGGGAAACCTCAGCAAGACTCACCGCTATGATGTTTGCTGCCCTGGATAGTGAGGACTACTGCAGTCTTTACCAACACTGATCTCAGATAAGGGAGATGCCCAGAGTCCCCACCGTGGCATCTTCTTCCTGGGAATGGAGCTGTCCACTGTGGTGAGACAGCTGCTGTGCCCCACTTTCCAGGATTGAGATGCTACCGCACCTTACTAAATATGGGACCGGAACTGCCGTTTCTCTGCACCCCGCCCCCTGGGTCCAAGTAAGTCTTTGACCACCATTATTGGACCAAACTGCTGCTGTTCTGAGACCCACCCTCGGATCCCAGGCTGGCTAGTACTTATTGCCAAGGCCAAACTGTTGCTGCTTTGTAATCTGCCTTATTGATCTCAACACGTGACTTTAATGAGCCACCACCAGGGGCATGTTGTTGTCCCATTACTTCCCCTGGGGACAGAATTGAGACTTGACCCACCACCCCCAGGCTGTGCTTTTACTGCACCCTGACCCTGGGCTCAAGCTGCAACTCTATCCTGTCATCTCAGGACCGCCACCTCAAAGCCACTCCTGTCACTGCAGTGAGTCCAAGATCCAGAACCTAGTTGCCAGAGAGATCTACATATGCCCACACCTTTGACACCAGTGTCGCTGTCACAACAAGTGCACCTGTGCCCCAGGACTCACGTGCTTTGGTAGTTCCACTTGCACCTGACTCCAGGACCCTGGCTCTGTTAATGCTCTGAATGCCAGAACACCAGACAAAGTGTCAAGAGGGATCCTCTCTTCTAGAATTTTCTCCCAAGAGAAAGAAGGAAAACAGAAGGACCCCAGTGGTCTTCACCTCTGAGTATCCCAATAAGCCTGGCTGCCACTGCCATCTCAGGTCCTCTGAATTCTTGGCCAGAGAATATTCCCATAGTCAATGTTGACCTCAGCTGATGGAGTTTTACAGAGACTCCACTGTGCCATCCCAGGAACCAAAGAAGCTGCACCCGACCCAGCTTGTATCCTTGCAGCTGACTTCAGGTGAAAATTTTTGCCCATCAAAACCAGACTGGAAGAGGTGATCTCTCCCACAAATGTACAGACATCAATGCAAAGCCATTCAGAAACACGAAAAAAAGGAAAAAAAAAAAAAATAACACCACCAAATAAACACAAAAATATTCCATTAAGTGACACCAAAGAAATGTAGATTGGTGAGTTATCTAAAAAAAGAATTTAAAATAATTATTTTAAGAAACTCAGCAAAATTCAAGAGACACGGATAATTAACACAATGCACTCAGGAAAACAATGCAGGAACTAAATGAGAAGTCACACAAAGAGGTAGAAAACATTTTAAAAAATTATTAGAGATAAGAAACATGGTGGAAGTCCCCAGACCTCTCCCCTTGAAACAACAATAAGCTGAACATGTAAAACTCAAAAAAAAAACCCAACAAACCAAAAACACAACACCACCCAACCTGCACACAAGCACATCTGAGCAAGGAATCTGTGAATAAGAACTTCCACTGGTCAGAACTGCATGCGTCCGGTGGCAGACTGGGAGAAACAAAGAAGTTGCCTCTCCCTGTAGGAAGAGGGGGAAGGGAGAAGATGCAGTGGGTTTTCTGAACAACCCTGCCTGAGAGAGATGTGAGAACCATGCAGCGGCAGTAGCCAGGGGAAAAAAAAACAGAAAAGTGAGGATAGCAAAGAAGTAGGGACGGCAGAGAACTGGGGATGACAGAGAAGCAACAGTTGATTATTATCAGCTGTGGTTGCAAAATGTGAGGTTGAACTGCAGCCCTCATCCCTCAACCCAGAGGGCACCTCTCTCTATATCCGCCAAGACTGAACACCACGGAGCCCCAGGGGAATCTGAGCAACTGCTATCAAAACTGTAGCTAACACTGATAGGGACTGAAACTGAGGATAATGAGCGTGATTGAATACTTATAAGAAAAAAAAAAAAGGCATTATTAAGACTTTATATAAAGCAGAGATCCAAGAGGATCCATCTACTGGAAACCAAAAGAAAAATGCCTTCTTAGTAACTGGATAAAGAAAGACCTTTATATAATAAATCTTCTTTCTGGAAAAAAAATACACTTCCATTAATGCCCAGGTGGAGAAATAGTCCATTAAACACCATGAACAACCAACATGACAAGGCAGCTAAGAAAGAAAGAGAAAAAACTCCAGAAATAAGCTTACGGACATAGAAATATGTGACTTAAATGACAGAATTCAGGATGGTACTTCTGAAAAAACTCAATGGGATCTAAAATAATTCATATCAACAATTTCAGGAATTGAAAAAACGACTAGATCAGCAGAATGAATTCTTTAGCAAAGAGATTGAAACCCTCAAAAAGAACCAAATAGAACTTCTGGAGATGAAGAACACACACTGCAAGAGTTGAAAAATGAAATAGCAAGCTTGGGAAATAGAGATGACCAAATGGAAGAAAGGATCAGTGATATCAAAGACTGAAATCTAGAAATAAATCAGAAGGAAGAAGAAAGAAACCAAAGAAGGAAAAACAATGAAAGAGAAATATAAGAACTAGCTGATACTCTCAGGAAAGGAAACATAAGAATAATGGACATTCTTGAAGGGGAGAAAAGGGAACAGGGATTAGAAAGCATTTTCAAACAAATAGTTGATGAGAATTTCCCAAATCTAAAAAATGAACTGGAGCTTGCAATTCATGAAGTCAACAGAACACCCAATTATCTCAACCCAAAAAGGCCTTCTCCAAGATACATTATATTAAAATAAGCAAAATCAATGACAAAAAAAAGAATTCTCAGGGAAGCCAGGGAAAATAAGACGATAACCTATGAAGGAAAAGCCATTAGATTGTCATCAGACTTCTCAGCACAAACTTTACATATAAGAAAGGAGTGGAATCACATATTCAAACTGTTAAATGAAAGGAACTACTAGCCAAGGATAATATATCCAGGAAAGCTCTCCTTTAGATATGAAGGAGAAATTAAGACCTTTCCAGACATACAAAAATTGAGGGAATTCTCCACTATGAGGCCTGTACTACAGGAAATACTGAAAGAGTTCAGCTCACCTAAAACAAAATGACAAAAAAAAAAACAAAACATAATTATGAGTAAGGTGACTAGCTGGCATTTAGAAGCAGAGTAGTACAAACTTACTCAGAGGAGGGCATTATAAGCTTAAACAATAAGAAGAGATTTGCTATAGCAAGATAGTAATGAATGTTCAGCATACATAAGGACAAACTGAAACAATAACAGAAAAGGAGAGGTTTCCAAGATCCAAATTTGCAAACGGGAATGGGGAGATAAGGCACACGCAGAAGAAAATGGACTACTATATACGTATAACTCTCCTCTACATATTCGTAATGGTAACCACATGCCAAAGATTCAGGGACTGGAGTATATAACATAAAACAAGAAGGACCAAAGGGAAAATCCACAAAACCCAACCAAAACAAACAAACAAAAAAACAAAACCCCTAGAAAAACAGAGACAAGGAAGCAATGAAAACACTGAGCTACCAGAAAGCAAAAGATAAAATGTTATAGAAAAACCTCATATTTCAATAATCACCCTAAATGTAAATGGACTGAACTCACCAATAGAAAGGCACAGAGTTGCAGAATGGATCAAAAAACAAAACCCAACCATATGCTACCTCCAGGAGATGCATCTCAGTTCCAAAGACAAATATAGACTCAAAGTGAAAAGGTGGAAAATGATATTTTGAGCAAATGGCATTCAGAGAAAAGCAGGAGTAGCAGTACTAACATTGGATGAAATAGACTTCAAAATAAAAAAGGCAAAGAAAAATACTGAGGGACACTTTATAATGATAAAAGGAATCATACAACACACGCAAATCAATTAATGTGATACACCACATAAACAAATTAAAAAATAAGAATCATATGATCATATTAATAGATACAGAAAAAGCCTTTGACAACATCCATTTAAGATCAAAACACTTAACAAAATTGGTACAGAGGAAAGTACCTTAACATAATAAAAGCCATATATGACAAACTCTCAGCCAATATTATACTTAATGGTGAAAAACTGAAAACCTTTTCTCTAAGATCAAGAACAAGACAAGGCTGTCCACTATCACCACTGTCATTCAATATAACATTGGAGGTCCTAGCAAGTGCAATTAAGCAAAAAGAAGATATAAAATGCATCCAAATAGGAAATGAAGAAGTCAAACTGTCACAATTTGAAGATGACATGATTCTTTATACAGAAAACCCTGAAGACTCCATCAGAACACTTAGAAGCAATAAGCAAATACATTAAAGTTTCTGGATACAAAATCAATGTTCAAAAATCCATAGCGTTCTTATACTCTAACAACGAAGTGTCAGAAAAAGAAGTGGGAAAAATAATTCCTTTCGCGATTGCAACAAAAAGAATCAAATTTCATTAAGGGATAAACTTAATGAAACATGTGAAAAACCTACATGATGAAAACTATAAGACCCTATTAAAAGAAATCAAAGAATATACAAATAAATGGAATGATATTCCGTGTTCTTGGATCGGAAGAATCAACATAGTTAAAATGACCTTATGCCTAAAGTATGATACAGATTTAATGCAATCCCCATCAAAATCCCATCGGCAGTTTTGAAGGAATAGAATAAAAAAATCATCAGATTTACATGGAAGCACAAAAGACTCTGAATTGCCAAAGCCATCCTAAGAAAAAAGAACGAGGCTGGAGGCATCACTCTTCCCGACTTCAAATTATACTACAAAGCAACAATCATCAAAACGGCAGGGTATTGGCAGCAAAACAGACACACAGACTGGTGGAACAGAATCAAGAGTCCAGAAGTAAACCCATATTTATATGGGCAAATAATTTTTGACAAAGAAGCCAAAAACATACAGTGGAGAAAGGAAAGCCTCTTCAATAAATGGTGCTGGGAAAACTGGAAAGCCATCTGCAAAAGAATGAAACTAGACTGTTGTCTAGTTTCTAAAATTAACTCAAAATGGATTAAAGACCTAAATATAAGACCCAAAACAATAAAATGCATAGAAGAAAACATAGGAACTAAACTCAAGGACTTTGAATTTAAAGAGGATTTTACGAATTTGACCTCAAAGGCAAAGGAAAAGAAAGCAAAAATAAATCAATGGGACTGTATCAAACTAAAAAGCTGCTACACAGCAAAAGAAACTATCAATAAGGCAAGGAGACAACCATCCGAATGGGAAAATATATTTGCAAGCAACGCCTCTGATAAGGGCCTAATATCCAAAATATACAAAGAACTCATACAACTCAATAACAACAAAAGAAAAACAAACAATCCAATTAAAAAATGGGCAGAGAACCTGAAAAGACACTTCTCCCAAGAAGACATACAAATGGCCAACAAACATATGAAAACATGCTCAACATTGCCAGCTATTAGGGAAATGCAAATCAAAACCACAATGAGATACCATCTCACACCTGTTAGAATAGTGTTATCAACAGGACAAGTAATAACAAGTGTTGGAGAGGATGCAGAGAAAAAGGAACCCTCATACACTGCTGGTGGGACTGTAAGTTGGTACAAACACTATGGAAAACAGTATGGAGTTTCCTCAGAAAACTAAGAATTGATCTACTATATGATCCAGCAATCCCTCTACAGGGTATTTACCCCAAAGACTTGAAAACTCATATCTGAAAAGATATTTGCACACCGATGTTCATAACAGCATTATTCATGGGGGCCAGGACATGGAAGCAACTGAATTGTCCTACAATAGCTAATTGGCTAAAGAAGTGGTGGCACATATTTACAATGGAATATTACTCAGCCATAAGAAGAGATGAAATACTGCCATTTGCAACAACATGGATGGACCCTGAGATGATCATGCTAAGCAAAATAAGCCAGACAGACAAAGTTGAAAACCACATGATATCACTTACATGTGGGATATAAACCTAAAAGCAACAAACAAACAGGACAAAGAAACATAGACTTATGGACATGAACAGTAGACAAGTGGTTACCAGAGGATAGTGGGGAAGTGAGGAGGGGAGAAGTAGATGGGGTAAAAGGGGTCAAATATGCGGTGACAGAAAGAAATCTAACTATGGGTGGTGAACACGCAATGAATATATATATGTCTTACTGTTGAATTGTATACCTGAAACTTACTGGATTCTGTTAACCAATGTCACCATAAAAAATAAAATAAAATAAACAATTTTAATAAAAAAATAATAACAAAATAAATTTTTAAAATTCAAAAAATAAATAAATAAAAGCACATTGAATGTGCAACACGCCATGATCAAGCAGGATTCATTCCTGGGATACAAGATAGCTCAACTGGGATGCAAAGATAGTTCAACATAGACAAATCAATAAATGTGATATACCATATTAACTGATTGAAGGAGGAAAAAATCACATAAACACATGAGCCAGGTGATCAAGTAGAGTCCTTTTCGCAGCAGCCACAAACGTTGTGCCAAACATATGCACAAGCTTCTTTCTAGGAGATACCAGTGAGCTGGAGTGAGGCAGAGGGAGGGCATGAGGATAGTACCTGCCTTCTGAGGTCTTTGTAGAGGATTACGATTAGCCTTTTGATGTGTGTGTAACTAGAAGCTTGCAGTTATGAAAATAAGCTAATAAGCCTCTTTCAGAGAAAGACTGGGTGCTTTTTAATTTACTGCCTCTGCACTGTGCCCTGGGGGTTAATCAGTTAAAAACTCTTTCTCTGTTTGTTATATTCCTATAGGACCCATGAATATAAGCCCCAGTGGTCACCAGAGCCAGATAATCAAGGGTGTCTCCTGGGTGGTAGCCACAAAATCAGAGGCCCCAAACATGTGCACTAGCTTCTTTTTAGGAGATAATTATAGGAGAACACAAAGGGAGAACACAAAGATGGCACCTGACAGTCTCTGTGGTCTTTGGAGAGTATTTTGGTCAGCCCCTACAATGTGTGTTAAATTAGATGACTGCTCCTCAGGCTGAAGCTTTTAAAATACTCAAATAAATCTCTTTTACAGAAATACAAGGTGCTTTTCAGTCTGCTGCTTCTGTGCTCTGCCTGAGGGATTAGCCATGATGAACCTGCTCAAGCCCATTGAGAACTGTTTCTTGGTTCTCTATAGACTTGGGGGTCTCCGTTGGCTTTCAAAGCTAAATATTTTGGGGGCCCATCTCTCAGGTTCAGATCTTATAAACTGGGATGTGAGATGTAGGATTCAAGCCCTTCACTCAACAGGGAGAAGCTGGGACCCTTACGATTGTGAGTCACCGAGCCATGGTGAGGTTCACGGCAAGATTATATCTACTCAGACTCTCCTACTTATATTCATATGAGTTTTTCCTCATTCATCTGGTGTCTAGGAGTTGCTCAACTAGTTTAGGGGCTTTTTTTTTTAATTTAGGAAATTGTATGTACGTAACTGTAGATTCAGTGAGTCAGTGAGAGGAAGTGAGTTCAGGATTTTCCTACATCACCATCTTGAACCATGATATATGTTTTTCTTATCCTTTCAATTGCTTGTGTCTGAGTTATTTTTCTAATTTCACCTTTTCCAAACCTATTATTGTATTCTAATCTCTATTTCAGTACTAAAATCATCTGTTATAATTCTCACTTGTTTGTTTACTTACTTTATAGAACATTACACTTGGAATCAACATTAATTCCCAATCTTCCATTCTTGTTTTTACTTCTACTTTCCTATCAGAAACGGAAAAGAAAATCAGTTCTCACTTCCACTTTGAGGTCATTGTTTTAGAAACACTGTACGTGTACCCCCATAGTGAGAGGGCCTCTTAAGTCTGTTTCCATGAAGTTTTTATCCAGGAAACGTGGATTTATTCAGAGAAGTTAGACCTTAGTCACTCTGAAGTTTTCTAGTCAGAAAATTCAAATGTAAAATCCACTTCAGAATTGTATTGTTAAGGGCTAAAGTTCCCAAAGATTTAAAAGCTTTTTTCATTATATTGAGAAAAATACAAGCAAAATTACATTTAAAAACAAAAGAATGTTAAGGGCTTCTCCAAATATGTTAAATTATTTGCTTGCTGTTTCACATGAAGTTTCACTATTTGATTACTATGTCACGTCATGCAAATGAGAAGCATGTATAAGACATAAAGTAATTAGATTATATGCCATCGAAATATGAACAAGCATTTACATTCATCGCTAGTCTTCAAGGTAAAGTTTTTTTTTTCTTTTTTTAATTTTTTAAAAATTCACTTGATATAATTTACATAATTTCCAATTTTACATATTTGACCCCTTTTACCTCATCAACCTTCTCCATCTGCCCTCCCCTCTACTATCTGGTAACCACTAATCTATTGTCAATGTCCATGTGTCTCTGCTTATCTGTCCTGTTTCTTTGTTGATTTTAGGTTTATATCCCACATATAAGTGATATGTGGTTTTCAATTTTTCTGTATGGCTTATATCGCTTAGAATGATTATCTCAAGGTCCATCTATGTTGTCGCAAGGTAAATTTTCACTGGAAATTTGTGAAGTAAAAAATCTGTGAAGTAAATAATATCTTAGGAAGAAACATAAATCATCTTATCCAGAAAGATGAGCAACATCATAATTTTGCAGATGTGTTTTAGAGTTTAAGGAAGGAAACAATAAATAACAATGAGATCCATGAATATTTTACTGTGTGGGATACACTTTCAAAAATAGAGACGCAAGCATGAGAAAAAAATGAAAAAAAAATACAGAAGATGGAACGAGAGACACAGAAGATGATACAAAGTCTTAACATATATTTAAATGAAATGATAGAAAAAGAAGAAAAAGAGAATTAGAGAAATAATAGCTGAAGATTTTCTTAACACCAAAGATGTACATCAATCAACATGCTCAAGGAGCCCAAAGAATCCAAAGCAGAACAGAACAATAGGAAGAAAGAGGAGGAGAAAAGGGAAGAAGAGTTAGGAGGGGGATGAGGGAGGAACGTGAGAAGAAGAAAAGAAAGGAAAGAAAGGAAGGAATAAAAAAGGATGGAGGTCAAGAGGGAGGGCGGAAAGGAGGAAATCCATACCTAGACATATTATGATAAAACTGCAGGAAAGAAAGGACAAAAAGAATATCTTAAAAATGGTCAAAGGAAAAGGGAAATTACCTTCAAAGGATTAAAATTTAGTTAAATTGCTAATTTCTTAAGCACAATTATGAAAACCAGAAGATGTTGAATGATAATTTTGTTGAGCAGAAAGAAATTCATTACCAACATAGAATTCTATACCCAGCAAACATTATCTTCAAGAGTAAATATGAAATAAAAACATTTTCAGTAAAATAAACACTGAAAATATTTCCCATCAGAAGACAGATATAAATGAAAATATAAAGATTATTATATAGATAGAAGAAAAAATATTCCAGGTTTGAGGCTTGAGATGAAGGAATGAGTAAAGAGAAATTTAAAAGTGGTAAATATGTAGATAAATCTACACAGACATTGACTGTATAAAACAAGTAAAACAAAAATTTTAAGATATAAAGAATAAAGAAAATTATAATACATGACAAGAATAGATTACAAGTAGAGGAGTGGCAATGGAGTTAACATGTTTTAAGATTCTTACAGTATCCAGCAAAGCATCAGCTAACATTAGATTTGATAGGTCATTTGCTTCATGTTAGAATTTCTAGAGTAACCACTAATAAAATAGTAAAAACATATATAACTCCCAAAATAACAAAAGAAAAAAAGAACAATTTAAAAATAACTCATCTAAAAAAAGACAAAAAAGCAGGAGTGGGAAGGAATGTAGAACATGATGGGAAAAATGGAAACCACATAGTACAATGATAAATTTAAAAATCATAAAGAATTGCCATAAGTGTAAGTGCATTAATTTTGCCACCTAAAAAATGAGTTGTCAGACAGAATTTTTAAAAATTTAACTATATGTTGTTTACAAGAAGCACATCTAAAACAGAAGGGTCAAGAAAAGTCAAAAATAAAGGAAAGAAAAAGGAAATACCTCAGAACACTAACTTAAAGGAATTTGAGTATCTATTTTAATAACAAGAGGAAAACTAAGCCAAAGGCTTTGATAAAGTTAAAGAAAGTGATATCATAATAATATGGACTATAGATGCACAAGAACATTTTAATCATAATTTGAGAGTTATAATAGACTATCTTCTTGACATTAATATTTTATTTTGTTGTGGTTGATGTTTATTATATAAACACCACTGCCCAAAACAAAAAATAAAACTTTATCACATGCCTATATGCTCCTCCCAGTTCCGCTCCCTGCCTACCATTCAAGCGTAACCATTATATTGATGTTTTGTGTTTATTAAGTTCTTGATTTGTTTTCACTTTTACCATATGTGTGCCTAAATAATATAAGTATACTATGCAGAAGGTCTCCTTCGTTAAAGTTATCCCCATGGAACAACTCCTCATTTTAATACCCACATTTCATAGATCTTAGTCTCTCTCAATAAAGCATTTATTGGATGATGTTTATAGAAAACTTGTAGATTTATGTACTTTTCAATGTGGTTGTACTGATATAAACTCAAATTAACAGTGTATGAGAGATCCTATTTAAATTGGGACAGCCACTGTAGAAAACAGTATGGAAATTCATCAAAAAATTAAAAATACATCTATCACAAGACTCAGCAATTCCACTTCCAGGTATCTATTCAAAATAAATCCAAAACACTAATTCAAAAAGAATATATGCAACCTTAAGTTTATTGCAGCATTATTTATAATCACCATGATATGGAAGCAATCTAAATGTCCATTGACAGATGAATGGATAAAGAAGATGTGGTACATATTTGAAATATTATTGGCCCATAAAAAAGAATGAAATCTTACTATTTGCAACAGCATGGATGGACTTAGAGGGTATTATGCTAAGTGAAATAAGTCAGACAAAGAAAGACAAATACAATATGATTTCACTTATATGTGGAATCTAAAAAACAAAATAAACGACCAAAAAAAAAACAGAAGAAAATTCGTCTCATAGATACAGAGAACAAACTGATAGTTGCCAAATGGAAGAGGGTAGGGGATAGGCAAAAAAGGTGAAAGGGATTAAGATAAGAAGTACAGATTAACATTTATAAAAATAGTCATGGGGGTGTAAAGTACACCATAAAGAATATAGCTAATAACATTGTAATAACTACAGATGGTGCTAGATGGGTGCTAGACTTATTGGGGTGATCACTTTGTAAGATATAAAAATGTCTAATCACTAAATTGTATACCTGAAACTAATATAATATTGTACATCAACTATAATCGAAAAATAAATTTCGAAAAACAAGTAAATTAAAATAAATAAATTTCAAAACTAAAAAAAAAAATTTCTCTCTCAAAAAGAGAGATCCAAGATATTTCCTCCAACTCCTGGTATTTTGTTTTTCTTATTTTTTGTCATGTAAATGGATATGAAATGGTATATTATTACTGTTTTTACTTGCAGTTCTCAAATTATGAGTAAAGCTGAACATCTCTATAAAACATATTTATTGGATTATGTATTTTCTCTTTTGTAAAATGCTTTTCAAATATTTTGCCCATTTTTTGTCTTTCTAATTTATTTGTGACCATCATCTATATGTACTTGGCATCAACGCTGTTCGTTATAAGTATTTGAAATATTTTCTCCCATTCAACCTTAAAAATTTTCCTTTATTTTAATGAACACAAGTTCATAATTTTAATGTAGAATTATTTTTAATTATTTTCCTTCTTGGCACATATATTTTGTATCTTTTAAAAGAAATCCTGCTATGGTAGCCCTCAGTAATTTTCATCTGCTATTCATGCCTTTATGTAATCCCCTTCTTCAGTATATCGGGTTTGGCCTATGTGACCAATGGAATGCACCAGAAGTTACTGTGTTTGACTTCTAAAGCTGGATCGTAAAAAACGTTGCTGCTTTCACTTGCTCTGTTGGATTACTTACTCCGGTGGAAGCCAGCCACCATATTGTGAGAACACTCAAGAAACCCTATGGAGAGTTCCCTAAGGTGAGGAACTAAGGCCTTTTAATAATAGCCAGTACCAAGTTGCCAGCCACAGGAGTGAGACATCTAGGAAGTAGATCCTAGTCCCAGTCACCATCTTGACCAGTCACCATCTTGACCAAAAGGATTTCTTAATGGCGTTTGAGGAAGATCGGTCATAATTTTCAATACATATGTCCTTATAAGTCTCCTAATAAACAAAATAGTACCGTCTCTGGCACAGAGAGTGTTTACAAAAAGAAGTATGAAAGAAGTAAAGGAGGTGAGGCATAACAAATTAAAGAAAAAAGAAAAACAAGGAAGAGCTTGCTTTATCATTGGTGGAAAAAAGGAAACGATAAGAAGGATGATTGAAAGGAGAAAGGCATCTGGATGTTTCCGTGTACTAATATGGTAAGAATTATATAACAACTACAAGAGGAAATCATTTTATGACAGGTCTCAATTTTAAGGTGTCTATGAATAAAGTTTCACTCATAGATAAATCTTCTTCATCTCACATATTGAATTCCTTTTAGAATCACAGAAAACATCATTCCAGCCCCATCCTCTAGAACCCCAGAAAACAACTGAAGCACATTCTTCTGCAGAAAAATTGGGCTCACTCTCGTGCCACAATCTAAAAAGAAACAAAGGATAAAAACACTTCAATGAATGCATGGTGATTGATTATGAAGTATGTAGGGTTAGGGTTGAAGAGAATAGGTTTCAGGGTGAAAGAACATCCCAACGATTGCTTTCCTCTTCTCATACTGCCCTCCTCAAAAGCCCCAAGTGTGAATGCATACTTTTATAATTGCTCCTCTAACATTCTGGCAAAATTTTTATGAAATACAGTAACATTGGACCTTTTCCCTGGAATCTGATCTTTACTTCTTCCTATATACAGAGCCCTAATATGAGTTGTTAAACAATTCCTTTCTTAGTGTCATGTAATAAAGAGGCTGCCTCCTTCATTTGGGTACTTTTATCACCTTCCTAAATTCCTCCATTCTCATGGAGCCACCCTAAACTAGTGTCAGGGTGTTTGAGTCTGGACATGAGAATTTACCTTGCTTCCAAGGAATACAATCTGTGGTAGGGATGAGGGAGCAGGACTTCATTTTTGAAATTAAGAGAACTGATTTTGCTGCTGTCTTTTTTAGATCTTAATCACATAACTTAGTCTCAGGTATTAGATTCTTTGTTTATAAAAATAAAAATTATAATGAGGTCCTCAAATAGGTCACAAGATTGTATGAGAATCAATGAAATAATGTATAATTAAATTCTGTTTTTTTCCAAAGCCACAAATGATATAATAGTATTATTATATAATTATCCTATTAGAATTGAACATAGTCCTAACCCAAGTATTTTAAATCTTATTAATTAGAGAAAAAATTAATTGAAGTGTCTCCATATGTTTGGAGGCAGCAAACTGGAACAATTAAGAGCATGTCATCTTTGGAGTTAGATAGACATGGAGTTGAGATGCAGCTTCTCATCTTACTAGTTATGACCCTAGGAAAGTTGTTCCATTTTTCATTAGTAAAATGAGTTCTGAAAAAGAAGTTTTCATGAAGATTAAGTATGATAATGGATGTACTTAGAATCTGTTATCATCAATATAATAGTTAGTATTAGCATTAATAGTTGTTGCTAACAAAATTTCCTTACATTTTCTATGTAAACAAAGCCCTGTGGTTCATTAACCTGAATCTGCACTCACCGGACATTTTCCTCATAATGTGTCTGATCAATCCATTGCCAGTTGTCATTCCCTTGTGGATCTGAGAGTCCCAGGAAATAAGATAATGATGTATTCAGATACTGGACAATGAAATTCTGCATAAAGAAAAAGAAGTCATAGGTGGAAATTTTTAGATTGAACAGAGTTAGGGTTCTTTATAGCTCTAAAGAAAAAAGAAAATGCAAGGTGTAAGGAACAGTCTCAGGACAGCGCGTTGGATAAGAGAACAGGCCAAAACACCAATATCATTACAGGAAGGCGGGAGTTATAACCCATGAATTCCCATCTCAGACAGAATTTTCTTCATTGAGAGACATAATTCTTTTAAAATATATGTGTCAGTTTTTGTGCTTCCAATAATTTTTTTAATTTTATAAGTTCAGATGTGTTCCATCTTATTTCTCATTTATCAGTGAAATTGTATTTAGGTTATCAAAATTCAAATTTGTTTTTCTACTCTCCTAAGTAGTACCTCTCCAAGAAGTGGTAAATTACTTGTAAATGTTAAACAATTTAGTATCACTAGATTTTAACTGTAGTGATTATTTCTTTGAAAATTATTAGTCTCATTTTTCCATCTGGGTCTCTATGTTATCTTTTTAATCTATCTAGATTGTTTTTCTGTAGGTAATTTTATTGAGATAAGGTGCAATTAATTTTGAATTAATTTAAATTGAACACGCAAGCTTAAGAATTTCTCATGTATTGTCTTGAGATTCTCTGACATAAAGGAAATATTCCAGTGGAGGGAGGCTGCTTCTCAGCCAACGGTATTACACAATACACAAATTTCCCTGACATTAATTTTTGTATGCTGCTCATCATGGAATAGTAATGTTATCGGCCAAAGCATTTTATATATTTCAATAATTTTAAAAAGCAAACACCTATCTCCCTTTTTAGTATTACTATAACAGCTTAAGTATACCTGTAGCTTGATATTGAAGAGTTTTAAAAGAAGAGAATCAGTTTTTGTTCCCAAATATTCTAATTAATTTTAGAGAACAAGAATATGTACATTTTTGATGTAATGTTTTTGTGATTAAAAAGTAGTTACAGGTAATGTTTATAATATGCGAGACATAATAATTTCCTATGATAATTACAACAGTCCCAGTCTTCTGAAGACGAAACATCTATGTAGGGAGCCACAGGTTTTCCAGACTTCTAAATGTATCATTTCATTGCACATTTAAGCTATCAGAACGGATGATCTCCCACAAAAAAAAGTATAAGATGCATTCAGTTGACAAATTTCTTGTTTAATGAAACAGTTATAATGGAATTATGTTCGTAAGTTGCTTGCTCCAGTGAAATATGCATGTGTATGTCGGGGTAAATTAGATGGCAAGTAAGTTTAAAATGGCGTCCTTTTGCAAAGAGCTCAGACTTCTAACTAACTATTATAAAATGAGTTGGTACTCATGCCCAAAATTGGTATTACTTGAGTTTTTACTAAAACAGTGTTAGTGATTTCTTTTGTTTAAAAGAATTTGTAATGACAAACATTGCTGTCTCTCAGATATTTGACATTTTTGCTTCAGCTTAGACACCTGTTGTGTGAACACATTAACCTAAGCAGAAAAAATCATTTCTATGCCTCTATTCCAGTGAATAGAACAAGTTTCAGATAAAAGGGGCATTTAAAAAAAAGACTAATTTTGAAGACTTCTAAAAAGACAAGAAACATTATAGCCTAAAGCACTTACCCAGAAGATATTTATAGTGTATCTTAATTCCAAAGTACCTTATTATTAAAAGCAAACGTCTTTTACTTCAAATTATTTTATTTTTCATTGATGTATGTAACTCTGGGCTTTTTGTCAAAATTAACATCTAATGAAAAAATGGCTTTGTTTATTGAGATTCAAATGATGCAATGATTTCAATTAAAGTCAATACTTTTAGAAATATAGTGTATGTGTTCCTGGAGTTTTGAAATAGTATATTAGTAATTTTAGGGGATTAATATTCGTTTTAGAGGCTGAGAAAGGAGAAAAGAGAAAATAAAAAATAATTTGAATGCAATTTCTAAGTTTTCTATTTATAACTCCGAATTTTGCAATGTGCGCTGAAGTCAAATGAAGAGTTATTCCATTGTTTTGTGTAAAAAATATGCTATGGAGAACTCCAGGGAAAACAGAGTGCTTTGTAATAGATCCTGAAAAATACTTTTTTTTTTTTTTAAAAGGCAATGTTTTCTACTGAGCTTTATTAAATGCTGAGGATACTACTTGCAATATTCTATGTGGGCCTTTATAAACTTTTGTTTTACTAGAATATAAATTAACACTGTCAAAATAGATATTCTTCAAATATAGATGACTTTTTTGAGATGTTTATGTCTACTAGATGATACCTTAAAATTAACACAACTATATTTGACAAGGGAGCCAAGAATACTCACTGGGGAAAGGATAGTCTCTTCAATAAATGGTTTTGGGGAAACTAGACAGTCACATGCAAAAGAATGAAAGTGGATCACTATCTTACATCACCCTCAAATATTAACTTGAAATGGTTTAAAGACACATGTAAGACTCTAAAACTGTAAAACTCCTAAAATAAAACATCGAGGTAAAACTCTTTGAATTTGGTCTTTGCAATAATTTTTGGATATGACACTAAAAGCACAGACAACAAAAGCAAAAATAAACAAGTAGTACTACGACAAGCTAAAAGGCCCTCCACAATAAAAGAAACAGTTAACAAAATGAAAATGTGACCTACAGAACAAAAGAAAATATTTGTAAACCAGTTTCCAGGTAAGGGGTTAGTATCCAAAATATATAAGAAACTTATACAACTCAACAACAAAAAATAAATAGATAAATAAATAAAACATAAGTAAATAAATAAAACATAAAAAAATAATTTGATTAAGAAATAGGCAAAGGACATAAACAGACATTCCCCCCCAAAACCATATAAATAAACAATAAGTATATGAAAAGATGTTCAACATTACTAATCATTAAAGAAATGCAAATCAAAACCACAATAAGATATCACCTCACAACTATTAGGATGGCTAACATCAAAAGAAAAGAGATAATAAATGTTGTAGATGTGTAGAAATGACACCCATGTATACTATTGATGAGAATGTAAATAGGTGTAGCCACTATGAAAAATGCTATGGAAGTTACTCAATAAATTTTAAATAAAACTTCTATGTGATCCAGCAATCTCACTTCTTGGTATACATTGAAGGAAATGAAATCACTATCTTGAAGAGATATTTATACCCGCTTGTTCATTGCAGCATTATTTACAATAGCCAAATATGGAAAAAACTTAAGTGTCCATAGATGGATGAATAGATCAAGCAAATTCAATGTACGTATATAATGTAATATTATTCAGCCATTAAAAAAAGAGGAAATGTGCTATTTGCAACAACATGTTGAATTTAGAGATTATGCTAAGTGAAATAAATCATACAGAGAAAAACAAATACTATATGATCTCACTTATACATGGAATCTCAAAAAACCAAACTCATGTAAACAGGGACTAGAATGCTAATCCAGGTGCTGGGAGTAGGGGACATGGGGAGATGTTAGTCAAAGAGTACCAACTTCCAGTTATAAGGTGAATAAGTTTTGGGGATCTAATGTACAGCATGATGACTATAGTTAACAATCCTGTATTATATACTTCAAAGTTGATAACAGAGTAGATATTAAATGTTCTCACAACAACAAAAAAGGTAATTATGTGAATTCATAGATATTATTAACTTTTTGTGTTAATGATTTTGCAATATATATGTGTATCAAATCAGTACATTGTATACCTTAAATTTATGCATCATTATATGTTAATCATATCTCTTTAAAGCTGGAAAGAAAGCTGTTAGAACTAATAAATTTAACAAAGTTATAGGACACAAAATCAATATACAAAAATCTGAAAAGAAAATTAAGAAAGCAATTTTATTTACAATAGTATCAACAGAATAAGATATTTAAAAATAAACTTAACCAAGAAAGTTAAAAGCTTGTAATCTTAAAACTACAAAACATTTTTGAAAGATAACACAAATAAATGGGAAGACATCCCACGTTCATGCACGGGAAGACTTAATATTGTTAAGATGTCCATACTAATGAAAACAATCTACAGATTCAATGCTATTCCTATCAAAAACATAATGGAAAATCTTTATAACATTGGATTTGGCAATAATTTCTTGGATATGATGCCAAAAGCGCAGGCAACAAAGAAAAAATCGAAAAATATAACTGTTTTGAACTTAAACTGTGTATCAAAGGAAATAATTAACAGAGTGAAAAGACAATGCATAGAAAGGAAGAAGACACCAGCAAATCATATCTCTGATAAGGGGTTAATATCTAGAATATATAAAAACTCCTACAACTCAATAAAAACAATCCCAATTTTAAAAAATGGGCAAAGAACTTGAATATTCTATAATTATGTATAGTAATAGATATTTAATTGACTTATCTTGGTGATCATTTCACTATATATAAATATTGAATTATTATGTTATACATCCGAAACTAATATAATGTTATGTGTCAATTATACCTCAATAAAAACTATAATAATTTTCTAAATGGGCAAAGGACTTGAATAGATGTTTCTCCAAAAGTATACAAATGATCAACAACTATATGAAAAGATGCTTAATATTGCTAATCATTAGATAAATGCAAATCAAAATCATAATGAAATATCACCTCACACCCATTAGGATGGTCACTATCAAATGAAAAAAAAGAAAATAACAAATATTGTCAAAGATTTAGAGAAACCCTGTGCACTCTCTAAAGAGTGTAAAATCCAATGCAATATATATATGCCTTACTGTTGAATTGTACATCTGAAGCTGGATTTCGTTAACCAATGTCATCATAATAAAAATAAATAAATAAGTTAAAAAAAAAAGTGTAATATAGTTCAGCCACTAAGTAAAACAATTGATGGTTCCTCAAAAAATGAAAATTAGAATTATTGTATGATCCAACAATCTCACTTCTAGGTATGTATCCTAAATAACAGAAAGCAAGATCTCAAGGAGATATTTACACACCCATGTTCATTGCAGCATTATTCACAATAGCCAAGAAGTGGAGGCATCCCAAATATCCATCAATGCATGAATGGATAAGTAATATGTGGCCTATAACAAAAAGACAAATTCTACTTATATGAGGTATCTAACGTAGTCAAACTCAAGAAAACAGAAAATAGAAGGGTGGTTTCAAGGGGCTGGAGAGAGGGGGAAAATGGCAGTTGTTCAATAGATATAGAGTTTCACTTTTACAATGAAAAAACTAGAAATTTTTTTTGCTACAATACAAATATAGTTAACATTACTGAACTGTACACTTAAAAACAGTTAAGATGATAATTTTTGTTATTTTTTCCCACAATTAAATTTTTTTCTAAAAATGAAAAATAAGGAAAATAAAAGTACCTGCTCCGCTTTTGTGTTGATCACAACCAAATGAGCCCCCATCCTAACACAGTTCTGCTCACTCTTAGTCCAAAAATTCTGTTCAGTAGAAACGAAGTAGCAGCTGGAACCAAAAGACTTCCAAGTACTTGGGCAACATCCCCAGACCTTTTCTATGTTACATGAAAGAGAAGGGTGAGTGCAAGATGAGATAAATAAGACTGAAGAGGTATGTTCTATGCACATAAAATTTCAAGGATCTGAGGTTCTTTTCTAGAGATGGGCTTCTTAATTCATGTATTTATTGTTTCCTAAATTATATAACTTGGGGCCATAAAATTATTTTTAAATAAACATTTTTAACATTAAGTCCTCAATATCCACTAAGGTTTACCTGCGGAATTCCTCTGGATTTCTTTTTCTTTTCTTTTTTTTTTTTTTTTTGCCAAAAATGACTATCATTTATTTTTGTTCTTCATATTTCTTATATATTAGCTGCAGTTACAAATGGCTAACAAAAGTTAATCTGGAATGTCAGTTCTACTTAATAATCTTGGGCAAGCCACAGAGCTCTAAGTTTTTAAAATGAAGATGATAATTCCCCACAGGGTGGTAATGAGAATTAGAATTATGCCTTATTAGAACTCTGGCTCCACCAGTTATTATGTAAGCCTTTGGGAAAATTATACAACCTTCCTGAGCCTCAGTTAGTTCATCTTTAAAATGGAAATAATAATTAGTTTCAAAGGGAAACTAATTCACATGATATGTGTAAGGCACTTTAAAAGGTGCTTAACATGAAATAAGTGCTCATAAATGTTACCTGTTACTATTTTTTAACACAGTATCAAGCATATAAGAGTTTTAAAAATTATCATTTCTCTCTCCTTTCCCCTTAGAAACATCAGTTTGCAACTCTCCTAGAATTAAAAAAATCTCTAGTTAACCATATTTATAACCAATAACAACTTTTGGTTGTATATATACAAATACATGTTTATATATAATTTGAGCACAGATATGTGCATACCTAAATAATAAATTGTTTTTGACTTGTTGAGTTTTAAATGTTTTACAAAGTATGATATATATGGTCTTCTTGGGCTTAATTTTTCATTGCACATTGCTAAGATTCATTAGTGTTGTTATATGTAGCCTTATTTTAGTCATTTTAAATGCTATTACATCATTACATATTAAATAATGAGAAACAACCTATAAAGTTATTCTTCCTTCTATAATATTATAAAATGAAAAAAAATAGACTATATCTATATCATGTTAATATTGGCCACTTTTAAAATTTATCTTAATTATACATCCTGGTCATTATTAAAAGTTGATTTTTTGTAATACATTTACAAAGTGTGTATTAACATATTATTTTAATTTTAAAAGCCAATTGAGTTATATATGGCAAACATTATTCATATGTCGAATATTATAAATCTCCAGCTCCAAGGCTGACAAAAATATTGAAAGTTGTGATGAATAAAAGCATTTGTCAAAAAGATATACTGACATTAATAATATCTTAGTTTCTCAATTGTGCTGAGAATAATGAGCTGGTCAAGGTGTTTTGTAAGTATAAAAATATATATAATTAACTGTCATATGATAATACTTATAAAATCCTTTTTTTGGTATAATTGCCAGAAATTGAGGAAGCAAATGGTTATTGACTTAGAAATAACAAGACTTTTGCAAATTATTCCATTTATTATTGTATATATTCAACAACCGTGAAGAATCATCTACTCAAATTCTCAATTAATAGATCATTAGAAATAAGTTTTGATACTAGAACACTATGATTTTTGGCAAATAACTCTAAAAATATTGGATGACATTCGAACCGAGTATTTTCTATTCCTATAAATTTATTTAAATAAGTAAGGTTTATCAGATTGTGTTGTTAAAGTGAAAAATAAGTCTAGAATTGATGAATTTCAAACTCAGTCTAGTAATAATATTATTCAATTGTAGGTACATCTGATTGCATTTTTTAAAAAGTCCTATTCATCTTCGAGAGATGGGCTTCCAATAGTTTATTAGAAATAATTTATCAAAATTTATAATAAATTTGTAATGTCTGTAGTATTGTATTCTGACTATTGTAATGTCAATCCAGAAGAAATTTTATAACACTTAAAGCTTACTGTTTTGTAGGAAATAAAAATATTAGACATATTCTTACTTATTTTATTACAGACATATTTTGGCAGATGGGGGAAATGCTATATAAATATTGTCCAAGGGAGGAAAAGAGTGATATAAAACATGTGACTGTTAAATAATACATGTTTTTCTTTTATTTTATAAGCATGATGGGAGTAGATGTAACACTTTGTGATGGTATTTAGACACCAGTAGATACATTTTAAAAAGTTTTGTTTTTATATTTAATATTTACAATGTCCTAGAAATTAAAGCTTTTGCTTTTATTACATAATGAAAAATTTTAGATGTCAAATTAAATTATATAAGAGGAATATAGTTTTCAAAAATCTTTCTGGGGGGTTGGCAAGCAAAAGAAGTCAAAGACCACAGGTGTAAGCAGAGCACAGGCTTATTGAAGAAACTGTTACATTATCATGCTTCTAAATGTCTCAAAAGCTATGACCTGGACTGAGCAGGAAAACAAATTGAAGAAAATACAATGTGGATTTCAATTATTTAACTTTAATCAAAATGGAAATTTTGTGTTGGGACTTTTATTTTTCCTTTTCATTGTAATAATAATTTGAAATGATATTGTTAAAATCTGAGAACTTTTATTTGTTGATATGTTATTATATAAAATAATTTTATCATATAAGCTTACCTGTAACTTGAATTAATTGTATTGAACAGCCTGGTTGACTGCAATGTTAGGTTGGATATATTTAGAGAGTAAATTTGCAGTCTCTTATGCTAGGTGGATGTGGGATTAATTTAATTAAATCTATCTCTGTCTCATTCATTTCAGAGCATTCTGATAGCTAAGGCTAAATGTGCCATTGCTGCTTCTAGGTAGGTAGTCTTTACGACTCTAATTATTGTTATAGGAGTGCCTTCAAAAGATGGGAGGGAGAAGATACTGATGGAATTATTTTTTTCTCCCCAGAAAAGCCAGCTCTACAATTGTTTGACGAAAAAACCCCCAATGTGACCAGAAAACCATATCAGAAAGAGTAAAGAAAATCATCCCTCACCATCCCTTCATGCACCACATTCTTGCCAAATGCCCTAAAAGGAAAAATCCCGACATCTCATAGAAATACAAATAAACTTCTGTCCTCTCTTTACCTCTCATAAAGCAGGGAAGTGAATTATTTAGTTCTTGAAATACCAAGAGTCTAATATCTATTTGTATATATCTTTACTTGGAAGGTGTAAGGCCATAAAGACCCCGACAAACATGCACTTTGCCTTTCTTTGGCATTTCTCACTAGACATAGTGAGACCCCGACAAACATGCACTTTGCCTTTCTTTGGCATTTCTCACTAGACATAGTGCAAGGCAAATTGTGATTCTGAATTCAACTTCCCAACTCACTACATACGAAGGTAACAGGACTACATTTTAAAGTGAGGGCAGTCTCATCCGAGCCATGTTCCAGCATCCAAAATGACTGGTAATAAAGTTGATACTTGGGGTGGAGAAGGGTGTTATTAACTAGGAAACTTAGATTTAAAAAAAAAGAAGAGAGAGAATTTTATCCAAATGATAAGGATCAGAATAATTTGAAACCAGAACTTTTATGTGGTGTATGTTGGCAGCATTTATTGAGATCAAGAAGTCTGGAGGAGGAATTTTTTTAAGGATAAATCTGGAGCCTGATATGAGCATATAAATTTAGAGATATTTTAAAGATATCCATGCAGAGATTATATTTTAAAACAAGAAGAAGAAGAAACCAAACTTGAGCTCAACCCCAACCTCTCTCTGAGAAAAGAGAAAGTCTGGTTAAGAATTATAACACCTTACCTGTTACCCCTGGCCCTTCACTGAAGCAGGTTAGACTTGAATGATATGTGTGTAGTTCAGACAGCCTTTTGTCAGCTTTGCCATATGTAAAATGATAAGTCACTGTGAAGGAAGAAGAGAGACTAGCATCCATTCATTCTTTTGCTATAAAGTGTTATGCTCTATAAATCTATGCAAAGCAAGCTTTCCTCCAACTTCCAACTTTTCCTCTATGCAAGTCCAATGAAGACCATGTTGAATTACTGCTTATTTGTGTTCATTTATCAAAAAAACATGGCATTCCAAGTAGGAGCTAACACATTAACGGTGTAAAGGAGAGCATACCCTAGGGAATCCTCATAGACTAAGATAGAGAAAGGTATAAAGAGAGTGGCACCTCAGTGCACAACTTACCCACACAGTTTATAATGAAACAAGTGCTGAGGAGTGCTATGGAAATCACAGCAACAGACCAGAGCCTCACTTGGGAGCACCATACTGTTTTCTCTGTCAGAACAGCAAGACAAATGCAGTTACCAGGGGGCTAGGAAGTCAGAGTTCCTAAGAAGCTTAGAGCAATGAAGAAACCAGATGAAGAATCTCAGATTAATTAAAAACCTAAAACAAGAAGAGAGCTTAGAAACTCCTGCAGAATAAATGGCCGGGCAGTGGCTCTGAAATCCTAATCAATTTGGGCAAAACTCATTCTCAGCTGTCATTTCCCCTTTCTTTTACTTTCTTCTTAAATAATACACTCATCCATGGATTCCTCACCTTTCTTAAAACGTCATTTTTGTCTTCTACTTCTCATACCACTGTATTAATATTTGGTTTCTGATTCTTTCAAGTACTAGCTCTGGGGAATAATAATAATTCTTCTTCTTCTTCTTCTTCTTCTTTTTTTCTTCTTCTTCTTCTTCTTCTTCTTCTTCTTCTTCTTCTTCTTCTTCAGCTATTCTTCTAGCTAGCTAGCTATTCTTCTAACTGGCTATTCTTCTTCCTCCTCCTCCTCATCACTCCTCATCCTCTTCTAACCCTGTTGTTTTTATTTATTTTAATATTTTATTATTTTATATTTTTTGCCCCTCCCCTCCCTCTGGTAACCACTAGTCCATTGTCCATATCCATGAGTCTCTGTTTGTTTGTCCCGTTCATTTGTTGCTTTTAGGTTTATATCTCACATATAAGTGATATCATGTGATTTTCAACCTTTTCTGTCTGGCTTATTTTGCTTAGTGTAATTATTTCAAGGTCCATTTGGGGAATTTTTCTTTTTTAAAAATTTCTCATGACTGCTATAGTGGTCCAATCTCTATCCCTTCAGTCTGTCCATTGTTTATCTCTTCTTTCCAGAGGACTTATCTCACCATACACTTCTACTTTTCTCCCCAGGATTAAGAAAAGGAATGCCTACCTTGATGTTGCCCTTCGTGCACCATTATGTGAATCAGTGGACTCCTTGTGTTTAGAAGGTTTAGGAGTCTCTTGTGCTTCTCTCACTGAAGGCGTAACCCAGAGCCCTGGCTTCACTCAGATAGGTCAGAGACCAGAGACAAACAGCTGAGCACTCTGATGAGGTTAAGAGACTTCCACTATAAAGTGTACCTCAAAAAAAAGAAGTTGTGGTTTTGCCTAAAGTTTCCAGTGATTTAAAAGTATCAGGAAAAAAAAAAAAGAGGAAATTGAGAAACACAGCCAAAACTTCATGAAAAATTTGACAAAAATGTTCAGATCATTTGTTCGGTTTCTGGCATGAAATCTCTATTTCTCTGATTCCCATTCATTCTGGCATGCAAAATAGAATATTTTATATGCCCTAAAAGAAATTTATTTGTGTGTCTTAATTAATTTAAGTGCTCTCTAGCTGACTTTACATTGGATTTAAGACTTAATCCATGTGGTGAATAGTGTCCTAGGAAGTGAACAAAAGTCTGATTGAATAGATATGGCTTAGATAAGTTGTTAATATAGTAAATTACGTAAAGACACACGAACATTGTTCAAGAATGTGATTCCAAAATGGAAGATTCTGGAATTTATCTGAAAAAGTAATTAAACTTTCTTATTGCATCAATACCAATATTGAACAGAGGTTGGTAATATTTTTTAATTTTCTTGATTAGGTAAGGGAAAGCTTGAAGTGGTATAACATCATAGTCAGGCTTCATGAATTCCTTATCATTACTCAAGGGCTCAAAGATCCTTCTTAACATGAAGTCTCTAGAATATAGACCCAGCTCTCTATTAACATCAAAAATATCTCCACTACTCAAGTGAGCAGTCCTAAATACAAGAAAAAAACTACCATGGATATATGGATATAGAGTATTGAACTCAACAGGCTTTTTAAATACTCATAGCAAGTAATGAAATAAATATCTAGACAGGATTGAAAACCCATGAAATTATCCCCAGTTGGTTTGAGTTGTCATTCATAAGGGGAGAAAGGGAAGTAGTTATATGACAATCTGTTTCCAGTTTCCGTCAGAGATGAAGAAACACAATCAAATGACTGAGTAATTTGTTGATCTAAGAAAAGAAAACCTACTCCTTAGCGATACACAAGGAAAGCAATTTAAAGACCTCTTTGCTTCTTTGTCCATCTCCAATATGTGCTGTCCTAATCATGTTCTGTTCTTGACCATTGGCAACCCTGTGCTCCATTCTCTTCACTTATTTTCATACCTTTGTTCTATACGCATTTCTAGATTACTAGTGGCCTTTGAATGGTAGTAGCAAAGTCAGAAAGGAGCAATGCACCAGAATAGAAAATGATATAAAACAAAACAAAAATTGATGGGGAGAATGGCAAATCAGAGCAAAAGCTGAACTGTGGATAGGTTCAAGTGAGATGTGCAAAAAATGCAGGGTATTTGAGTCTGACCAGGGCGTAATGCAAAACCTAGCGATGGAGAGGATAATAACTAATATGGGATGAAGATAAAATCATATACTATTAGAGTCAAAGTGGATATTTATTGTTCTGTTTTGGCTTGACTTCTTTTAAAGGATTGGCGAAACAGCAGTTTCAACCAAATCACTTTCCAAGGAAGCAGCATTAGGTCACCCTTTTGAAAATTAGTGTCCATGATTAAACTAAGTAGACCCAATATGATTTTTTTGTTTAAGAATTTAGATAATAAAGAATTTAGGCAATCAAATCAATAGGTGGTGGCAATCACTGCCTTTAAGAGATATTTGGATTTACGTATTTCATCCACATAGATGTGCATAAAATATTCTTGGTCTATAGGTTCAGATGTACAAGATATGGAGCATCTCATTATTTTCAATTTATCAGATTATTGTTATTTCCTCTTCTTAGTGGCTGATAAGAAATTCCCTATAAGTCATTCTTGGGACTATTCTCTGTTCTGGGATTACATCAAGATTCTGAGGATTACCTAATCCCAAGAAATTGAAATGAGGAAGAGTAACTGATCATTGCTCATGAATCCATGATGGTTGTGTTGTAGCATCACACACCTAAAGTACTCAGTGCCACATAGTCTCCAATGCTTTGGAATCAACTTTGTCCTGCTAGTTTTACTGAGTTCAAGTGTTGGTCTATAATAAAATAGTTCACCATTACTAGAAATGAAACAGTTTATTTGTGTAACCTTAAATAATTTTTCTTTCCTTATTCTTTACCAGAGGACTATGATAGTAAAGTTAAGTTTTTTGGGAAGTTGATAACAACCCAGATAAATAATGACAAACTTTTCTAGACCACTGACCAATTTGAGATTCTGATAAAAGCCTCAGATCAATTAACAGATTTTTTTCTTAAATACAGTGACATAAAAATTATACATGATATTTTTATTGAAAATTAATTTACTTGACATAAAGAGTGCAAACTATTTTTGCAAAAAGTCTCTAATATTTTTTGTAATATTAAAGTCCTTTCTTAAAAATAAATAAATTAGTACCATATTGTATTGACAAAAAATAAATAATTATTTTGATCAAAATTGTGATACCATAACATAAAGTGTGGGAGGGAGAGAAGTAAAAGTGTAGATTTTATTAGCCAAGTTAGGTCGTTATTAGCTCAAAATAGATTGCTAAAACAATAAATTGTTTCATATAAGCCTCATGGTAAACACAAATAAAAATCTCATACTGAATACACAAAATATAAAGAGAAAGTAATCAAATGATACCACCACCAAAAAATCATGAAATCACACACACACAAAAAGACAGGAAAGCAAAATAAAGGAACAAAAGAACTACAAAACAGAAAACATTTCCCAAATTGGCAATAATAAATATTCACCTATGAATATTTACTTTAAATGTGAATAGATTAAATTCCCAAATCGAAAGACAGAGAGGCTAATTTGACAGAAAACACAAAACAAAACTAATAAACCAGATCTAACTACATGCCACCTACAAAGATTGACTTTATCTTAAGGACAATATAAGTTGGAAGTAAAGGGATGAGGAAAAATATACTCTGCAAATAGTAACCCAAACAGTACAGAAGTGGATATTTTTATATCAGACAAAAAAATTTAAGTCAGAAACTATCACAAGAAATAAAAGTAATTATATTATGATAAAAAGATCAGTACATCAAGAAGATATCATGATTATAAATATATATACCCCCAGATTTGTGCAACTAAATATGTAAAGCAAATGTTAACAGAAGAGAGAAACAGGCAGCAGTACCATAGTAGTAGGGAACTTTAATACCTCACTTGCAACAATGGATACATCATCCAAACAGATCATCAATACGGGAACATCGGAATTAAACTACACATTATATAAAGTGAACCTAGTAGATAAATACAGAATAAAAGAAATAAAAGTAAAATAAAAATGAGCTTTCAAGCCACAAAAAGACATGAAAGAACCTGAAATTCATATTACTAAGGGAAAGAAACCAATCTGAAAATGCTACATACTGTATGATTTCAACTACATGACATTCTGAAAAAGTCAAAATTATGGAGACAATAAAAAGATCAATGGCTGCTAGGGTAAGATAAAGAAAGATAAATAGGAGAGCACAGAGGTATTTAAGAGCAGTGAAAATACTCTGTATTATCTTAAGATGATGGATGTATCATTATACATTTGTCCAAGACCATTGAATGTACACCTAGAGTGAACCCTAACATAAACTATGGACTTTGGGTGATTATGATGGGTTAATATAGATTTATCCTTCATGAAAAATGGACCATTCTGGTGAGTAAAGTTGATAAAGGGAGAGACTATACCTGTGTGGGGATATGGGAATATAGGAAATCTGTAACTCTTTCTCAATTATTTTGTAAACTTTAAAATGCTCTAAAAATTAATATAGTTTTTAAAGGCTATAATAATTAACTAAATATTATATTTGTACATAAAGCTATATAGCTATGATAATATCACACAAAGCATACTTTAGAGCAAGGAAAATTATTAGGAATAAAGATAAACAGTACATAATGATAAAGGGGTCAATTCTCCAAGAAGCCATAACAATCTTTAATGTGTATGCATCTAACACTAGAATATTAAAATACATAAAGCAAAAATTGACAGAAATGCAAGGAGAAATTCATTTTGTTATAGTTAGACAAATCAACATTCATCTCTCAATACTGACAGATACATAAGACTGAAATAAGGATATAATTAATTGTTCAGTGCCATCAATCAACTAGATCTAATTGACATCTATAGAATACTTCATCCTAAACAAAAAAATACACGTTCTTCTCAAATTCACGTGGAACATCACCAAGATAGGCCACATTCTGAGCCATAAAGAACACATTAAAAATAAAAATAAAAAATCTTACAATGTCTGTTCTCAGACCACAGTGGTATTAAACTAAAAACCAATAAGAGAAAGATAGCTGGAAGATCTTAAAATACTTGGAGATTAAACAACACACTTCTAAATAACAGATAGGTGAAGGAAAAATTCCCTCATTTAAAAATTTTTAACTAAATAAAAATACAATTATAATAATTTATGGGATCCAGTAAAAAGAGTGCTTAGAGAAAATTTTATAATATTGAATACATATATTAGAATTAAAAAACCCTAAAATCAGTAATCTAAGCTTCCACTTTAGGGATTTATAAAAGAAGAATAAATTAAATCCAAAGTAAGCAGAAGAAAAAGCACAATAAAAATGAAAACAGACATCAATAAAATTAAAAACAGGAAAACAACAGAGAAAATCAATGAAAGCAAATGTTTTTTCTTTGAAAATATAAAGAATAAATAACTCCCAAGCCTGCGTAACCAAGAACAAAGGAGAGAAGACAGAAGTTACTAATGTCAGAAGTAAAAGAGAAGTTATAAAAAGAATATTATGAACAACTCTATGTCCACAAATGTGATTACTTACATAAAATGAACCAACATCTTAAAGACACAATTTACCAAAACTCATGCAAAGAGAAATAGATCATCTGAATAGGTTTGTATCTATTAAAGAAATTGAATCAATAATTAATAACTTTTCAAAGCAGCACCAGGCCCAGGTGGTTCAACTGGTGAATGCTACCAAACTTTTAAAGAAGAAATGGTATAACTTCTCTACAATCTCTTCCAGAAAATAAAAGCAGAAGAAACACATCCTAATTCATACTATGAAGCCAGCAGTACTCTCATACCAGCACCAAACACATTACACAAAAGGGAAACTACAGAACAATATCTCTCACACATATAGGTGTAAAAATCTACAACAAAGTATTAGAAAATTGAATCCAACAATGTATAAAAAGAATCCTATACCACACAGCCAAGTAGAACTTATTTCAAGTATGCAAGGCTGGTCTAACATTTGAAAATCAATTAATGTATTCTATCACATCAATAGGCTAAAGAAAAATCATATAATCATATCAAAGATGCAAAAATGGCATTTGAAAAATGCAACAGACATTCACGATAAAAATTCTCAGCACACTGAGAACAGAGTAAACTTGCAACTTGAAGAAATTTACAAAACACACCAATAACATCATACTTAATGATGAGAGATTGAATGTTTTCCCCTAGAGACTGAAAACGAGGTAAAATATTCCTCTCTTATCACTCCTAGTCAATATCTTACACAAAGTCCAAGCTAATGCAAAAATAAAATAAAATAAAAAATATATGCATTGAGAACGAAGAAATAAAACTGTTTTTGTTGATAGATGACATAATTGTCTATGTAGGAAAAAAAAAAAACAACAAAAAATCAACAAAATAAACTCCTGGAGCTGATAAGTAGCAAGGTGGAAGGATACAGGATTGATATATAAAAGTCAATTGCTTTCATATAAACTAGCAATGAGTAATTGGAATTTGAAACTTAAAACACCATTTACATTAGCATAAAAAAAAGAGACAATAGGTATAAATTAAACCAAATATGTACAAGATCTACATGAGGAAAACTACAGAACTCTGAAGAAAGGACCCAAAGATCTTAATAAATGGAAAGATATTTCATGTTCATGAATAGGAAAACTCAATATTGTTAAGATACCAGTTTTTACCAACTTGATCTATAGATTTGAAACACCAGCAAGCTACTTTGTGGATATCAACATTGATTCCAAAGTTTATATCATGAAGCAAAAGATCCAGAATAGCTAACATAATATTGAAGAAGTACAAAGTTAGAAGACTGACACTACTTGATTTTAAGTCTTACTATAAAGTTATAATAATCAAGACAGTGTGTTATTGGTGAAAGAAGAGACAAGTAAATCCAGAGAACAGAATAGAGAACCTGGAATAGACACACACACACAAATACAGTCAACTGATCTCTGATAAAAGACAATCCAATGGAGAAAGGGTAGTCTTTTTTAACAAATGATCTTAGAACAACTAGGCATCCACATGTGAAAATGAATCTACATATATACCTTATACCTTCACAAAAATCAACTCAAAATGAAATATAGACCTAAAAGTATAAACAAAACTATAAAACTTCTTGACTATAACATGGGATAAAAATCTAGGTGGCCTTGGGTTTGGCAATGAGTTTTAGACACAACATCAGAAGTATACATGAAAAAAATTTGATAAGTTTGAATTCATTAAAATCAAAAACTTCTGCTTTGTGAAAGGTGCAGTTAAAAATAATAAAAATACAAGCTACAGACTGGGAGAAAGTATTTGCAAAACACATATCCGATAAAGAACTTGTACCCAAAATATACAAAGAACTTTTAAAACCCAACAATAAGCAAACTAACAACTCAATTCAAAAATGAGCAAAAGATCTGAACAGATACCTCACCAAGGAAGATATATAGATGGCAAATAAGCACATAAAAAGATACTCACTATTACTTGTCACTAGGGAATTGCAAATTAAAACAAGATATCATACTAAACACTTATTAGAATAGCTAAAATCTAAGATCACTGACAATATCAAATATTGGTGAAGATGTGGAGCAATAGTATATCTCATTCATTGTTAATCGGAATGAAAAACAATATAGCCACTTTAGAAGACAGTTTGGCGGTTTTTTACAAAGTTAAACACAGTTTTAGTATATAATCCAGCAATCACGCTCCTAGGTATTTGAAACAACCAAAATGTTCTTCAATAGATGACTAGATAAAGTGTGGTACATCTACCCTTAAGGAAACAGGTCTTTCTATCATTCTACTCTACAATCCACAGTGTTCCTGTCATCCTAAGGCTAGTTTTCATCATGGTCATAGAATAACCATCTATAGCAAACATATTATTTGGGAGAAGGGTATAAGCTCCCTCTGAAAACAAGGCAAGGCAGTTCATTGGAATGATTTGTAGTTTGTACCTATTCCTAAACAAACCACTGGGGTGATAGTTTTGATCACCTTGGTTTAATTAGTATCCACAAAGCTGAATATGAGGTTAGCATCCTATATGCATGAAGGAAAGTGATTCTCTAAACAACACTTAAGCTTGATTGTAAGGAAGAAGGAATAAATAGACCAACAATATGTGCCAAAGTCTCAAACACTTGTTCTTTATTATAAAATCACATTTGTAACAAGTTTACCTGACACCGAGCATTTCATTGTGGAGAAGATACGGTTAATCAAACACCTATACTGGAAACAAAACAAAACAAAAACCTTTATACTGGACATTTGGTTTAATACAGTTGAATTGTCACATTATTGCTTCCATCCTTGAATCATTAAATTTATCTTTGACAAAGTGTACAGCATTGATAATTTCCATACTGGCAAAGATGAAACTACTAATCCATGTTTCCGTTTTAAGATCATCTAAAGAAAATTAACATTGAATGGGCCCTGAGAGTTGTCAGGTGTTAGGAGATTCCCACCTCAGAGAAATCATCCGGGTCGATCATTTCAATTCCAATAGGCAAAAGTGTTCTCCCTAGTACCGGACATTCCGCAGATTTTCTGCTTCCTCTTCCATTTACTAAGTGGCAATTTGACCAAAAGAGCTTAAAGCATTGGTAGGTTTACTTGTTTATATGTTTATTTGTTTTCAATAACAACTATAGAGATGAATATAGAGCCAAACATTCTATGTATTTTATTTATGGACTTAAATATGTCTGCCAAATAAACTGACACATAAACACATTTTTTTTCAAATAGTTCTGTATGTAGCTTGTCTTTTTCTTTTACCTTAGAGAGAACATTTGCCTAGACATTAGACAAGCATTTTAAGATCTATCTCCTAGAAGAATGATCTCAAAACAATTTTTGATTGCACATCCTTAATAGTAGACAAAAACTTCAATTATATTATATTAAACATTTTTTATTTAAGAACCACATGTGTATAATATGACCACTCTACAAGAATAGGAATTAAATGATATTAAAAGATGAACACTTTTACTTTGCATTTTGTTCAGTAATGGTAAAATTATTCTGCTCTGATTTCTAAATTGTTACTAATCTTTTCAGAGACAACAGTGTGATTTACTATGTTTCATTATTTTGCAGAATTTTGGTTCAAAACTGTGATACAATTTGAAGGTGTCTCAGTAGTATATTGCTGAATAATAAGCTACCTGAAAACTTAGTATCTTAAAACCACCATTTTATTTTTCACAATTCTATCCATTGATTGGAATCCAGCCAGATGCTGCTTCACTTAAATGTCACTCTATAAACACAAATCTTACATAAAATCTATTACACACGATTTTGATTTAATTATGCTCTAGTGAAAAATTTTAAAAATAGGCTCTGAACCACATTCATAAATGTAATGTGGAAGGAGGAGAAAAATTCCAGTACTAATCAATATCACCATCTCCATTTCACTCCAGTATAAGCACATTTTCTATTCTGACAAGCAAAGGCATTTAGTAAAGTGGTTCTTTTTGCCCGCCCTACATTGTATCCCCATACGATTGAAATAATAACAGGAAAATCTCATTGTAAATAAAGTTTCCTCAGAATTGTGATGTAAGTTGCTTTCTAGGAAATAAATGATAAATTCTCTAAACAATGGATAAGATAAGACCCATATAAAAATAACTCAACTTTAGATATAGTTAGGAAATGAGTGGTAAATGTAATTACTCAGTTGTATCAAGAAAATCAGGGTACATGGTGGCCTGATTTTATAAATATACATCGTGACTTTCCCTATCCATGCATGAATACTAAAGAATACAAATCCTTCATGCAGTATGCAAAGACTAATATAGAAACTTTTATAATCTCACAAGAATGGAGCTACACTTTAAAATTTTGATTAGAGCTTTTTTAAAGTGCTTGCTCTAATAATTTACTTGACATAACCAACAACACCTCTTCAATATGAAAATCAGTTGACTAAAATTATGTGAACCAGAAAAAAAATTGAGACTAGAATAATATAATTATTGTTGTCCTGGCTATAATATAAAATGATCAATTATAAAGATGATAAGACTGTCTTTTCTCATTCATACGAGGGGATAACACTTAATGATATGATAGACTCTTACTGATGGTATTAACTAATGTCAGTGAGCATTGAGATTTTTTTTTCCTGAAAAGACAATTACTGTCTTTGATTCATTTTTATTTTATGTTATTTTACTTTATTTTATTATTTTATTTTTTTAGGCTAGGCAACCCTTGGTTAACTTCACAGATCAACTTGTCAGCTTACAATCCCTTATTTTTTATTCTTATTTTTTATGCCTACAGCACCTGGTCTTCCTAGGTAGTCTCCCATGCAAATACTAACCAGGCCCTACCCTGCTTAGCTTCCGAGATCAGATGGGATTGGGCTTGTTCAGGGTGGCATCGTCATAGTCATTTTTATTTTAATATGAAGAGTTTAACATAAAAAAAAACATTCTGTGCAAAAAAAAAAAAGGAAGAAGAGAAGAGAGAGAAAGGAAGGAAGGAAGGAAGGAAGGAAGGAAGGAAGAAGGAAGAAGGAAGGAAGGAAGGAAGGAAGGAAGGAAGGAAGGAAGGAAGGAAGGAAGGAAAGAAGGAAGAGAGAAAGAGAGAAAGAGAGTAAGAGAAAGAGAGAAAGAGAGAAAGAAATTAAACCAGAGTATAATCTCAGGTCATATTGGGATAGCCATGATGAGAATTAGCTTTATCATGATCAGTTATAACTAACTACTATACTAAAGCAATGAATTACAGGCCTTGTAGAAAGAAAACGATCTGTTGATCTGTAAGAACTTTAATAAAAAGGAGAATACAAATGCACAAGGGGCCATTTTGAGTGGCGATCCACACATAGAAACCATAAAACTAAGCAAAATAAAAAACGTATCAGGTCTATGGCCATGCTGCCCGGAACAAGTGCGATCCCATCTGATCTCGGAAACTAAGCAGGGTAGGGCCTGGTTAGTGCTTGCATAGGAGATCACTTAAGAAGACCAGGTGCTGTAGGCATAAAAAATAAAAAAATAAGGGATTGTAAACTGAAAAGCTCTTTGCAATCTGTGAGGTCAACCAAGGGTTGTCTCGCCTAAAAAAAAAAGAAAAAATTATCAGAATACCTGATGAATATAAATCTATGTTAAGTTACCAGTGTTAACGTGAAAATAAAAGGCCAAGTAAAAGGCCAAAGTGAGAAGCAACAAGCATTTATTTGAGACCCAAAAGCTATTCTGGAAGCATTGATTCAGACAGAAACCTAAATAGTATCCCAACTAGGAGTTGAAGGTGAGGGTTATTTCTGAGAAAGGTAAGGGGAACAATTACATGAATAGAAGAAAGGGCTTTCTATAGATGTAGATAGATTAACACAGCAATGCTAATTCTAAAGAATGTCTTTAATTTTCAATCAGGTAGTCATAACATCAGCTTTTCTTGTTATCTTTGCAAACAGTTGTGTGAGATACAATGCTGCTTTATGCCCAGTCCAAAGATTATTTGGCCTAGTTTTAACATTCCAAAGATTTGAGGAGTCAGATGTGCAAGGCTGGCTCTAACTCCATTTAAAAGTGGCTTTGTTTATATTATTTTTCACACCAGTAATAATTTCTAATTTTAATGCTAAATAATAATTCTTTAATTCTAACTATCCAATGCTCAATCTCTGATTATCCTGTGCCTGTAGTCTGATGTTAAATGACAGTCCAAAACCAAACAGAGAATGTTAAGAAGCCCAAGAACCTATTGCGCTGAAGCTGGAACTATCTTCCAATTCATGTATATTATATTCCAACTGTCACATAACATGCTTTCAGTGAAAATAATAAATCTGAGAGAAATGGAATGTAATGGTTGATGTTATTTTGCTTCTGACCAACCCATAAAAAGGAAAATCCAGAGAGATGAAATCATTATATCAGTATCTAACTTCTTAGCAATTATAATCAAATCAAATCATTATATCAGTATATAACTTCTTAGCAATTAGACAAAAATTGGGAGAGAAGGCTCATACTCCCTCCATTTGTCTGCCAATAGGCTATCCAGTCTAGTGTCTGCACATGGAAAATGCTCAATAAATGTTTATTTTGTGAATGAATAAATGAATGAACATATGCTGGTTTTATCTTAAGTGGAATAGGTGACAGGCTACTGAAAACTTCTATCACTTATACAAGACTTACACATGAATTTTAGAAAACAAATTAGCTATCTCTTTAATGGTGGATACCAATTCAACCATAAGTTCATGGAGAATGTTCCATTCATATAAAGATCTTCATCATCTTGCAAATTGACCTTTGAAGGGGTTCACAAGAGACATCATTCCAGCCCCATTTTGTTGATCGAGCATTCAAGATAACACAACGCTCATCAGGACTACTGGGTTCACCTTGGTGCCAGAATCTGAAAGGGGAGAAAAGAGATGAGGATGTGTCTTCAAACAGTGAGAAGGATTAGAAAGAGCGAGGAAGAAGGCTGGGGTTGAACTGTGTGGAAGTCAAGGCAGATATGCCCAAATCATTCTCCCCCACTTCTCATGAAGTTTTTTTCTCCATCTGTGTCTCTGGCCTTCCCTTGAAAACTGTGCCTACATCACCCAGCATTGTGTCATCTTATTGCATTAAACACTTTCCCAGAAGATATCCTAGAGGCTCCCTTTCCATTTGTCATCTGTATGCCCTGTTCCTTGAAAAATGTCAGTTTATAGGCTCCCTTAAATGATGAAAAGGTTTCACTCTGATTCCAAGTATCAATGTAGTTTTTTGTTTTTGTTTTATGTTTTGCTTTTGAGTCTAAGGAAGAAGTTAAAATCTCTAAATGTGCTACTATTCCTATTAGCTTAGACAAGTAATTTAACTTCCCTCATTTACATATCTAAAAAATTAAAAATAGAGTAAAATCCCTATATATTTCACACAGATGATATAAGGATCAAAATATTCTAAAGTATTTGAATTTTAAAAGACATATATAAGTAAGTATGATATAAAAGTATCAGAATTTAGTTTATTTGCTTTATGAGAGATATAATATATTAAAAATTGGTTATTATCTTAACTGACATGAATATTTGTTATATTTAGAGATATAAATGTAATGATTTAAAGCACAGACTTTGGTGTCAAATAGACCCGGGTTTCAGGACCACTGTCATTAGATAACATTTATTGAGTTACTTAAACTCTCTAAACTCCATTTCCTCAGCTCTACATTGAGAAAAATATTGTGTGCCTCATAGAGTTCTTGTGACAATTAAATGAGATAATAAATAAAATTATTTAACCTAGTGCTCAAGAGTCAAAAGAAGAGTGAGCTATTTTATTTTAATACCTAATAGTTGGGACATTCTGAATCGCCTGATGATCCAAAACTCAGAATTCCTTTATCTAATTCTCTACTCACGTGGCACTTTTGTTGTATGGTGTCTGATCGACCCATTGCCAGTCTCTTGTCCCCTCTGGATCCGATAGCCCCATATAATAAGCAGCCTTTTTATCCAGTTTCTTACTGATAAAATCCTGAGGGAAGAAAAGAAAGCAGTTATAGCCTTTAGAGTATAGCCTTCAGATTGAACTGAGTTCTTCATGACTTAGGGAGAAGAGAAGAAAAGGAGAGGATGGGCACGGGAACCCTGCCCAGGAGTCTTAGGCCTTCTCTGGCTGTGCAGTGCAGGATTGTAGACATCACTTATGAGCATGATGTTTGTCTTAACCTAGTTGGACTGCTATAACAAGCTACCACAGTTGGGGGATCTTATAAACAACGGAAATATATTTTTCACAGTTCTGGAGGCTGAAATCCCAGATCAACGAACAAGCATGGTTCGTTGCATAAGTTCCTCTTCCTGATTCATAGCCAGCATATAGCTGTGTCCTCACATGGTGGATGAACAATGCAGCTCTTAGGGGTATTTTTTATGAGAACACCAATCTATTTATGAAGTCTCCACCCTCATGACCTAAGTATCTCTTGAAGGCCCCTAATATCATAATCTTTGGGAATTAGAATTTCAACCTATAAATTTGGAGGGGATGCAAATATTAAGATCATAGCAATGTTCAATACATATGGAAGCAATTTCCTTCCATGATCATAATGAATTCTTATCTCAGACTCGCTTTCCCTCTTTTCTTCACTAAGAGATGGTATTCTTCAAAGTTATGATTGAGAAAACTTTTGCAGATTAAATCATTTTTTTCTTTCACAAACTCAGAGATTCTTTTACTTCATTTCTGATTGTTGATTGTGACTCTCTATGATTAAACTTTATTTGACTTTTTAAAAACTCCTTCTCTGTTAAATATTTAATAATTTTAAAAACATTTACATGTTAAAATAATAAACTGATATTTCAGGCTGAACTATTTCCATCCTTCCACTCAACCCCACATATTATATTTTAAATAGCCCCATTTATTTTGGGGCAGTTAGTTTTATAAAAGCAGGGAGAAGGTATGAAATGGAAAGGCTTAAGTAGCTTTTCTTATCTATTTTATTGAAAGCCTTTTGCCACAGAACCAATATCCCAAAACAATGAAAAACCTCCTCCCCAGCCAAGAGAAGAATTCAAAATCCAGGTGAAATTCCTGACTCCATTTTCTATGAGAAGATACCTGCTCATCCTTGCTGTTGATCACCAACAGATGAGCCTTCATTCCTGAGCAGTTCTTCTCACTCTCAGTCCAATTTTTGGATTCAGTAGAAATAAAGTAGCAGTTCAAACTAAATGACTTCCAATTATTTGGGCAGCAGCTCCAGTCTTTCTCTGTATTGACAGAAGGCCATATAGGTGCAATATAAGACAAGTAATTTGCAAAGTGTGTGTAAAAATTAAAGACTGAAGAGGAATATATGGAAACCAGAACTCCCATCTTCACTCAGAGATAATGAGTCCCGCCCATCAGGTGTCAAGGTCAAGTCTACCTACATCAGGAAGTAACAAAGCAGAGCCCCTGTTCCCTTGCCAGAGTAGTGTCAGGAAAAGCCAGCTAAAACAGGTTTAAATAAGATCCAGATGCCTAAAACATAATACAAAACATCAGGTTTCAATGGAAAAGTATTCATCATATCAAACACCACAAGTTCTCAGAATTAATCTAATAAAAGAAAATAAATCCAGGCCAATACCAAGGTAACAGAAATATTAGAATTATCTGACAAAGATTTTAAAGAAACCAGGACAAAAGTGCTTCGACAAGAAAATACAAATATGTTTAAACCTAGTGAAAAAAATAGAAAGCCTCAGCAAAGACATAAAAAAATCTCAGCAAACAAATTAAAGATATAAAGTAGAACCAAATGGAATTTTACAATGGAAAAATATAATAACCAAAATAAAAATCTCAGTGAATGGGCTCAACAGCAGAGTGGAGAGGCCAGAGAAATCAGTGAATTGAAAGACAAAATAACAGAAATAACCCAACGGAACAACAGAGACAAAATAGACTGAAAAAAATGTAAATAAATAGACTTCCAGTTTCCAGTCTGACATGTAAGAAGCTTCATTAGAGAAGGTCATCAAGAGGATATGACTGCCTGTTGAGCTGCGAGGGAAAGCCAGTCAATCAAAGGCTCCTCACCCACTTCCTTGTCTTTGGAATATGCATTTCACTTCCTTTTCCTTCATAGAAGCTGCCTCAAGGCACCCTTGAGATAGTTATGTAGTGTTGAGTCCATTTGCATGGTATACTGACTGAACCTAGTTAAAGCCTCTATATAAACTTAAGATTCTAGCAAGTAGGGGTAGAGATTTACTTCTCTTGCAGCCACCCAAGAGAAACATCATTAAAATTACCACCTACCAATTTGGAATGGTCTGCTTTTTTCATATGTCTCTCCTTGCCCTCTGTGTAGGGGAGCTAGTTGGCAAGCCAACAGTTGGTGAGCTAGACAGCAGACTGAATATAGTACTTGATCCATATCACCTGAATTAAGTAATGCCATAAAAGCTGTTCTATTTTCATTAAAGTGAATATATTACATACAAACCTTGTTAATATAATTCTTTGTTCAGACTGGATAACTGGAATTCAGGATCAGAATTTACAAAATACATTTATCAAAGTTCTTACTGCATTTTATGTTGTTTCATTGCAAGACAAGCAATTTAAAGAACTACATTATATTTCCACTGAGTTATTGCTATCATTATATAGTTATCCCCAGGATGACACAATCCCATTATAGCAGGCTTTGTATAACTAGGGCCTTCCATTAATGTAACCTCATAAATTTATAAAAAGATAAAATGAGAGTTCTTGTTTTTCTAGAATATTTCATCAAACAAATGCATATTGTTGCCTCTAAAAAGCTTGCTTTAAGGTAATTACAAGAAGTAATTATATCACCCTTAGGATAATTGCTGCTTATTTATTTATTGTTTTATAATTTACCTTCATTAGTTCAGGGTGACAAAGCCAATTATAGAACAAGCATCAGATCTTTAAGATGTTATGACCGTTTGGACTCAAATATTCAGTAGAGTGAAAAATGGCGTTATGTCATCCTGAAGATAACACCTGCTTGAATGTGAGTCAGGCAAGTGATGTAGACCTCATACTGGAAAGAAATGCATACAAGTGAATTTGATCAAACATATTTTCTGTACCTTTAAGTGAAAAAACAAAATTCTGAGGTATAAATTAGCACACAAATATGTGTACCATTATTTTTAAGTAACCAATCTGAATCATTGAAGTGGAGATGTTTCGTTGTTTGAAGTAACTAATGCCCTTTATTCAGTCATCTGATATTATCTCTATGTCTATATGGAGAAAACTAATCAAACATAATCTATGAGTGTGTGCCTGTATCTCTGTGTATCTGTGTTGTCTCTTTGGAAATTAGTGTCTTGATCTCAAACTTAAACTTCTGCAATCATGAAATATTGATCCAACCAGCTGAATTAATTCAATCAGTCTCCTCAAAATAAAAAAGTCTTGGCTATGTGAAAAACACGCTTAAGAGAATAAAAAGACAAGCTACAGACTAGAAGAAAATATTTGTAAAATATATATGTAATAAAAGCCTTATCTCTAAAAGATACAAAGAACACTTAAAACTCAACAATAAGGAAACAAAAAATCCAATTAAAAATGGGCAAAAATGAAATAGACACCACACCAAAGAAGATGTGCAGATGGTAAATAAGCATACTGAAAGATGCTTGGCATCATATGTCATTGCAATTTATTAATTGCAAATTAAAACAACAATGAGATACCACTACACACTTACTAGAATGACTGAAAAAATTGACAATAGCAAGTGCTAATGCTGGGCAGTAGAAATGCCAAATGATATAGCCACTTTGGAAAACAGTTTGGTAATTTCTTACAAAACTAAAAATAGTCTTACCATATGATTCAGCAATTATGCTTGTAAGTATTAACCCAATTTAGTTGAAAACTTATATCTACACTGAAACCTGTATGCAAATGTTTATAGCGGCTTTATTTATAAGCATCAAAAACTGGAAGCAATCAAGATGTCCTTCAACAGATACATAAACAAACTTTGGTACACCATACAAAGGAATAGTGATTTTTGAAGGAACTATCAAGTCATGGAAGGACATGGAGGAATCTTAAATGCATATTGCTAAGTAAAATAGGCCAGTGTAAAATGACTACCTGCTGTATAATTTCAAAGATAAGACATTCTGGAAAAGGCAAAACTATAGAGACAGTAAACATTTCAGTGATTACCAAGAGTTTGGAGAGGAGGAGAGGGGACATGAAATTTTTAGACCAGAGAGAGAACAGGAAATTTTTAGACCGGTAAAACTACTCTGTGTGATACTATAATAATGGATACATGACATTATGTATTTGTCAAAAATCAATACAATATTTATTGTATGAAAATTTTAAAACTTTATTTAGCATGTCAGGGGATCCCATGAAAGAATTAAGACTTGACAAGAAAATCTAACTGTACTACAAGTGTAGGGAACAAGAAGCGGGTGGAGGTAAGGTGATGACTTAAGTAACTTTGGAAATGGAGTCTGTAAGAGTAAAGACAAAAGAAACTGTACATAAGCACTGTAGTATTCTAGTTGATGAAGTTGTTTCCCATAGTGGTATGAATTTCCAATTTTGACAGTTTTATATGTGATACTTGGAATTGAATAATTAAGAAAATGTATTGGGCAGATGGTAGAACCAGATTTCTCAGTGGTGAAGGATTAAGAAAGTACAAATTAGTAGTTGATAGATGGTCATCGGAATGGGGAGCACAGCATAGGGAATGCAGTTAGCATTAATGTAATGGCTATATGGAGAGCCAGAGGAGAGAAAGAGCAATTAGGGGGATTATTTTATAAACTATATAAATGTCTAACCAATGTACTGTATACTTGAAACTAATAACCAAATTAAATTTTTAAAAAGAACCAGATTTCCCACTATTGGAGTGGTGATTTAAACATAGCAAGGGGAATAGGGTAGAATGATGCATGTGGTAATAGATTTTGGAGTTGGAGACATCAGTAAAAACTGATGTTCAACTTATTATAGATACAGGTAGTTACACATATAGAAATATACACACAAACACATACATATACAAGTTAGTACACACATACATACACATATATATATATGTTGTTGTTGTTGTTGTTGTTGTTGTTATTGTTGTTCTGTCAGCTGAGAAGTTATAAAAGAAATCGCACCCCAGCAGCAATGAGCATACCTAGTCCAGATTTTGGTTTCTAATACTATTCTTCAATAACAGGAGCCATGGCTCCTCAGAGAAATAGATAATTCTAAGACTGGGAGAGGAAATATACAATATAAACTCAGAGCATATTGTAGCCCCAGAAATTAAGAAAGCGCTCAAAAACAAAACGTAACAACACATTGACGGGGTGTGCCAAACGCGCAGAGGAGCCAACTGAATGAGCTCCCAATGGCACAGATAGAACTATTTGAGCAACAAAATAAATATAGTACATGCATACCTCGTTTTATTGCACTTTGCTTTATTGGGCTTCGCAAATATCGTGTTTCTCATAAAGTGAAGGTTTGTGGTAATCCTGTATTAAGCAAGTCTATCGGCGCCATTTTTCCAACAGCATTTGCTCACTCGTGTCTCTGTGTCATATTTTGGTAATTCTCACAGTATTTCAAACTTTTTCTTCATTATATTATTATATATGTTATGGTGATCTATAATCAGTGATCCTTGATGTTACTATCGTAATTGTTTGAGGAAACCATGAACCGTGCCCATATAGGACAGTGAACTTAATAAATAAATGTTTGTGTTCTGACTGCTCCACCGACTGGTCATTTCCCCATTTCTCTTCCTCTCCTCAGACCTCCCTATTCCCTGAGACACAGTACAATATTGTAATTAGACCAATGAATAACTCTACAATGGCCTCTAAGTGTTCAAGTGAAAGGAAGAGTCACCCATCTCTCACTTTAAATCAAAAGCTAGAAATAATTAAGCCTAGTGAGTAAGGCATTTTGAAAGCCAAGACAGGCTGAACGCAAGGCCTCTTACCACAAACAGTTAGCCAAGCTGCGATGCAAAGAAAAAGTGCTACTCTAGTGAGCACATAAATAAAAAGCAAAATAGCCTTATTGCTGGTATGGAGAAAATTTTAGTGATCTGGTTAGAAGATCAAACAAGCCAAAACATTCCCTTAAACCAAAGCCTAATCCAGAGTAAGGTCATAACTCTCTTAAATTCTATGAAGACTGAGAGAAGTGAGGAAGCTGCAGAAGAAAAGTTTAAAGCTAGTAAAGGTTGGTTCATAAAATTTAAGAAAAGAAGGCATCTCTATTACATAAAGGTGCAAGATGAAGCAGCAAGTGCTGATGTAGAGAGAGGTCCGTTGTTTAAGCCATCCAGTTTGTGATACAGATTTCCGCTACTACCCAAAAGTAGAGAGTTCCTATGAAACCTTTTGTAAGCCAAAGTGGCATAAAGCAAAGAAGCAATTACCAGTAATTTACATGGAAATGTTTTCAAGCATTCCCAGATCCAAAAAAAATAACCTCTCTTAGGCTTTTCTGATACCTTAGGATATATCTTGTTGTTCACGGATGCACAAAATAAATCAAGAGAAAGCACAGATGCTCGCAGACACAGCTCAAAGCTTGGTGGGGCCACTCTCATTGTTCAGGGGGCGCACTGTCTCTATAACAGCTCACTGTAAAATAAATGCTAAGTACTATTTTTGCTTTTTGACTTTTTTTGTAAAAGCAAAAATCTTCAAATTTCTTTCGGTTAGCAAAAACAGGTAGTAATTTAGATCTTTTGTAAAAGTAAAGTGGCATAATGCAAACTTTCTATAAGCAAGGAATACCTGTATTTTGCAATGGCAGTGCAAGCAGACTAGCATAATACTCCACTCTAAAACACAGGGGTTATAATTCTTTAATACTTAACTGTAGACTGCACACAGCAACTTCCCTCCAAAGAGTACATTATGAAAAAAGAGGAGGGGGAATAACTTTATAATGGAGAAATCTGACAAACACTACCTCAGCCAGATGATCAAAGTCAACATCAATCGTCAAAAATCATGTTGGTAATATATATCCTTGATATAAGGTGATGAAAATGGTATTTCATGCCTGTGATCTTCCTCTAAAAATCCAATAACCCCTGTCTAATCATTAGAAAAATATCAGACAATTTCCAATAGAGGGATATCCTATAATATACTTGGCCATTATTCCTCAAAACTGTCAAAGTCATCAAAAACAAAAACATTCAAAAAAATTATCACAGCCAAGAGAGTCCAAAAAGACATGAAAATTAAATGTAATGAGGTATCTTGAATCCTAGAACAAATAAAATAACATTAGGTAAGAACTCTGGGGTGGCTCCACAGTGTAGTGGTTAGCATGGCTGCTTTACACGCAGAAGGTCCCGGGTTCGCTCCCCGGGTGTGCCAGGCCCCGGGGGGCTGGGTGCACCCCATGAGTGTGTGGGAGGGGACACCCCGCCTTCAGAGATCCAGTTCTTAAGGGAAAACAACAACATCCATAGGTCGGGGTGGGGGGGAGGCGCAAGAATTAAAGAGGAGGGAAAAAAACTAAGGAAATCTGAATAAATGCTGAACTTTAATGATAGTTTATCACTACTGATTCATCAGCTGTAATGAATATATCTTACTAATATAAGATGTTAATAATTGGGGAAATTGTGTACACAGAGGAAGGGAGTAATATGGGAACTCTATTATCTGTTCAATTTTGCTATAACTATAAAACTTTAAAAATAGTCTATTTTTCTAATTTAAATAATTCACATCCATATTAAAATCATTTTATATCATCATCATCATCATCATCATTATCATCTTCATCAAACAAAACTAAAACTTTCTCTTCCAACATCTTCAACCCTGGACTCCACAGGTAAAACTCTGTAAGAGTACTTTATGTATTCTCCCAGAAATGTTTTATGCACATGTGTTTTCTTAAAACAAATGTGTTTTCTTAAAACACAAATGGATTAGATCTCTCTTGAAAGAGTAAGTTTTAACTATGTGAGAAAAAGAGCAAGTGTGCACAAAAATTTCAGAAAGAAGTGAAATCTGAAGAAATCCAAAATCAATATAACCTTTTTCACAATTAAGACTACTACCTTGCACAGACAAATTAAAGATATTCACATAAGAACTTTAGATCTTATATATTTTTACACTTAGAGCTTAAAATGATCATGAGACTCAACTTCTTAGTATGATCTACCTGTGATTCTTTTCAGAAATATTGATGGGGGATACTTACAGAGTATAGTCAATAAATAAATTGTAGGCACATTAATTTTACCTTCCATGGTCAAATTTTCTCTCTTACATTCCAATGCATTGTGAGTTAATTCTTTTAAAATCTTTTTTTCTTTAAGAAGCTGAGAATATTTCTGAAAGAAAACTGAAAAAGAAAATAAGACCATTCATTTTCCTGGTAATGTTATGACTTTGCTCTTTATTACTTTCTTGCATTCTTTATAGAAACAAAATCTACAAATGCCCAATTATGTAGACGGATCCTGACTATGGAAAAAATTTTCCATCACCCCATATTCAATGTAATCCTAAAACTACTGATTTTGAAACCATAGATTTCGCTAGGAATAGTTGAAAGATCAGTAGTTGAAAGAAGACACGACAATTCCATTATAATGAGTGTAAAGGGACTTATCCATATTCTCCTTCAATGCATGCAAAAGCTAAGCTTTGAAGGAAAAAGAATGGAGAGAAAATGGCTTCTGCTTCCACCACTCGAGTAAAACCACCCTTATAATGGTCATTAGTAATATCCTATGGCTCCTTCTTAGTTTTCTTCCTCTTTGACCTTTGTAATACTTGACCCTAGTTCTCTTCTCCCTTAACTCTTGGTTTCAGCCAGGACCAGCTGAGCCCAGTCCAGACTGTCAAATCACAAAATCATGAGCTAAATAAGTAGTTGTTGTTTTTATCCACTAAGCTTTAGATTGGTTTATTAAACATTAGAAGATAACCGATACAATAACCTTCAGGGAAAAAATTCGCACTCTTCGGAATTGTACACAACATTCTTTGTGATCAAAACCCTGCTTATTTCTCCCACTTACAACTTCATTTCTCACAGTTCACTTAGCACCATATGTTTCAGTCATTTATACTTATATCGCCCTTCATCTCCACATTTTTCTATGCAATCTCACATCTGTGTCATTTTTGGTACACACAGTTTTAGATGTCATCTCCTTCAGGAAGTCTATCTCAGCCTCTTGTGCTTCTTACCTGTACAACAGTGCAATACTGTAACCACTGGTTCATGCGACCAGTTACCACCATTCTCTGAACTTCTTGAGATCAAGGGCTCTGTCTGGACTCTGTCTGGGACAGCGTCTGACATAAAGTAGATGGCCATCATTGCTTATTGAATGACCAAATGAATGAACAGAATATCTACCCATGTGTAAACTAGTTTTTATGCCTTTTTAACAATTTGATAAATTCTTAAAACTAAAGACATGCACAAATCCACCTATCTACTAATTTGGTGTTTAGATCTCACAAGTCTTGGGCAGGAGAGAAATAATTAAGGGAAAAATTCAAGGGGAAACTCTTCCTGGAATATTTCTTCCCATCTCTTGGTTCGCATGCTCATCCCAAAATATGTATCTGTGCACAAACACATACACACACATATACTCTTCAATTTCTATAAAGAGAGTGAATTCCATTATTTTTATAGAAAAGTAACTAAATTCAAATAAAGAACATTTCCAATGAGTTCCCACTAATTATGTCACACACATACACACACACACACACACACACACACACACACACACACACACACACACACACACCACACTCCTCCAAGAGTAGACTTTTTTCCTAGATTTCTGGATAAACCTATTGTTAAATATCAGTATCTAATGAATATCCTCTCTTTGGGTAAGACAGACATTCCTTATAGTCTCATTTGGATACTTACTGATAAAAGCGATAAAAAATGAGATTGCCAATAGCAGCAGAAGTGTCAGCAATGGAAAAAGTACCTTGGAAAAACTGAAGTTACTTCTCTGAGGGCTGGTCTTCTCTTTAAGAGTTGAAGGAAAAATTAAATTAGTTTACTCAGTAATACATTCTTTACTTACTCTTTTTCCTTCTCTTCCTCTTCTTGGATGACATGCTATTACTAACGATATAACATTTGAAATAATACAAAAATAGGAAGAAAATAATAATGTTCATTGTAGAAACTTTGAAAAACACGTAAAAGCACAAATTTCTGCCATTGAGGGCAATTATTATTAATATTCTGGGTATATATCCTTTCAGCAATTGTTAGAGTATATATACACACACATTTTCCTACATGACTGATACATTGAACATACTGGTTTCTGACCTATTATTTTCTTATACGTTATATCATGAACATTATTCATATCACCATATTTTCTTCTATGATACTCTATTGTGATTATGTAGTACTTAATTACATACTTAAGTAATCTTTCAGGTTGTTGCCAACTTTAATTACTTTAAATAATGCCATAGCAGGTAAATATTTATAATCATCTCTCATCACATCCTTAAGATAATGAATGTCAGAACGTTTTAGTCACCATTTCATGGTTGAGAATATTCTCAAAGTTATAATATATTGCCAAGTAGGGGAGAAAAACCCTCCTCAGTAATGTATATTATGATCTCATTTTTAGAAAAAATATAGATATGTATTTATGTATATTTATATCTGGAAGAATATAGAATAACATGTAAGTAATAGTTATCTCTACATGGTAAGAATAAAATTTAAATTTTTATGTACTCCTAGTTTTTAAATTTTTCTACAGGGAACATTTTAAAATGTAATAAAGAAGTTATATACAATTTTTAAGGGGAAAAAATTTTTTGCCTGAGCATTCTCCATATCTCTACAGAAGTTTTTTGGAAAACATGAGCAATCACAACCCCCTTCTCACAGCTTCTTATCGTATATAATCTACATGCTTTTCTTTTTCCTCTCTTTTGCTCTATATCTGAAATATCATAAAGCTACTCAAGTTATTTGATCTAATCCCAAGCTTAGTTGAATCCGTCTCAGAGATACAGTGTGCAAGGGATGTTCTGATTACAGAGCAATTTTCCCTTAAGATATAAGGGACTTACTTTCTTTATAAGACTTTCTAGTCTTTTATCTGCAATGATCTTTTGTTCCACTTTAGTCTAGTATTAACAAATACACCCACAACACTCTCCACCCAAACTCTTCCCCTCTAACTGACCAAGAAACAAAGCCCACTAGTTCATCAATCTGCAGGGGCTATGGATAATTTAGTGGGCTTTGTTCTTGTACCCAATTTCTTGACTGCAGTATCTCTGAGCCTCAAAGACACAGGACAACTTTTCTTCATAATTAGCACTCTATTTAGCTCAGGACTGTAGTGGATTTCTCACACCTCAGTTTTGTTATAGTACAACTGTACAACCTTTAATGTTTATCTTCAGCCAACTCAATCTTCTGAGAATCCTGTATTTCCAAACTGTAGCCAGTCAAAAAAACAGCAACTATCACCTACACTTTGTTTACAGTATTCTCTCTTCACCCTTCATCTCATCATTAACTCTGACCACCAGAAAATGTTTCTTACCTTCAGGAGGCTCCGATTTGGTGCCTGAAGACTTGGATTCATTTTTGAAGCTCACTTCAGCGTAAGTAATCTCTGAAGTCATATTGAGAAGAAACTTTCTCTCTTCAAAAAATAATTTTCATCTCTTCCTTAAAATGTCTTAAAATGAAAACCAGACATCACGGTAACTTGTCATACTTCAGATTGTGAAACTAAGTGAGAACAGAGGCCCCGGATAGGCAAGTAGCCATGAAAAGAATCTCATTAAAACTGAAAACCTCAAGACAAAGGCCCCGTCTCCAAGACCAGCATAGTGGAAGTCATAGCCTTTAAACATACGCTAGCAAGGGTAATAAAAGAAGGAACTCAAAACGTAGAGTAAAGAAACGGGAAGGAAAAAGGAACTAAGCAATTAGAGAAATTTCTTCTGAGAACTGTTATTTGAACTGATCAGCAAGAGTAAAATTTAAATATTTGTGTGCATCTACATGTAAACATAATTATTTGTAGACCAACCAATCTTGGCATGTACTCACTTATACTGCATACTCCCCATCATTTGTGGCCGATCAGAAAACCTTTTGGGACTACACTCTAAGAGGATCTTTGACAAAAACTTGCGAGTCAGCTTCTCAGTCTCAAGAATTGACATCCTCTAACATAGTGGGGAAGTAAAAGTTTACATTATATGCCTTCTGAAGCTGCCCCTCAGTGCTCTCGGCTTTTTCCTGCTTTTCCTAACTACATCATGAATCTCCATTCATTTTGCTACAGTCAAGGCCAGCAACTCCTGAAAGCAGCTTTCTCTATCGAATGTTAGAGGAGTAAGCCACCCTTCTCTATTTCACCCTTCTCTGTCCTTTTAATCCCCACAACACCACAACGAAAAGCTATACTGGTACATATTATTTTTTAACAGTTAGGATAATTTAATGGAATCACAATTTACAAGGAGATAAACTGAGTGCTAGATATGATTTCCGCCCCCAAAGGCCAAAAGAAAACTCTAAAAATTAAATCCTTCATGTGGACTCTTTCCACAGACATGCTCCCAGCTCACACCCAATTCAGTTCTCCCCTAATGATCCTCCTTCTTTTAATCTCTCCCACCTAACTCTTCCCTCTGCTGCATAACATACATACCCACACGCATATACATGCGCGTGCACACACACATTTTATATATATATTTCTATATCTAAACATGTTGAAAATATAAGTTCATACTAATACCTCTAATTCCAACACAAAAGAGTTTATTCTATCTAGTTTTCTCCCTTTCCACATTTCTAACTCCCTCGTGTGACAATAAGAAATCTGCTTCCATTATCTTTTAAAATTTTTTTCAATTACAGTTGGCATTCAATATTATTTTATATTAGTTTCAGGTATACAGCATAGTGGTTAGACATTTATATAATTTATGAAGTAATCCCCCTGATTAGTCTAGTATCTACCTGGCACTATACATAGTTATTACAATATTATTGACTATATTCCCTATGCTGTACTTTACATCCTCTTGACTATTTTGTAACTACCAGTTTGTACTTAATCCCTTCACCTTTTTCACCCAGCCCCCCAACCCCTTTCTCATCTGGCAACCATCAGTTTGTTCTGTTGCTGTTTTGTTTGTTTATGCCATATTTGATCAATCCCCTGAATAGAACCTATCTTCCATCTTGGCTGCCATATCCTCCCTAAGATGCCTTTCTCTCCCTGAATACTCTCTGACTCTCCATTCTGGGCCTCCTTTGATGCCCTCTTCATTCTGCTTCGGTGTTCTGGCACAAGGCCAGCCAACTCCCATGGACATCCTCCTCACCTTGCTCAAGTCTGACACCCTATGCTAGGCTACCCTCCATAAGAAGGCCTCCTTACTTTCTCTACACTGATTCTGGATGCAGGTCCCAACCTCCACTCAGAATCCATCCTTACCCCATTTAGGCTCTAACGTCCTACGCAAGGTCACCCTCATGTACATATGCCCTCCTCACCCAGCCTGGGCTCTGACTCCCCACATTGGGCTGCCCCACCCTATGGATAGCCTCTTTATCCTGCTCAGCCTCCAAGACCCTCACCGCTAAGGGAAGGGGAAGAGCTAATTCTTGCACATTTTCTAGCAATTAACTACTGGACCTAACAAGCACTTGCATGTGGACAGGTGTGCATGAACTTACCCTTCTCCCAATAAGAATCATTAATTATCAGAACCTTAACAATCTAAGCTTGTAAGGAGAAAGCAAAATATATTCCTAAAGGCATCACTCTTTCTGTGGAGTAAGTCACATTATAACTGGATTACATTGTACCACAAGCAACTCCCAAATCTGAGTGGCTTATAATATTTATTTCTCGTTCACATTACATGTGGACTTAGGGTCTGCTTAAAGTTCACTGTAACTCTGCTTGGCTCTTCAGTTAGTATTTTCTCATTCTGGAACCTAGGATCATAGGGCAGCTCCTTGTGAGCTGAAACATGTAGTAACATTCAAATTCTCTATTCAGATAATGTATACATTACATTCACTCTGATTCCATGAGCCAGGGCAAGTCACTTGGACAAGCCTGTGAATAGGGCAGGGACATACATTTTTTCTACAGGGAGACATGTTAAGGGCAACAAAGTTTAATACTCTCACAGAGGAAAAAAAAAAACATTTGAAAACAATAATAAAATCTGCCTCAATCTCTTTATCTTAGTCATCTGGGCTACCATGACAAAAATACTATAGACAAGGTGGCTTAAACAACAAACATTTATTTCTCACAGTTCTGGAGGCTGGGAAGTCCAAGATCAAGGTGCTAGCAGATTCCATGTCTGGTGAGACCCCTTTTCTAGTTCATAGATGGCCATCTTCTCACTGCATCCTCATATGACAAAAAGAGCAAGGGAGTTCTCCAGGGTCTTTTAGAAGTACACTGATCCCATTTGTGAGAGCCCCATCCTCTGATTCATTAGGACCTAATCATCTCCCAAAGGTCCCATCTTCTAATACTATCACATTGGGGGTTAAAATGTCAATATATGAACTTTGGGAGACAAAAACATTCAGTCCATAGCATTCTTTAAATTATTTAGCCAAGGGATTTCTAGGGCAATAATCTCAAAAATGAAGCACAAAGTACCTCATGTCGTATAAAAGAGGATCCCTTAGGGCACAGAAATAAAATACTAGAGGATCTTTGAGGACACAGAAATAAAATTTTTATCTATTTAAAAAGTTAAGGAAAATAAGCTTTACTAATATCGTATGGATTTTGTGTTGGTTGTAGACCAACATCATATGTGGTAAGGGGTCTATTATGAGGAAAGAGTGGAGGTTCCACAACTCTGAGACGTTGATGGCGTACCTCTACTTGTTCATTCACTTTCTACATGTGGCATCTCATCTGTGCAATCAAAAATTTGGCTGGCCTTTGTACCCGATTCCTGGGAGGTAGCCTCTAAATCCTTGGTATTTCCTGAGTAATAGGAGTGTCTTTATTATTGATGGTGAGCCTCGATATTTGATGTTAATGAAGTCACTCATAGTGGGCCTCTAGATAGTTTATGCTAACAAGATGATTAAAGATGGGGACTGGCCAAGCCAGAAAGACCAACCATTCGATTAGACGGTTGGGGCTTTGAGTCATATTAGCCCAGACACGAGAGTGATGCTGGAGATAGTTTGACTTTGTGCCAAAGGATTTAATCAAGCATGCCTTCGAAGGGGTTCAAAACAAGTCTCCCCAAGATGATACTTTGGCATGTGAATTATTTTGAGCTGAAGGCAACTGAGACTGTGGGCTCATGAGAAACTTTTACTTTTCCCTTAAATAATTTCAGTTAGGGGCCTTGCCCATAATAAGAATTATTGCCAGATATAACTTTTTATGACCTCTATATAAGGCAGGGCAAACTTCTAATTACCCTTCTAATTGTCCTGAGAATGACCTTCCTCCCCTCTGAAGCCCCACAGTGCTTTACCTCATCCTTAGCTCAGAATGCCATAAGTACCTCATTTTTATTTTCTGTCTCTGAATCTCATATATATGTGGGGTTCCCAAACATACATATATAATTAAATTTGGTTATTTTCTCTTGTTAAAATATCTCATGTAGGTTTAATTATTAGACCAGCTGGAAGAACCTAGAAAGGTAAAGTTTCTTCCTCCCCTAGTCTGGGCACCAAATCTCAAGAAAGAGCCCCTGATTGAGAATACTCTGTATATTGCCACACATTAATAATCAGGAAGAATGACACATCCATGGGGACAATGAAAGCTTCACAATTGGGACCCCTCTAGACCTTGCCCTATGTGTCAACTACTTTTAAGAGAAACTTATTTTATGAAAAGAGCATTTGGAAAACTGATGCTTAGAAAAGCATTATTTCTACCATGTTGTGATTATTTTGCCAAAAGTTATGTATGGAGGTGGCTTGTATAACTTCCTTTTTGAAATCTTCAAAATAAGGGGTTTTAGTGGGTAGATTCTGAAATTATTGTATTTATTATAATGAGTTTAAAATGTAACATCTTCTCATTAGTCTATAAGAACAGCTAAATTAATATCTTTAAAAAGGTATGTACTAGCTAGTTTCGACAAAAAGATTTATGAAGAGAATTGAAAAATGAGAATCATAATTTGTTAAGTGCAGCTAATGATATACTTACCATTTTGAGCCATATAATTGTGAGGTATGTTTTACAAACAATAACTTTAAAACCAAACTATAACTAGATGGATATATTGAAATAAATCAAACTATAATTAGATCGATATATTATTCTATTAATAAGTAATATTAAGTTTAAAATTGTTTAAAATATTACTTTCTCTTTACCATTTTTTAAATTTCCATTTATTATAATATATATAATAGAATTACTTGTGCTAGTATCAGTTATCTTTTGCTATGTAACCAACCACCTTGAATCTTAGTAGCTTAACATAGTAACAATTTACTTAGCTCAAAATCCTATGATTTCAGCAAATTGAGCTGGGCTCAGTTGGATAGTTCTGGTTTGAGTCAGGTGTGGCAGATCTCAGCTCAGCCTGTGCATATAACTACGGTCAGCTGCCAGATTGATGGGGACTGATCTAAGGTGGCCTCAGCTGGGACAGTGTATGTCTGCTTCGTGTGGTCTTTCATCGCTCAGCAGGCTAAACTGGAAGCACACATGAGGACAGCAGGGTTGCAAGAGTAGCAACAGTATAAGTCCGATGCGCACATGTGCTCCAAATCTCTGCTTGCATCACAATATCTACAAAGCATTTCACATGGTCAAAACCAGAATCAGTATAGAAAAGAAAAAGCTACAAAATGTGGACAAATTAGATCTGTTGTTGCAATCAATTCCTCTCAGAGTGTTGAGTGAATTTGGAATGCAAGGTCAAGTGCCCACTCTCTTTAAGATTTCTCTTGGCTTGATGCTCTCAGAAGTGCTCTGTGCTGAGATGGCAATATTGATGGGTCCTGACAACTATACTATCCCCTGTTCTAGCAGAGCAAAAAGAAGAGGCTTAGAAATACTCCTTGATACATGCTACTAAGGACACTGAGATAGTCAAAAAGAGGTATCAGTGGGCTGGCCTGTGAGAGATAACTCACTTAAGTACGAGGAAACATACCAAAAAATGGTGAGATGAAATCACTGAATAGAGACTAGAGGACTCTGTCTGAGAGGCTATTATAACTTGGAACAGAGACAAGGACAGCACACAGAGAGAGCACACTTTACATATACCAGGCGCTATTTAGAAGTAGAAGCACACAAAGTATGGTAAGCAAATAGGTAACAAAGCATCAAGAGCCCCACTTATGACCAGCAACTGATAGAAAGTTCCTGACATTTTAATTACTAGACTGAACAATCTATTATTGGAAAGGATTAGTGTTTATCAGAAAGAACTAACTGACTGCCATATTTTCCTTCTTCTGACCCAATTTTTAAAAGGAGGAATGAGTTGATATTAGTTATTGGAAAAATAAAACTATTCTGTTTTTCCATTGCTGATTTATGATACTTCTATCAAACTCACACAAAGAATAATAATCAACACTCCATAGGCTTCTAAACACAATTTATATGATCCAATAGCCACATAACAGCAATCCAAAGACTGGTATCAGTCTATGAAGAAGTTCTTAGTACCAGGCACTTTAAAGGCCATCTTTAATCTTGACCTTCCTGGTAATGTGAATCAAAAATTCTCTTTTATTGTTATGAATCAACATGGGTTTCCTCCACTTAAAAGCAAATATTCCTGCTAGTAGAGTCATCAACAGTTAACGATTAACACATCTGAGCCTACTATGTCTTGTACTCTCTGATACATATATTGCTTTCATTATCCCGCTTAATATTCAAAATAATCCTGAGAAATATGCATTGTTATTCTTCATTTGACCAATGAGGAAACTCAGAGCCTAGGAAGTTAACTAATTGGCCAAGATCACATATCCAATAAAAAAACTTTTAATTTTGACCCAGGCCTGCCTAATTCCAAAACCCAAATTTGTTTGTATTCCAAAAGATTAACTTTCAAAGAGTGAGCTATCCAAGCATATATTGGAAAATAGTCTTTCAAGGATATTACAGAAAAGGATGTTTTCTGCAAAATTGTCACTAAATCTCTTTCAAATTAAAGATTTTGTAATTCTTTGGAGTCTAAAAGAATATTAAGTATTTTAATCAAAAAAAAAAAAGTTTATGTAGTGGCTGGTGAGAAATAGAAAGAGATGTGGGTCTCCAGCCTCCTCCTGCTGAATATTATTTTCACACAAATTCCATGCAACTAAATATATAGGCTGTGGCAATGGCTAAAAGACACTCCTACTGTCAAGAATCAGTTCCTTAAGAGTTTCCCCTAATGAATAATTCCAGGCTGACCTGTGACCATCGGGTACAAAGCATACCTTGGGCAAAAGCAGCTAAATTGGCAGTGACATCAGCAGACCTCCTCTATGATATATAGAAAAGTTGTTAAAAGAGTAAATCCTAAGAGTTCTCATCGCGAGATTTTTTTCCTTTTTTCTTTTCTTCTTTCTTTCTTTTTTATAATATCTATATGAGGAAAGGTAGGTGTTAGCTGAACCTATTGTGGCAATCATTTCACAATACATGTAAATCAAACCATCGTGTTGTACACCTTAAACTCATCAGTGATATATGTCAATTATTTCTCAATAAAACTGGGAAAAAATTTTATTAACTTTCACCAAAATATGTTTAAGCTCCTGAACATAAATTAGTAGAATTAGTCACTTTTATTTATATTCTTTTTCCAGCTTTCTTGAGATAAAATTGACAAATGACATTGTATAAGTTAAGGGGATACAAGGAGATGATTTGATACACATATATATTGTGAAATGATTACAATAGGATTAGTAAACACCTCCATGATCTCATATAATTACCATTTTGTGTGTGCGTGGTGAAACATTTATAACACACTCTCTTAGCAAATTTTACTTATATTATGCAGTATTGTTAACTATAATAGCCATGCTGTATATTAGATCACCAGAACTTATTCATCTGAGAGCTGGAAGTTTGTACTCTTTGACCATCATCTCCTTGTTTCCCTAACTCCCCTGCCTAGGCAACCACCATTCCACTTTGTTTTATGAGTTCAGCTTCTTTAGATTTCACATATAAGTGAGATCATACAGTGTCAACTTTGCCAGCTTTACTGAGATATTATTGACATATAACGTATGTAAGTTGAAGGTATACAAAGTAATTCGATATACTGTAAATGATTACAATAGGGTTAGTTAACACATCTCCTCACATAATTACCATTTGTGTGTGTGTAGTGACAGAATTTAAGATCGACTCTTAACGTTCAAGTATGTAATACAGTAGTTATTTGTCACTAAAAGCAAAGGCAACAAGAGCAAAAATAAGACTACATGAAACTAAAAAGCTTCTGTACAATAAAGGAAACCATCAACAAAATGAAAAGGCAATATGCAGATTGGGAGAAAATAGCTACGAAGTATATATCTGATCCGATAGGGGGTTAATATCCAATATATATACAGAACTCATACAATTCAGTAGCAAAAAAAAAAAATCCAATTAAAAAAATAGGCAGAGCAGAAGGAAACTCACACCTATATGGTCAATTAATCTATGACAAAGGAGGCAAAATATACAATGGAGTAAAAACAGTCTCTTCAACAAAAGGTGTTGGGAAAACTGGACAGGTACATGTAAAAATATAACATGACTACTTTCTTACACCATACACAAAAATAAATTCAAAATAGTTTAAAGACTTAAATATAAAACTTGAAATGATAAATCTAGAAGAAATCAAAGGCAATAAATTCTTCGACATCGGTCTTAGCAATATTTTTTTGGTTATGTCTCCCAGGACAGGGATTCCCAACCCCTATTGGGAATTGGGCCACACAGCACGAAGTGAGTGGTGGGCAAGCTCATTTGTATTTGCAGCTGCTCCCCAGCGCTAGCATCACCACCTCAGCTCCACTTCAGATCATCAGGCATTAGATTTTCATAGGAGCACCTGTCCGATTGGGGACTGCTGTCCTAGGGCAAAGACAACAACAAAAGCAAAATAACAAATCAGACTACATCAAATTAAAAATCTTTTGCACCACAAAAGAAACCATCAACAAAATGAAAAGGCAACCTACTTAATGGGAGAAAGTATTTGCAAATGATATATCTGATAAGGGGTTAATATCCAAAAAATATATAAAACACATACAGCTTGACATCAAGAAAAGAATTCAATTGAAAAAAAGAGTACAGATGAGGACAACAGACTCATGAAAAGACGCTCAACATCACTAATCATAAGGGAAATGCCAATCAAAACCACAATGAGATACTACCTCACAACAGTCAGAATGGCGATCATTAAGAAGACATGAGATTAAGTGTTGGCACGGATGTGGAAAAAAGGGAACATTTGTACACTGTTGGTGGCAATGAAAATTGGCAGCTACTATGAAAAACAGCATGGAGGTTCCTCAAAAAATTAAAACTAGAACTATAATAGAATCTGAAATTCCATTTCTGGGTACATACCCAAAGGAAATGAAAACAGGATATCAAACAGATATATATATATACACTCTCATATTTACTGAAGTATAATTCACAATAACCAAGATATGGAAATAACCTAAGTGTCCATTACAATGAATGGATAAAGAAGATATAATATACATATACAAGATTATTATTTAGCCATGTGAAAGAAGGAAATCCTGCCATTTGCAACAACGTGGATAGAACTTGAGGGCATTATGTTAAGTGAGATAAGTCAAAACACCAAAAGACAAATACTATATAATCTCCTTTATATGTGAAATCTAAAAAAGTCAAACTCATAGGAACAGAGTAGATTGGTGGTACCAATGGCTAGGGGTGGGGGTGGGGGAATTGGGATATATGGTTTAAGGGCACAAACTTGCATCCAGTACATAAATCCTGGAGATGTGACATACAGCATAGTCATTACAGACAACAATACCGTAATACAGACTTCAAAGTTACTATGAGACTAGATCTTAATTGATCCCACCACAACAAAAGATAATTATATGATATGATAGAAGTGTTATCTTAGACTACCATGGCAATCATATTGCAACATATAAATGCATCAAATCAACATGTACATCTAAATGTATACAACGTTATGTCAGCTTTATCTCAAAAATTTGTGGAGAGCAGAGTTGTAAACTGACAAGGTCCTTGCAATCTGTGAGGCCAACCAAGGGTTGCCTCACCTGACAAACCCTCCTAAGAATGGGAAGTAGGAACTGATAGGAGAACAACATAGATGTTGAAATGCAAATGATTTTAGCAGACTGTGTAGGGTGGGGGTTACCCTACGGAAATGCAAATGATTATAGTAGGATGTGGAGGTTGGGTGGGGATAATCTCATTTTAGTCAGCAAATGTATGCTCTTGTATAAAAGCAACTTGCAAAAATAAAATCGCTCTCTATTCCATCATCAGTGGATATTGGGTCTCCGGATCTCAGTTTTCTGCCTTCTTTCTTTTCTCAATCTCCCACCATTCCCATTCAGAATTATTTTCTAGGGCCATGCTGGACATGGCAGGATTTACCACTTGCTGGATACAGCAAAAATTAATTTTTTTTTAAAAAAAGGAAAAGAACTCTCATAATTTTCTCTTATACTTACCATTTTATTGCACACTCTGATAGCCAGAATTAGAATGCTGAGCTGAGGAGCAACAGTAGTAGCAGTAATATAGTTTACTATGTGCCAAGCCCTGTTCGAAGCACTTAGAATTTTTAACTTATTTTATTGTCACAATGACCCTACAAAATAGGAACTATTATCCTCATTTTGCATATGAGGAAACTAAGGTAAACAAAGGTTAAATAACTTATCCATCGAAAAGCTGATAAGTAGCAGAGTAAAATTTTTTACCAAGGCAATCTGTCTCCTCCCAAACCCATACTCATAACCACTATTCTTTACTGTCCAATAATCATCTATTTTGGTGGGCCTGGGGGAAGTCATTAAAATTAATACATTTATTCTCCATTCAAATATTTAAGTATTCAATTCTGAAGAAAGTATTAATCTGCACTTCATTTTTCGGAAACATGGCAGAGTGAGAGACATCCCCAGACCTCTCCCCTTGAAACAACAATAAGCTGAACATCTAAAACTCAACAAAAAACACCCAAACTGCACACCAGCATGTCTGAGTGTGGGATCTGCGCATAAGAACTACCACAGGTCAGAACCTTGAGTGTTGAGCAGTGGACTGGGACAAATAAAGAAGCTGCCTCTAGCAGCAGCTGGAGCTACCTGTAGGGGGAGGGGGAGGGAGAGTTGTGACTTCCACACAGCTGGTGGTAGGGCCTAGTCATCAGGGCTGAAGGCAGAGAAGCGGGACGGCAGAAAAACAAGTTGATTTTTACTGGCCGCAGTTGCAAAACCGAGGCTGAGCCACAGCCCCCAACCCTCAACTCAGAGGGCTCCTCCCCCTATACTCTCCAAGACCGAATACCACGGAGCCCCAGGGGAATCTGAGCAAATGCTACCAAAACTGTTGCTAACACTGACAGGGACTGAAACTGAGGGTAGCCAGCATGATTAACTATCTATTATTCTGCATTTCATTTTCTGCCTATCTAAACAGCTATTTTTCCACATTCCCAACAAACTTTGGATCAGGTGCACATTTAGATTTCAGAGATGAAATGTCTTCATTTATATCTTGACAGTCTTCATTTATATCTTTATTTTTAAATGCTTCCCATCCCCTGAAAATCTGAGCATTTCCTACAGTTATGCTAGTTGTTAAAGGGAGCACGCCCTCTAGTGGCCCCATGCTGATATGCAGCTAGATACAACATTCACAGAAAGCACTCCAATGACATTTTTTTCTTATTACAGGTTCAGTGGCAGAGCACATGATAAAAATATTAAAAAGCTAATTTTAAAAAAATCCATAATGGGTCTTAATGCATTACTGTGTTTGAGGGGCAAACACTATCCTTAGGTAGGGGTGGAACATGAGGTTGCAACGGACAAATATTTTACTCTTCACTCAATTCAAGTATGACAAAGCTTTTACACCATCCCTATATCTTGATAGCTTTCAAAAGGGGTCCAAAAATAATAATTCTTGCAAATTTTAGCAATAAATGACAAATCATAAAATCTTTGTGAAAACCCCAAGCTTAAGAGACCTGCAAATAAAGATAACTCTGCTTTCCTTTCTCAAGAGAATGTGGTTGATGGGGAGTGTTTGAGTTTGAGTTTTATAGTCATAAATGGTGTATTATTTTCTTCATGTATAATTAAAGAGGCAATAACAGAAATTTTTCTAAAAAGCTAGAAAATGACTAAAATACCACCAAAGCACAATGTCATCTTTAGCCTCACCACATTTATCAGCAGCTGTGCTACACAATATCCAATTATCCTTTTCCTAGGTCATAGGATCTATATATCAAAGTAAAATCTGTCTTCACCACTGCTTTCTTGGTCTCTAATACTGATTGACTCTGGAGCACATAAATGAGATTTTCTACAACTATAACAAAGCATATGAGAAACACTTGTGTCATGTAGCTAGAACCTAAATGAGAATGAATAAAAGAAAGAAAATATCCAATTTACTGACTTCTAGTTCCTCTTCATTGAAATCACTGTTAATTCAAGTAGTTAACAAGCATCTACTATCTAGAAAGGTATATGGGAAGTGCAGTGAGTAGATAAAAAAGAAGATATGGTCCTTATAGTAAAAAAGCTTAGAAACTGATAAGAAATCCAATACAGATCCAAAACAACAACAAAAGAGAAATCATCTCACAGAGTGGGAGGATAAGTAACAATTCATAAAGCAGTATTTGAGTTATTTTACAAAATGGGAAGGATTTTAACAGGCAAGCATAGAGGGGAAGGTATTCTAGGCAAAGGGAATTTCAGTAAGTATTCGGTGCTCACAGTGCTGATGGCATTTGAAGAATGACTAGTGCCCTGATTTGCTGGAGCATATTGTGAATGAAAGGGAAAGCTGAGAGTTGAGGATGAAATGGTACTTTGGACTTTATTTTGTTAAGCGAAGGAAAATCATTAAAAGCAATGAATAGAAGAAAAAAGGGCATAAGCAGGGCTTGGTTTTAGCTTATTCTGGTGGCAATACATAAACTGAATTGGAGCTAAGAAAGCTACAGGTAAGCTGACTACCTAGGTTATCAGAATGTTGAAGTGAATAAAGGTTCACTTTTCAACCGTGAAGACAGATGCCAGTGTATAACTGAGGGGGTTGAGCTAGAAAAACAATTGTCTACATTTTCTCCCCCCAAAAACCCTGAAGATTAGGATACACTTCTATCAATGACAGTGCCTCTCAACTTCAGTAATGTAAGAAAGTCCATGGCTGGGGAGCCAGCTAACCCTACCAGGGGAGGGCAAGCAGGGAGGTATATCAGAATATCTGGAGAGAGCAGTATTACTTTACAAAAATAAAAGTACCCATATCAATCTGATTCTTTTCCTGTAACAAGCACTCAATGTGAACTCTAAGTTCCTTCTGACTTTTAGTCTATGACTCTGACTTTAGTTCTATTTCTTACACTGATTCCCTTCATTTATGTTGATTATAGTTCTAGGATGTGAAAGGTGGCCTAGATCAAAGGTCCCCAACCCCTGGGCCATGGACCAGTACCAGCCCATGGCCTGTTAGGAATCGGGCCGCATAGCAGGAGGTGAGTGGTGGGCGAGCAAGTGAAGCTTCATCTGCATTTGCAGCCGCTCCCCAGCGCTAGCATCATCACTTCAGATCTTCCTCAGATCATCAGGCATCAGATTCTCATAGAAGCATGGGTCCCTGGTGTCAAAAAGGTTGGGGACTGCTGGCCTAGATCATGAGGATAATTTGAAGCAAATGAAATTACCACACCAGCAAATAAATAATAAACATAAATAATTTCTATAAGGAGTGCTCTGTGGGTTTAGAACCATGAGTAGAGGTGTAGCCTCAACTTCTTAAAAGCCCCTATTTCTTGAAGAAGAAGAATAGCTGTAAAATGTCCTTTTATTACCTACTGGCCCATTTATATTGGATCAATTAAATGAAAAAGGTAATGAAATTGGCAAATTAAAAAGTAAAAGAGATACTACTTTTTCCATATTTTTAATTACCATTATTGCACCAATACAGTATATGCTTTATATACATATATCTTAAACTTCATTATCAATTTTTCGGCAATTCAAATACATAATATATTATCTTCTTAAGAATACAAAGAACACAACATGAAGGAAGGTTGAGAAAATAGGTTCCCAATAGTTTAGTCACTAGTGTTCTGGAGATTCTCCTTTTAGTGTTTTCTATTGAAATTTTAAAATGCCCTGCCATGGCTCTGTAAGAATAGAGCTGCCTGGAAGGGGAGGCAATGAAAAAAAATGGACCCAAAGTTAAAAAGAGTCAAGAAGGAAATCCAGGAGAGAGAGTGTATTTTGAAACTGAATATTAGGACTCCCTTTAGCCAGACTGAACACATCCAAACAGGTGCTAAGGGAAGAAATGATATCCTCCCATTTCATCCTCCAGATTACTCAATAACAAACAAAATAGATAGTGCCCGATCATCTAAGAAAGGGAACTCTCTTCACAGCATTGTAAAAGGAATGGTGGGGCAGAGGGAAAGGAAAGTGGTGGGAGAGCAACTAGCTTTTGATACCCGGGGTGAAGGGTATCAAAGCTGTCACCTGGGCAAAACCTATCACAGCTCAAACTGTGACTCTCTAGCTCCCTTCTAAATGAGGATACAATGTAATAGCAGCTTTTCTATTGAAGAATTAGATGGACTGAAAAATAAATGTTTATGGAAAGGGGCCAGATACCCAGGCAGCAAGGCAATGTGGGTATGGAATAAGAGTTAAGTGCTTTCAACCTCTCTGCCTACAAAGCAGGTTAAAAACTCTAAACCCCCAACTTTAGGTCAAATAATGGGACAAATCCAAAGTAACGCTCTGCTTCAAATGCAGCAATTAGAAGGAGCTGCAAAAAAGTACAGCAGGTCCTCCAATAATGCCATTTTGTTATACTGTTGAGGAACTTAACTCTTATTTGTATCAATCAGCCTATGATAAAACTGGTTTTGTCATAAGTCGTGTAGCTTAAAGTTGCAAAACCTATCGACATTAAGTGAGGACTTACTGTAAACACTTGTCTAGAATATAACTTGGAAAACACAGCTCCTTGAACCTCCTTCATCCAAGAGACACCCACTGATCAAAGACGTTGCACTATTCAACAAACGAGAATAGTGGAGGTGCCACCAACACAACCCTCTTATCATAGGAAGAGACATGTAAACACATGAGAGGGTAATGGAGCTGCACCCAGCACTGAATATTCACTCAATAGGATAAGCCTTAAAAAGGAGATAGAGCAGAGACCCAAGAAACAGGTCTTTCTTTATTCTTATCCCTATCAAAATTCTGAATTTGTAAACACTGAGGTCAGTCTGTCCATTTTCAGAGTCTTGGGTTAGCGAAAAAGAAAGTTTCAAAGTTTTTGTCTCCCCTGAAATTGCTAAAAAGAGCTTCCCAAAGAGGCACACAAGGGTCATGAGATGATTCTGAAATATGTTAAAGAATTTAAAAGATGGAAAAAAATTCCACAGATGTTAGAGGTCATTTTCCCCACACAGAGACCCTGGCCTTTTAAGCCCTGCACAGTCAGCCACAAGTATGATAAAGACCCACTATTCCCCTGCCTTGACAGTGAAGGGGAAATAAGAGATATTTTTTTTTTGGCTGTACAGCAAGTAACAACATAGGGGAGTGACATAAATCCGCTTGAATGCAATGAAGAAACTATGAAAAAGATTGTCCAGTAATTTTGGTTCTGGGGAGAGAAGGGATTCCTAACTTCCCTCACAGATTGGTGCCCTCAAGGTCATTTTCATTCTTCAAGTCTGTCCTTAATGTCCTGCCAATGCTATTCAGAACTGGACCCAGTTAGATGGCTGTGGTGCCTGATTTGGAACAGAGCTGCAAGACATAACAGAGAGAAAGTTAAAGGCACAATATTAGGAGAGCTACTCCATTCTTTACTTAATAATTTCAAAGAAATCGCTGCCCAGAATTTCTGAAACTTCACAGCAATTCTACTTACTGAGGCTACTGAGGAGTGAAATATCCCACTCAAACTTTACCCTATAGTTTTCTTATCTCACCAACCCCAGCACTCCTATAATTCCATACCCCAAATCCCTGCCAAAGACTCCATATGACCTACAAACACCCTGCTTTCCCAGATTAAAGATTTCATCTGACTGTACATATCATCTATACCCTGATTGAGAATATATTATTTCATTATGCTCATACCTGGATGCAGTGCTAAAATCTCCCCACAAGTCATTGCTTGCAGAAACTGGAGCTGATGCTGGTGTGGTGACAGGAGCAGGAGAATCCAAATCTAAAAGGATATCTGAATACAATATGTAAGAAGAAAAAAGAAGAGAAGAAAAACAAAAATCTTAGAAATAAAAACATTATATTCACACAAAAATCTATACACAGTAGCTTTATTTGTAATAACCAAAAACTGGAAACCCAGATGTCTTTACATGGGTGATGGTTAAACATGCTGTGGTACATACAGAGCATATAATACTATTCAGCAATAAATAGAAACTATTGATATACACAGCAATTTGGATAAATCTCAAGGGAATTATGCTGAGTGAAAAAAGCCAATCCCAAAAGGTTATATACTATATGATTCCACTCATATAACATTCCTGCAGTGACAAAATTATAGAGATGGAGAAGAGATTACTGATTGCCAAAGGTTAGGAATTGGGGGAACTGGGAGGGTGGGTGGGTCAGCAAGAGGCCACGAAGGAGGAAGGTATGGTTATACAGGGGTGACACAAGGGAGTTCTATAGTGATAACATTGTTCTGTATGTGGACCATGGTGGTGGATCCAGGAACCTTCACATAATAAAACTGCACGGAACTAAATATACATATACACACGAATGAGAACACGTAAAACTAGTGAAATCTATGTAAGAGAAGTGATATTATCCATGTCAATTTCCTGGTTGAGATATTAGACTATACTTTTGCAAAATGTTATCATTGAGGAAAACTGGGTAAAGGGTACAAGAGATTTCTGTGCATTATTTTTAGAGCTGTATGTGAATCTACAATTACCTCAAAATAAAAAGTTTAATTAAAAAAAATAAAAAGTAAATCTTAGATATAATCTCTAGTACCTTCTGGTGACACTTATAACTCCTAGGAAAATTCCTTTCTGAGTTCTAATATTCTCATTCTTTAAATGTAAATATATCTATTCTTTTTCCCACCAGATAGTAAGGAAGAATAAAAATGCATTCACAAACCAGATGTCTCATTTTTCGCCAAATGCCTTCATAAAGAAATGAAAAAAAATTAAGAAATAGCATTTACTGAATGGCCACTATGTTCCAAGTACTGTGCTAGGTGCCCTCACATCATTTAACCTTCACAATCCTGGGGTAGTTTTGCCTATTTTGCAGATAAGGATACTGAAACTCAAAGACCTTAAGTAATATTACCAAATATATTCAGGTATTAAGTAGCAGAGCTATGAGTGAAATCTTGGTCCATCTGACTCTCAGGCCTACTAGCATCTAACCAACGTACAATGAAGGAAATAGTCTGTCTAATACCCATCCATTTTCTGCCAAAGAATCTACCAGACACCATGACTCTCAGTCCACTAGAAAAACTTTGATCCTTTGCTAGAGGCTGCCAGAATCGCCTTGTCAATATCAAGTGCTATTTAATTAAAAAAAAAAAATCAACACTTTTTTTAGCAAATAGGTGTTATCGAAATATAACCGAAGATATGGTTTCTGAAAGTTAAAAGTACTAGAGAGATTTACCTGCATCACTACCTCCATGATTAGATTTTGGAATGGGTGGTGGAGTAACGTGATTGCTGATGGCAACCGAGGAGGATGGAGGGGGAATAGTGATTTTGCCTCCAGGTGGGGGTGGGAGTAAGCTTAGGCCCCCAGTCCCTCCAGTCTTGGGCTTAGAAGCACCTCCTTTCTTGGTTGTGATGTTCTGTAAAAGAAAAAAAAAAAAGAATGAGTGTGAGAGAAAAAAAGAGAAGTCACAGGCTTTATGGAAATATAGCAAAGGGAGGAAAAAACCATACTTACCCCAATACTCAACTTGATGGTCTGTCCTTCCTTGAAGCCCAGATCCAACTTGGGACGAGTGTCCATTTCCTGAGATTCTTTGGAAATCTCAGATTCTTGCTTTACCCACCTTCAGTAAAAGAGTTAAGTTATCTTAATTTGGGATTCCCTGAAAGCAGAGTTTGACACACGAATTTGAGTGTAACTAATCTATGTAAAATAGGATTCCAGAAAGCAGAGTGAAGAAACATGAAGAGTTGAGAAGGGGGTGGGGGAGGGGTAAAAGACAAGAAACAGGGTAATTGGCCTTAAAAAGAATGTGCATTAAACTTGGCCCTTCAAAGGAGGGCATTTAGCCACCAATTCGCTTCCCCCTGTTTGAGGGCTACCCCCGAGGAGGTGTTAATTCCTCATTCCTTCCAGGTTGCACCCCTGTGCTGAGTGGCCTTCCTCAATTTCAGAGAGTGCTGAGGCAGAAAAGCAGAGGTATATGTGCCCTTGAGGTAGGAAGCTGACAGCGTGCATGGTGCTGTCCACCACAGGCTACGCCAAAGTCAAGTGAGCTGAAGAAATGCTGCGACAGGCACAAAGCATGTCAGCAACATGAAGTAACAAAATTGGTATGTAACTCCCCAACATATCTCACATACAGCCCTGCTGTTACTGTATGCCTCTCTCAGCCGCCTAAAAGAAAGGGCATATTCTCTAGAGGCATAAACAAAAGTATCATCTCAAACCCTTGTACAAGGGATCAAAAACACATTCTGGGCTATAAGAAAAAAATAAAATAGATACAATGATGATGTAAAACTAGTTTACCAAATAAAGAAACCAGGAGGTAAAAGAGATAGTGCCCATTCAGCTAAGAAGCAGCTTTCCCCAAACCATTTAATCTGGTAACTAGGACAAGCTTCACTCACTTGAAGTGATCTTGCAAGGAGACATTAAAGTCGAAGGCATCACCCCTATCTGTGAAGCCAATGCCAATGAAAGCACTACGTCCTGAGGAAAAAGACAGGAATATTCAGAATAGAAGTGTCCCTAGAGCAAGTTCTACTTAATGAAAATCTAACAATTACCTTAACTGAAGTCTGGGAATGTGAATCATTTTCTCACAGACCAGGGGCCGGCAAACTACATATAGCCCATGGTCCAAATCTTGCCATAGCTTGTTTTTTTAAAATGACGTTTACTGGAACACAGCCACGCCAATTTGTTTACATATTATCTAGGGCTGCTTACACACTACAATAGCAGAACTGAATAGCTGCAATAGAGACCAGCTGGCCAGGAAAATTTTAAATATTTACTATCTGTCTCTTTATGGAAGAAGTTTGCCAACCTCTGATACAGACTATGGAAAAGAGATAATGATTAGCCTAGATATGGATGATTTAAGATAGTCCCACCAAAAGGCACCAAAACAACAAATGGGCAATATGTGTAAACTCCTTTGTTAAAAGTACATTTTGATTTATTTACATCTACCTATTAATTACATCTTGAACTTGTGTTCCTATCTATTACAAATAACATGTAAATCCTTCTCTTTAGCAACTATAGTTAACTTTGGAGAAAGGGGAGGAAAAATTTAGTAAAAAAGTAAGATAAATGCAGTCAAGATACAACGAAGTGTATTAACTATTTTCCTAATTTCATCCCATTCCAAATCCCAGCTCCCTTACCAGTACCATCCTGGATCCGAATTACAAAGTAACGACTGGAATCTGTCACTGTCTCCACAGCAATACCAGGATACTGCTCTACTGGTGCCTGAGCAAAGAGTTCACCTGACAGATAAGAGAAAGACTTCTGTGAGTGAAGGAAGCAAAAAATCTAAAACTCCAATTAACAACTATTTCCATTTCAATCCCCAACTTAAAGGTACTTACAAAAGCACACCACACCAATATCCTTAATATGTTAGAGAGCCACCAACATAGATTACCTGAAACTTTATCTTCGAGTTTGATATAGGCAATCTTCCCTTTTGAAGTGATTCGGAGGCGCCCAGTCCAATCTGGCTGGTCTAATTTCCAGTCAGATGCCCTAGGATAGGAAAATGGGAAGCCTCAGGCCTCGAGTCCATGTCTTTAATCTATGAAAAATCTACAAAAAAATCATTTGCCATATTTCGATTTCCCTTGTCCTGGATTACTTATTCTTTCTACCTATTAAATAATAACTCACAATCCCCTCTATATAGATAACTCATGTAGCAGACAGTCCAAAACAAATAGAAGACAATGTTACCATTTGAGGATTCTGGAGTCCAATAGTATTACTTTTCAGTGAACTCAACCAATAATTACAGAGTACACAGTAAGTCACAGCACTGTTCTGGGTGCTTGGGATAATGTCAGTGAACAAAACAAAGATCCCTGCCCTTGTGAGGCTTACATTCTAATAGAATACGCAATAAAAAAGAAACATAATAAATAAGTAAAATAATTAGTATCTCAGAAGGTGATAAGTGCTAAGGTAAAAAGAAAATGCAGAAGCAGAAAAAGAAGACGGGAGGGCAGTGGGAGAGTGAACAGGTTGCAGCATGCAAGAGGGTGGTCAGGGTAGGCTTTATCAACAAGGTGAAATGTGAGCAAAATGTGAAGAAAAGTGAGAGTTGCCCATGCAGAGACTGGGGGAAAAGCATACCAGGCATAGGAAACAGCTAGTGCAAAGATGCTAAGGTCGGAGCATTCCTGGAATGTTTGCCCTCAAGCAAGGAGGCCATTGCAGTTAGAATAAAGAGATGAAGTGGAAGAGCTAACAGAAGGCCAGGTTACGTAGGACCTTCGTAGGGCCTTCGAGGCCACTGTAAGAACTTTGGTTTTTAATCTGAGTGAAAGAGGAGAGGAGCTATTACAGGTTTTAAATAGAGGTGACATGATCTCCATTTTATTTTAAAAGAATTACTTTGTCTTCTCTGTGTAGAAGAGATGTAAGGATATGAGTGCTGAAGCAGGGGGATTAGTTAAAAGACTATTACAGTAACAGAAATGTCATGATGGTGACTAGGAAGAGAGAATAGCTGAAGCAGCCAGATTCTGGATATATTTAAGGTAAAGGCGGCAGGATTTTCTAATGGATTCGATGTGAGGTGAAAGAGAAAAGTCAAAGATAACTCCAAGGTGTTTAGCCTTAGCAAAGGAGTTGCCAATAACTGAGATGAGGAAGGCATGACTGGGAAGAAAGATCAGGAGTTTGGTTTTGGTTATGCTGAGTCTGAAATGTCTAGTAGATTTCAAGAGAAGATATAGACAGTTGAATATATGAGTCTAGAGTTCAGGAAAGATATGTGGGTAAAGATCAAAATGTCCATGGAAACGCTAGACAACACTAAATATTTATAATCTGTGTTATAAATGAATTTGAATGAAATTTAAGACTTTATTTAAATATGACCAATTTTAAAAAACATTGCATTTGTGATTTTCTTTTGCCAGGAGTATAAAAAAGGGAGGGCAAAGTTATTAATAATTCATCCCTTAGGACTCTGAAGACTAATACGTCCAAGTGAGAAAGGTAACAACAGGGTGTATCTGAACTAGAATGAGTTTAACAATCAGGTAAGCAAAAGGTGGAAAGGAGGAAAGCGAAAATTTAAATTAGTACAGATTTTGCACAGGATTTTAAAGATAAACATCGTCATGTCCTTCTCTCTTGATGCCTTGCTCTCAAAAACTTTAAATACCTGAATCTGATCCAGAATAGAGCACTCTAGAGGTTCCCTATCTATTAAAAAAAAAGTTTTAATTAGTTGTTACTGATGCTACCATACCACAAAGAGCCAGACATAGTAAAAATAGCTATTGAAAATATTAGGAACAAGCCTACTAGATGTGTTTGTTTAGACAGGTTCCTTGTCTTAATTATTGTGTGTCTAAGGGCCAATATTTCACAAATTCTGTTACAAATTCATGGCAGCAGTTTTCCTCAACCCTCAGCCCTCAGCCCTCAGCCCTCAGCCTTAGTTCCTCTCCCACTTGCAAGACCCAGCCTGAAGAACTCTTAGTTTTGCTTGTCTTCAGACAACACTCTAAACTGATCTCACAAATTTTCATTTACCTTAGCAATAAATCCTTACAACAGCCATACAAAATAGAAGGAAAAGCTTATCCTCTCCACCTCACCCCCAAATGAAGGACAATAACACAGTAATAGTGCCTAACATCAAAGTCTAGCATTCTTTTCATTACATTAAAACACACTAGGGAATTTAATATTAATTAAGCTGGAGAGAAGGGTAGTAATAAATAAAAAAGTTTTATAGGTTGGGAAACCATTTTCTAATTATTTATAAGTTTCTCATCAATTTTCCTTCCACTGGTATGGTCAGTAAAAGTCTGGGAAGCAACAGCTTACACTAGGTGAATCAAAGTCATTTATTCCTCTAATATTATTAGTCATTAAAAAAAAAGGATTTCTCCTGCTTCCTAAAAAGCCCAGTTTTTCCCTTAATGGCAGCCTAGAGAAATCACGCTTATGATGTAAAATGGGTTCTGGTAAACAAAAAGAAAAGATTATGCAGACAAAAAAAAACCAGAAAAGCAATATTTATCAAGTATCTATTATGTGCCAGGTATGATGCCCATTCGTGTGAAAATTAAGTGAGAGGATCTGATAAGGTAAGTAGTACTATATCCATTTTTATAGATGAGGAAACTAAAGCTCAAAAAGGTTAAGTGATGTGCCAAAGGTAACCCAGAAAACGAATGAGAATCACTATTCAAACTTAGTTCTGCTCTATTCATTCACTATACTAAAAGAGTGGTTGATGATAAAATGCCTCTTGGAAGATAGAAAATACCAATGATAAGAATAGAAAACACAGAACGAAAAAGAGAAAAAGAATAAAAAAAAATTAAGAAACTGCTTTGATGGCTCAGTGTAATTAATTGACAAGGATAATTGACAAGTAAGTGAAGATAGAAAACTCATCAGATGAGAGAGAGAAGGAAGGTCTTGAAGTAAAAGAAAAAGAACAGAACCCCACTTCAATGTGTATCATATCCTTTAGGAAGTCTTAACGCCTAAAGTTGAAAGGCATGAGCTATTTTCCTTATTTAATAGATCGATGCTAATTTACATGATGAAGTGTAATCTACTAATTTCATCTTTCAGAAATATATTTACAGAGTGTCCACTATGTGTCAGACATTGTGCTAGATCCTGGAATATAAAGTTAAAAAAAACCTCAAGTTGCTCATAGTCTAGTCTGGAGAAAAAGCAGACAAAACAGTAACAATACCGATGGGCACTGTAGCAGAGACAGGTATAGGTGCTGTAGAAGCACAGAGAATATACCTAAGCCAGAGTGGGAAGGTCCGGGAGGGCTTCCCAAACAAAGTTAATGTCTCACATGAATCACGCAAATAGTACTACCATTCGAAAGCATGTAGATTTTCACTCATGTTCAATTTTAGGTCTGATAGAAAGCATGAAATGAGGACTACCTCTTTGCCAAAAGGTACAACCCACAGGGTCTAGTGCACAGGTCACCAACCACAAAGATACTGATTCATGAGGAATGACCTTCTGGTAAATAGGCAAGATAATGGACATAAGGAGAGGATAAACTTTCAGCCAAAGTAATAATAAATGCCAAGAGAAAAAATCATGATGATGATATAAGTCAGAGAGAGGAATAAGAACAGTATCATATATTTATATACTGCTTTACTGTTTCCTAAATGCTTTCACATTTATTATACGATTTCATTTAACCCTCCAAATACTTCTGTGAGGTACGTAACTACAGCAGGTTTTATTATCATTAACTTTTTTTTTCTATTTTACAGATAAGAAAACTGAACCTTGGAGAGCTTAAGAGATTTGTCCAAAGTCATACAACTGTTAAGTTGCCAAGGGTAATACTCATATTTTTTAACATGTAACCCAGTGAGTTACATGTTAACCCTTTCCACTACATGACTTCATGACTTCCTACGGCATCTTCAGACCCTCATGGTCACTGAATTACAAGGGGGTTAGTTAGCCCTACAGAGAAAATGCTGCATTAACTCTGGAGGGAAAAGCTATAGTAGAAGTTAAGAGGAGAGGGAGGGGAGGAAAATAGACAATAGTATATCATCATCAAGAAAATATATTAAAAAGAAACAGTATGAACAACCATTGGAAAACCTGCAATCATAACCTTTGCCCACTGACAAAAGAGCTGAAAGGAAAACCCAATGGAGGATGATAATTGGTGGCAAGGCTGACAACAGCACAAAGATAAATTAGATCATCCCGAGACTGGCCAACAACACAACGATTGGCCTCACACATGCACGGAGTACTGGAAATGTGGACGTGGGGATGAGGGTGGCAAACTGAAGGACGCAGGGAAGAGCGAAGAAAAGGTGACTAACGAAGGAGCAAGCGGAATGGATGTGGATGATGGAGAGCAGAGACGGGCAACCTAGAGAGAGCTGGGGGGGGGGGGCGGGAGAGGGATGGCAAGATGCAGGATTGTAATTTTTTTTTTTTAAAGCGGAGGAAACAAAGATGATGGCAGTCCAGGGTAGGGGAAGAGCAAGAGGACAGGGCAATAACAGCCCAGGTGGGGAGGCTAGCAAGGTGACAACCCAGAGGTGGCGGTGGCAGGAACGAGCAGCTGCTACCTGAGAAGGAAACTGTCATCCCCGACCGGGTACGCACACGCTGCAGTGCCTTGGGGTTAGTACCTGTAACCGCGGTTGGAAGCCCGGGGCGGAATCCGGTAGACGCTGACGTCGGGTTTCACACACAGGACAGACTCGTACTCCAGCTCGGCCGCCATCTTGGCTCTGCTCTCCGCGCCGCCGGGGGCGGGGCGTAGAACCGGGGGCGGGACGTGGAGCGGAGAGTTGCGTTGCACGACAACTTCCGCTTTCGCTGCTCCCGCTCCAGTTTATCTTGGTTCCTGAGATTAACCTCCGGTGGCGCGGGTTGGGGAAGCCATACTGAACCCTGGAAACGGTGAGGCTACGCGGCTCACCATCTTGGGTAATGGCGAAGATGCCATCCCAGTGCCTGACTCACGTTGTGGAAATCTCCATCCCCGAGAGGTAATGAGGGAAAGCCGCCATTTTGCTCCCGGCAAGTTCCAGTGATGCCCTGGGGGGATGAGGACCATCTTGAAATCTGGCGAATTTTTTTCTTCCAAGAGTAACTTCTTAACTGTAATTTCCTGGCAGAAAAGGAGTATCCATCCGTCGGTAAACTGGAACTGAGGGCCTGCTGGAAATATGTGATCAAGTCATAGGGTGGATTTTCAACCCTCCAGAGTCTAAAGGTTAAAAGTTCCCAGCCTGATTAATTGCCTAATAGCACCGTTTTCTCTCTTATATTTTCCACAACAGCACCTGTTAAAGTAATATTCCTCACTTTCAGTTGTGTATGCTGGTTATCTTTTGGAAAACTTGACCTTCTTAAACCCTTAAGTGAGATCACCCAATTACTGACAAAATCAGGAAGCGTAATGAACTATTTAATGGCTGCTATTTTTTCCAGTTCTGTTATAAATCTTACTGAACTCGCTCTATAAATATGTTACTGCACATTCCAAATGTAAACTTGCCACGACACTCTCACGTAAAACGATTTAATTAGCACAGATAGCAAATGGCAAAACCAAAATATAAACACAAGTATGTCTGACTACAACGGTAGCTATCTTCACCACTTCATTATATTGACTATTGAAAAACCTGTCTCTAATTTATCTAGGTAGCTCAGTGATACCTTAAAATTCAAAAAGAATTATCATATCTGTCCAAGGCAAGGATGTGAGAAATTGGCCACTCTCATACACTGTTTGCACGAATGGTAATCGGTACAGTATTTTTTAGGGCAATTTAGCACAATTGACCAAAATATTGCATATAACTTTCATTTTAGCAAATCCACTAATAGATATTTTAGAGATATTCTTATATGCATAAAATATGTACTACGTTTATTGTAGCATTGTTTATATAGTGAAAAAAATGGAAACAACGTGAATGTCTACCAATAATAAATGGTTAGTGCCATATTTATTACCTTGAGATGTTTTGCACTAGATTATATGTATATTTTCAATATTAAAGCCTTAGAAAGAGATCCAAGATTTAAAACAAACCAAAGAATATCAACGAAAAGCCCCAGCAAACTTTCACTTAAAATTTCAGTAATCCTCAACTACTTCTGATTCCCTAAATTGTCCATGTTCTTCATACCTTCGCATGCATTATACTTTCTACCTTAAATGCTCTCCCCTAGCCTGTCAATTTGGCAAACTGATACATTCACATGTTAGCTCAAATAATACCTTCTCTGTGACTTTGCTAGGTCCTTTAGATGAATTAGATGAATTTTCTCTAATGCTTCCACTTGCTTCTGGTATACCTTTTTATGATACCTAATGTGATATTATACTTTAAATAGCTCCTACTATGCCATAAAATCCATAAAGACAAGAACTTTGCTTGTTCAGCACCCAGCACAATGCCCTTCACATAGTAGACAATGATTGTTGTTGAATACACAAACTTTCTACTTAAAACTAATTTAACATTAATTTGGCCTATTCCCCAATTTCAGGACCCTACATGTAATCTGCAAAAAATTCAAAGAGTATAGAAGAGTATTAAATGAAAATGAAAGTCCACATCTCTATATATGGACAACTTAATGCTAACAAATCAATAACATAAATGAAATGGTCATTGATATGCAGAACTTACCTAAAATAATTCAAGAAGGCATAGAAAATCCGAATAGCCCTATATCTATTAAAAAAGTTGAATTCATAACTGAAAATCTTCCCCAAAAGAAAACTCCAGACCCAGATGGCTTCGCTGTTGATCAAACATTTTAGAAAGAAATAGTATAAATTCTATACAAACTCCAAGAAAATAGAAGAGGAAAAATCAAAATTCCAAACAATTTTTATGAGACAATCATTACCTTGATACCAAAACCAGGCAAAGATGTTATAAGAAAACTATAGACCAATTTTTTCTCCTGAGCAAAAGATCTTCACAAAATTTCAACAAATCAAATACAATAATGTGTAAAAAGGACACTATGTCATAACTAATTAGGATTTCCTCCTAAGAATTTAAGGTTAGTTTAACATTCAAAAATCAATAAATATAACACCAAATTAGCAATATAAAGAAAAAGCACATAATCACCTCCAAAGAAGCAAAAATATTTATGAAAAAATGCAATACTCATAATAAAAACTCAGCAAACTAGGAAGAGAAGGGGAATTCCTCAGTCTGATAAAGGGCATTTATTAACAACCTACAGCTAACATAATGCTTAATGGTTAATATTGGATGCCTTTCTGCTAAAATGAAGAACAAGGCAAGAGTTATGCGCTCAACATTTTTGTTAATTATAATGCTAGAGATCCTTGTCAATACAATAGGGCAAGCAAAAGAACAAGTTTATGGATTAGAAATAAAACTGCCTTGACTCATGGAGGACATCATTACGTACAAAGAGAATGCTGAGACATAAAAAGAAGAAAAAAGAAAACGACTGAGTTTAACAAAGTTGCAAGTTAGTCAATACACTAAAATCAATTGCAGTTCCATAACTAGCAATAAATCAGAAATAAAATTTTTTAAAATTTACAATAGCATCAAAAACCATGACACCTCGGGATAAATTTAATATTGCTGAGAGAAGTTAAAGTAGACCTCAACAGATAGATATACCATGTTCATGTGTTGAAAGATACTGTTAAAATGTCAGTTCTGCCGAATTGACCCATACATTCAATGCAGTCCCAATCAAAATCCAAGCAGGCTTTTTTTTTTTTAGAAATTGACAACCTGATTTATAAATGCATGTGGAAAAACAAAGGTCCTAGAATAACTAAAACAACTTTGACAGTTAAGAACAAAGATGGAGAATTTACCTTTCATATCAAGAATCAAGATACATGAATCAAGAGTGTGATGTATTGGCATAAGGGTAGACATATAAATCACATAGATCACTGTAACAGGACAGAGAATCCAGAATAGGCTTACATCTGTATGGTCAAATTATTTTTGACAAAAATGCCAAGACAATTCAATGGAGAAAGATAAACTTTTCAACAAATGGTGCTGGAACAACCTGAAAAAAAATAACCCATATCTCACACCATACACAAAAATTAACTCAAATGGATCATAAGCTAAAACTATAAAACTTCTAGGAAAAAAAATAAAATTTGTGCAAACTTAGAGTAGGAAAATATTTTTAGATAAAATATACCACAAACCATAAAATATTTGTTAACTTCGACTTTATTCAAAATTAAAAAGTTTTACTCTTCAAAAGATGCCATTACCATTAAGAAAATGAAAATGCAAGCCACAGACTGAGAAAATATTCACAATACATGTATCTGACAAATGACTTCTATTCAGAAAATATATAAATTAAATAGAGACCACAAGACAACACGTCTAATAGAATGGCTTAAAAGAAAACTTGAAAACAGCAAAGTGCTGGCAAGGATATGGAGCAACTTTCATACATTGCTAATGTGGAGCTAAAATGGCACAACCATTTTGGAAAACAAAGTTTTGTATTTTCTTAAAAGTTAAACATTTATCATATGACCCAGCATTCCACTCTGAGATATTTATTCACAGGATTTTAAAACATATGTCCACAGAAGACATATATGCAAATGTTCATAGAAGCTTTGTTTACAATAGCCAAAAACTAAAAACACTAAATGAATGGCTAAACAAATTGTAGTGTATCCACATAATAGGGTAGAGTCATATTGATAAGTAATTGTAATATATAGGATAGCAATAAAGAGGATTAAACTACTAATACTCAGTGATAGCAATAAAAAGATTTGAACCACTAAAACTCACAATGACATGGATAGATCCCAAAAACATTCTGAACAAAAGAAGCCAGGCCTAGAAGAGTCCATACTGTATGACTTTATTTATATGAAATCCTGGAGAAGACTATAGAAACAGAAATTAGATAAGTGGTTGCTTGGTGCCAAAGGTAGGGATCGAATAGGAAAAGGTACAAGGCTATTTGGGGTCAGGTAGGTGATAGAAATGTTCTATATCTTGATTGTGGTGTTGGTTACACAAAATGTATATATTATGTTGGTTACACAAAATGTATATATTAGTCAAAAATTAAGAAATTGTATACTTAAAATGGTGTATTGTATGTAAATTATAACTAAATAAAATTTATTTTAAAAAAATTTAAGTCCACTTTCCTGTTCCTCAAAATCCATTCTCCTGTTATTCTCCATTGAATTAACTACCGTAATCAGTGTTTTGTATATTTTTCCTGGTATTTTCTGTGCATTATGCGTTTATAAGTGTGTGTATTGTGAGTATAATGAATTTTCACAAATGAACATACTGTTCATATTTTGCTCTTAACAATAGACACTTTTTTATGTCAGTAATATAGGTAGACCTCAAACTTTTAAAATGTTTTATATATTCCATTGAAAGACTACCAATAAAATCTTTTCAAGTTGCCTGTAAATTAAATTAATGATGTTTATTTCCAAAGAATTATTAGAAGGTAGTAGAAGTATAGAAACTTTGAATTAGGAGAGACTTTTAGACATTAATACAGTCTTTTAAAAGTTTTTTATTTTTTAACTATGACACACAATAAGAACACATTTTATATTAGAACTCAATGCACTCATGTATACTCATATATAATTGAAACAAAGGTTTCCTAAAATGTTACCCTTACTAAATGAGATGGCAGTTTATAGTTTTCATTCTATTCTATTCTTTCTATTCTATTCTATTCTATTCTATTCTATTCTATTCTATTCTATTCTATTCTATTCTATTCTAATGTTGTTCTCAACTCATAAAATTAATTTCAATACCCAATAGTACCTCTTGACTCAGGGAAAAAATAAGAAGGGATCTAACACTGATCACCATTTTACAAGATAAAAAAGTAATGAAGAAAGACCAAAAGTATTTCTAATAATTAGATCACATACTAAGATCATTATGTACATTTTATTCTGCTTTTAGAAGAGTCATACACTCTCCTCTGGCTGTACAATAAAGTCTAATCTCATTACCTAGATGATTCTTCATAATCTTGCCCCAACTTCTTCCAGACTCACTGAGAATCACTTCTCTCACATCCTTTTCCTCACTCTTACCCACAATGTCCTTTCTAACTTAACTGATCACATTGCCATAATTTTCCAAACACACCGTCTTTGTTCATGCCGCACATATTTGCACATGCTGAAATACTCTTTCCACTCATTTCTTGGTAAAATGCCTTCAGATATATTTTAAATAATAATTTCTCTGAGAAACTTTCCTCAACTTTCCTAAATACAGCTAGTAAGTCCCTCCTCTATGTTCCCATAACATTTTTAATACTTTGGTTTTAGTTCTTATTACATTGCATTCAACTATTTATAGATACATCTATATTCCAAGGGCAAGAAACATGTATTTCCCCAACGTCTATTACAATTTCCAGAATATAATGAGAATTCACCTCTGCTCACCACTAGGTGGCAGCAGCTACACAATTCAAAAGTTCTGGGTTGCCGAATAGATTAAGCTAATTTTCTCATACTTGTGACTAAGTAAATGTGATTTAACCAAGTTCAATAAAAGCACCTTTGTTGGAAATGACAGAAGCCTCACTCGTCTCAAATCTTGATTACTTTTAGATATAATTTAAACATTAAAAAAAAGTAATGGTTTTCTTGACTTATCTCCACAGATGAGTCATTAGATGTATTTGAAATAGTAGTAGTAGTATGAAATAGTAATGTATTTCCCAGCTCTTCTTTATTCACACATACAAAGTTATTTATCACAGATTTAAAAATTATGATTTACCTTTGCTTAAGGTACTGTTATCTATCATAAAATACTTGTTAAAATATAATTTTTCTAAATCCTGGTATTTCTATTAATGTAGTGATAAAAAATGTAATAAAGATTGGAATCATAGTTTACGGATCTTTATAACTTAGAATGAACATTAGTGCCCTTGTAGTTGAAATCTCATATTTTACACGTGGAAGGTCTGAACCCTGGACTTTTTAAATCATTTGTCCAAAGACACAGTTGGCGATGGAGTGAGAATTGGAACCTCATCTCTTGTGATTTACAAACACTCTTTTCACCACACCGCACTATCCAACACAGGAAACACCAAGATTTTGGTTCAAAATTAACACACTTGTGTAGTTTTGCACATACATCTATATATTTTTCATTTAATATAAACCATATAGATAGCTTCACAAGTATACAAAGATATGTGGAATATTTATTGTAGTATATTTGTAACTTAAAAATGGAAATAATCTAATTGTCCATAAATCTGTAATTGATCAATCCCATAAATAACCGGTATATCTATCAATGAAGTACTATGTGCCTGTTAAAAATTGAGATTTATCGATATGTTCTGATATAAAAAGGTAAATTGATAAGTGATAACTGCAAAGTATAGAAGAAAAGTATAACATTAGGTCAGTTGTATAAAAAATCAATATAAAATAGGCTCGATAGGCATAAAATAGTTATGAGACTATAGCTAAGATTCTTAACAGGGACTGGTACTTCTGGAAAATAGAAAGGGGAAAGGAAGGGAAACTCATACCATTCTTTATGTTACTCTTATAATAACAGTAATGACTTGTAATGGCAAATCAAAAACTATTCATATAAAATTTTTAAACATGAAAATAAAATGATTGTTTATGGAGTCATACATATGTAGTAAAAGTATAGGAGCAATTGGTGAAAGAAAAGTATCTCTGGGGAAATAGGGAGATAAAAAATTGGAGAAAAGAGTATATGTCTTTAAAAAAATACCTGAAGTAAATACAGCAAATAATAAATTAAGATCTTAATAAAGCTGATTAGTTATAACTTGATAAAGCTGATGTAAATTATATTTTTGTATACTTATTTGTGTTTTTAATATTTCATAATAAAGTGAAACATGAGAGTCCAAGAGGTAAAAACTAAAAATTAAATAATGGAGAAATGACCTGATAAATTACTGAATGCTATAAGTGAGTTGCAGAAAATGTATTGTTTAAAATGAGTGTGCAATGTGTAGCAATAACTCATCTTTTGAGAATTTCCACCCATCCTGAGGACGTGAAGCATGTGGCAGGTGCTTGATGTAATTAAGAGAAGGATTGAACACTAGAGTTAAAGATGTCCGCTTTCCCTCCCAGTTCTGCCAAGACCAGTACTACATCATCAAATGCAAACACAACATGAAGAATTTCTACTTCCTACTGTAATTACTTAAGTCTGTGGATGATTTATTAAGGAAATATTTGATTTCCAGAATAACCTCCTTATTCAGTGAAGAGTCGTAGAGGACATTTCTCACACATCAGACTGTCAAAAAAACTTTGAATCTGTCAATACCCACTGTCGACAAGGATGTTGGGCAATGGGAATTGGTGGGAGATTGGCAGTACCTAGTGAAGTTGAACATGCTCAAACTTTATCACAGGATTTAAGAAGAGCAACTCCTGCATATATACACTAGGTACAAACATACATCCAGGGGCTGGATGTATAGTTGTATACCTCGATATCTACAGGGGTTTGGTCCCAGGACCCCCTAAGGATACCAAAATCCTCGGATTCTCAAGTCTCTTATATAAAATGGCATAGTATTTGCATATAACCTATGCACATTCCATATCCTTCTTTATCTAGATTACTTATAATTTTATCTAGATTACTTATAATACCTAATACAATATAAATGCTATGTAAATAGTTGTTATACCATTTGTTTAGGGAATAATGATGAGAAAAAAACCCTCTGTATATATTCAATACAGAGGTAACCATCATAAGCCTAACTACACAGTATGTGTCAGTAACAATGTAAGATTTTTTTCCAAATATTTTCAATACAAGGTAGGTTGTATTTGCAGATGCAGAACCACATACATGGAGGACAGACTGTAGTAATTAAGAAAAACGCACAAGAATTTTATTGCTACATTGTTTATCATTTGTAATAGCAAGACATTGGAAACAAATGTCCATCATTAGAACAATTCAACTGTGGTATAATCATATAATGGGATAGTGTAAATAGTGAACATGAATGAACTACTTGCTTTGTACATCGACATGGATAGATGACAAAAACATAATGTTGGGTGGGGAGAAAAGTTAATAACAATGACAACAAAAACCAAAATTGTCCATCTGCACAATAGTCAAAAATGGACAAATCTAAAATTGTATAGTTTTTAAAAATATGCTTAGGTGGTAAAGTCATTTTTAAAATGTAGGGAAATGATAAACACAAAATTCTTAATTGCTGATATTTGGAGGAGGAGGGTGCAGGAGAGAGATAAGGATGGGCACTAAAGGGGCTTGGGAGACAGGTAGCATTCTACTTCTAAAACTAGATGATAAGCTCATGGTTGGTCACTTTTTTATTATTCAAAATGTACATATTCATTATATACACTCTTGAATATATTATATACCTCACAATAAATTTAAAAGGTGATATGTGAAGCAATTAAGTTGTCAGTTATTGATTTCAACAATAAACATTTCTGTATAACAATAATGATAATATTACCTCGTATTTATATACACCTTTAAGATTACGAAATGCTTTCATATACATTATCTCATTTATTTCTCACAAAAATCTTGCCTAGATAGGTAGTATTATCCTCATTTTCATTAAAAAAATAATGCTGAGGTACAGAAAGGTTATTCACTTGCTCATCCAAACACATTAGTGTCAGCAAAGAAAACCTCTAAATTCCTGATATCAACACAACAGTTGCCTGTCTTATGTTTAAATGTTTACATGTATTATTAGTATTCAAGTGCCTATGTTTGCAGTACAGTAATGACTAACATTTGTTAAGTACTGAGTACTGTTCTACATGCTTATGTGCATTGTATCATTAATCTTCACAAGAGATGGGTACTATTATTACATGCCCATTTTACAGGTGAAGAAATTGATACAGTGTGAATAAATCATTTGTTCACTATCACAAGTAGCAAACATAGATTTAAGTATCTTTAAGCCTAGGTCTTTAACCAATATGCAATTCTACCTCAGTAATTCATTTCTCTTCCAACTTCTCCATCTAGAAAATAGACAGAATATTCAAGAGTTTTAGGAATTCCAATTAGTCCTCATTATTCATGGATTTCATATTTGTGAGTTTGCCCACTCACTAAAATTTCCCAAAACCAATATTTGCTAAACTTTCACAGTCACTCTTGGACATGCATAGGGTGACAAAAAAACTTGAGTCAGAAGATATGCACTTACATAGCTTCAGTCAAACAAGGTGGAGTGATCCCTTCCTGTTTTGGTTTTCATATTGTTAGCAGTGCCTTTTACTGCCAAGGTCTATGTAATGCCAAGTTTTTCACACTCTTGTGCTTTTCGTTGGTGATTTTGCTGTTTAAAATGGCCCCCAAGCAAAATGCTGAAGTGCTGTGTAGTGCTCCTACACACAAGAGGGCTGTGAAGTGCCTTACTGAGAAAATACACGTGTTAGATAAATTTCATTCAGGCATGAGTTATACTGTTGTGAGAGGTCAATGTTAATGAATCAATATATATTAATTAAGGTGCCTTTAAAGAGACACACATAAAACAAAGTTATGTATTAATCAGTTGACCAAAATGCTGTGATCAGAGGCTGGCAGGAACCTAACCCTGTATTTCCCCTAGGAACAATGGTTCAGTATCTACCAATTTAGTGTTCTTGATGACTTTATAGAACGTATCTACCATAAATACCAAGAGAATTGACTCTATTAACATTTATGGGGGAGCTAAGAATATAGGTTCTGGAGGCCAACTGTCTGGTTCTAATTCTGTCACATAGTCATGTGACCTTGGTAACTCACTAGCCTCTTTGCATCATCTGTGGTCTCCTGCTTTGTCATAGTGGGTGTCTTTTTGGATAAGGTACTAATATTAGTACCTATCTCATCATTGGGATTCTGTGAGAGTTAAATAACATACAGTTAATGAAGTAGCACGGTGTCTGGTGGATTAGCTCTCAATGTATGAGTTATTACTATTATTAATACTAATTTACATTTGAAATAAGAATTATCACATTTGTTTAGGTAAATATAAACATTAACACATTCATTATTAGTATCTTGGAAGCTATACAACAGAAAACATATTAACTAAAATGGAGTTACCATTTCAACACCATATTCCCCTAAATGGTTGACAAATATGACCTGTATAAAATGATTTGAAGAGACTTAGAAGGAGCGTTTTTTTCATCTGGAATGGGTATGTGTGATAGTGTGATTGATAATAAGAAATTTATATCCCGGTCTCTGCCCTTAGCTCCTAACTCAAGGCTCCAAAAGTCTTGTAAATTCCTAACTCATAGGGCTCTTGAAACCCTTGTAATTTCCTGGGTGAAAGAAACATCAAAATAAGAAATGTCCAAACCTGTAGAGAATTTTTATGAGTCTATTTGAACCAAATTGACAACAATTGCTGAGAAGCAAAATCTCAATGAATTGAGAAAATACTCTGGAGAATAGCAGGTTTGCAGCTTATTTTATACATTAGACTCAAAGGAGGAGATGTAAGAGGGTTACATGAAATCAATGGTGGTAGATTAAGGGAGTGGGAGAAAGCAAAGCGGGGAAATCTCTGGGGTTAGATAAAAAGTAAAATGGAGAGACACGGACTTTTTTTACATTGGTGGGTACAGGATAGTCAATAATTAACATTTACAGCACATAGAGATGGTCTTTGGAGGAACAAGATAACAATGAGGGGTTCTGTGGTCTCCTGCTCTGTTATAGTGGGTGTGCCCTGAGGAGTCTGCAAAAGGAGGTTACTCTAACATTTCAAAGGTACGTTGTCTTAGATGCAAAAAGACAATAGACAGGCTCACTTAAGGTAAAGACTGATCTTTGTAAAGAAAGCTATAGTCTTAGGATGTGACTACCTGCCATGACCCATTTTTAGTTAGATATTTTTGTTCAGACCATCCTATGTGGTTACTTTCAGTCTCTATGTTTGTAAGGCCTGCCATGCTGGCCTCCCCTGGCCTGTCACGTTTAGTGTGTGGCCCTTTTTGTTCTAATGAGGTAACTCTGAGTGGGCTGCTGGATGGCTCCTAGATGAGGGTTGGTCACTGGAAAGACCAAGCCAAGAATTTCAGTCTCCACCTCCCCAATTCTCTAGAAAAGGAAAAAGGGCTAAAAATGGAGTTAAAGATCAATCACGTCAACATGATAAAGCCTTTGTAACATCTCAAAAGAACAGCTTGGAGAGCTTCCAGGTAGGTGAACACATCCACTCTGGGAGAATGAAGCAACCCCAACTCCGTGGGGACAGAATCTTCTGCACTCGGGACCCTCCCAGACCTCACCTTATGTATCTCTTCATCTGGCTCTTCACCAGTATCTTTTATTATATCCCTTAATAATCTGGTAAATGTAAGTAAGTGTTTCCCTGAGTTTTGTGAGCCACTCTAGCAAATAATGAAATTCAAGGGGGTAGAAGTCATGGGAACCTCTGATTTGTAGCCAAGATGAACAGAAGTTGTAGGTAACCTGAGGACCTACTAACAGATTTGCATCTGAAGTGGAGCGGGGTGGTAGGGCAACCTTGTGGGCCTGAGCTCTTAACCTGTAGGATCTGACATTATCTCCAGTTAGAGATAGTGTCAGATTTCACGCATGTGGTGACTTTATGTGTCAGAAATGGTGTCAGCTGTGTGAAGTAGAGGGAACATACAAGAGATGAAAAACTGGGTTTTTCAGTACACAGAAAGAAAAAAATGAGTGGTTTTCCAACCCAGGATGTTGGTATCACCACCTTCTCTTGCATGCATTCTAGTGGAAGTGAAATGGGTAAGGAAAAGCCTAACGGAGAAATAAAATGAAGACATTTTCTAAATAATGCACAAATAAGATAGTTAACCTAAAAAAAAAAAAAAAGCATCAAAATTTACTCAAAAATTTATTTAGACCTACAAAATTAATGAGTTATCCACCTCCTGACAGTCCTGAATTCTGTCTGTCCTCTGACCAAAAAAAAAAGTTCCTACAGTTTCCCATATATTAGATAAACACAAACTGAAGCCTCGTGCCCCTGTCTACTTTTGTTTTCATAGAACTGTCACAAAAAGTGTTAGTTAAACTCAGTCTGCTTCTTCTTCAGTCTCTTTTCCTTGGCTGTCTTAGATACATACTATAACAGAAAATCAATAACCAACAAATCAATAGAAGAAGCAAAGTTTATTAAATGTTTTTAAACCACTCATATTTGAATGATTTTTTTCATGACAAATATGGCTGATTTCTTCAAGATCCAAGCATAAGTGCACTGGATATTTGTTATTATGATGGAATTAAACACTTTTGTTTTGTTATATGTATTTTTCAACTGAATTGCTTTAATTTCTGGGTGAATTTTGAGTTCTTCAATTTCTGTTACTACTTGGTTTTACTCTATGTACATAATTAGGCAGTTAGACTGTAGAGAGCAAGAAGTACATCTAATCTACATCTTTGAGTGCCATGGGTTAGAACTTGATTTGACAGAGAGGATGTGACTTATCACTGGGAAGAGAACATTCTGTAGGTTATTTACTACAAGTCCAAGATGGGAGACTGGTTTTGATCTAATGTTCAACTGGAAGCCACATTAGTTTTTCAACATAATATTTGCTAACATTTACCTATACACTAGCACTGTTTTAAGTGTTTTGCATGCATTAATTTATTTACTCTTAAGAATCCTGTAGAGTAGGTATAGAGAATATTCTCTAAATTGGTCATTGCCAAGCCAGGAAAGAACCATTGTAGATGGAGAAATGAAAGCCTCTTCAATAAATGGTGCTGGGAAAACTGGAAAGCTCTTGCAAAAGAATGAAACTAGACTACTGTCTATTACTATACAACAAAATTAACTCAGAATGGATCAAGAACTTGAATATAAGATCTGAAACAATAAATTGCATAGAAGAAAACATAGCTCCTAAACTCAGGGACCTTGGATTAGAGAGGATGTCATGAATTTGACCTCAAAGGCAAGGGAAGTAAAAGCAAAATAAAAATAAAAAATAAAACTAAGAAGCTTCTGCACAGCAAAAGAAACCATCAACAAGGCAAAGAGACAACCATTCAAATGGGAGAATATATTTGCAAACAACATCTCTGATAAGGGTCTAATATCCAAAATATATAAAGAACTCATACAACTCAACAATTAAAAAAACAAACAATCTAATTAAAAAATGGGCAGAGGACCTGTACAGACACTTCTCCCAAAGAAGACATACAAATGGCCAATAGACATATGAAAAGATGCCCAACTTCACTAGCCATTAGGGAAATGCAAATCAAAACCACAATGAGATACCACCTTGCACCTGTTAGAATGGCTATCATCAACAAGACAAGTAATAGCAAGTGTTGGAGAGGTTGTGGAAGAAAAGGAACCCTCATACACTGCTGGTGAGAATGTAAGTTGGTACAGCCACTATGAAAAACAGTATGGCGTTTCCTCAAAAAATTAAGAATTGATCGACCATATGACCCAGGAATTCCTCTTCCGGGTATTTACCCAAAAAAACTGAAAACACTTATCTGCAAAGATATATGCACCCCAGTGTTCATAGCAGCATTATTCACAGTGGCCAGGACATGAAAGCAACTGAAGTGTCCTATGACAGATAAAGATGTGGTACATATGTATGATGGAATATTACTCAGGCTAAGCAAAATAAATCAGACAGAAAAAGTTGAAAATCATATTATTTCACTCATATTTGGGATATAAAATTGAAAGCAACACACAAACATGACATATAAACAGAGACTCATGGACATAGATAGTGGATTAGCAGTTACCAAAGGAAAAGGGTGACGGGGGAGGTAGATAGGGGTAAAGGAGTCAAATATTTGGTGACAGAAGGAAATTTAACTTTGGGTGGTAAACATATCATATTGTTGAATTGTGCACTTGAAATTTATTTGATTTTATTAACCAATATCATCCCGATAATTTCAATTTTTAAAAAAGAAACCATTGTAGGTACTTTAAATAGGATATTTAATATAGAGATTTGGTTACAAAAGTATTGAAAGGACTAGAGAAATAAATAGGGAGAAGATAGTATAACTGTAGGAGGCTGCTTCCCTAAAATTGGAATGGAAAGGTGGAAAAGGATGTTACCTGGAATGGGCAAGTATGTACTTGTGTTTGAGACTGGGGTCTCTTGCTGCTGCTTAGCAGGAATCTAGGAACTCACAGGCCTGTGGCTGCTGCTGGAACCAGTAATGCTGCTAGAGCCCATGGTTGCCAGTAGCTGTCATGGCCACAGCCACCATCTTTATTACAGGAGCCCACCAGACTTGTCTGCTGCTATAGAAACCAATAGCTAAATAATTTCCCTTTCAATCTCTTTCTCTGTTTTATTTTAATAGTTTTAATGTTTATCCTATTTTATAGTTTCTGTTCTTTTACTTTTAAAATAGATTTGCAAACTGCGCACTGGCTAAATTCCAGAATCAAATGCAATCATTTCCTTTTCTCTTTCTGACAGCACATGACCATGAACCTCTGGCACAGTCTTTTCAGAACCCACTGGAGAGAAGGTCTGAGAAATGTCGCACCCAGGCTTCTAAAAGAGAGATAGTACAGAAAGACAGGAATGGACTTGAGTATCAATAGATAACATCTAACACAATCCCTGTTCTGCAGGTGAGAAAAAAAAAAACACAGTCACACAATTAGATTAAAGCCTACTTACCTTTCATCACTCCTTTAGTATGTCCTTTTTACTCCAGTCAAATCACTTTACTTGTGTCATCCATTCATGTTGGGCTCACCTCCACCTTAATATGTGCTCACGTTCTCCTCCTGGTTGAAATGCCCTTTCAGCTTCTCACTCCCAGATCACATGGAGGAATTATAGATTGTTAGATGTAAAAGAAACCTTAAAATAGTTACTTCCAGGCAGCGGAACTGGAAATGAAAACTTTTATTCTTTTACCCTTTATACTCCTGTATTATTTCAATGAGTTTTTTTATATAAGTATGTACTACTCTGATAATTAGATTAAAATAATTGAAAAATAGATAGATAAAACAACAAAACTCAGCTCTTGGCATTTTTATTGGGTCTTTCTTCCTCAAAAAATATGCCACAGTGATTTGACTGCAAACAAGAGGAGGAGCATTTATTGCTGTTTGAAGACTAAGTTGATAAATATGGACTGAAGCCTTTACCACAGGCAAGAGTATTCAAATCTATTTCATCCAAATAAATTTTATTTTATGTGCATATACGTAAAAAGATAACATGAATAGAATTCACATATTTTAAGCAAAAATCTTTGTTCAAGGTGCTGCTTCAATGTTCTGCACTCTTTCTAATGAAATACAATCTAATTAACCAGACTCCTGCCTGTTCCCCAATGCCTAAAGCCGTCTCTCACCCATCTGCCTCTGACTTAAACTCTACTTATACACTCTAAACAGCTTGTCATCTCTCTCTGCCTGTAGAAGTCCTATAGTTCTTTAAGGACCCTCCCAGATCCTATTTCTACCTTAAGACTTTCCTAGATAGCCCCAGGCTAAATACACACCTATCTGTTATGTTCTACTGTTTTACTTCTATTGTTACTTATATCATTGTAGTCTGGGTTGTATTATAGTTTTTTTTGTGTGTGTATAAGTGCATATTCCCACTAGATTGTGAATCTCAAGAGATTAGAACATAGTTTAATTTATCTGATATTGGCATGGCATTTTTCTTCACACATATTAAGCATTTAAGAGATGTTATTTGTGAGATTCATTACATGGGGTTGTACAGGTGGGGAACGACTCCCCACCCCGACTCTTACATACCATAGATCATTTTGGTGCATTTCTAAAACAAGACAAAACAAAAAAAGCAAAAGCAAAATCCTATAAAGTGAGTAGCTTATGTACAGAAGTACTCCCTTTTTAACTGTGCTCTGTCCTGCAGAAAATGTCAGAATTACGTCCTCCCACTTCCGTTTTTCTTACTTTACTTATCAGATACATTTAGAAATGACTCACTTCGAAACTCTTCATGTGAAGTCAAATAGTAGTCAAAAGTGTAGATTTTATTTATCAACACAAATGAAGAGACAGAGGAAAGAGGAAGAGCTTAACAAATTTTCTAAACATACTTTATGACTTGATTGGTTAAATGTGAAAGCCAGACAATTCGTGGGGGCCTCCAGATCAGTACTGAAGCATCAGCTACTGTCACAGGATTTTGGTAAGAAAACTTAGATCCACTTGATGATTTGCGCATAGCTTGTTTTGCTTATTACAGATAATGATTGGAGGGTTATTACCTTCTATTTCTCCTCATTTTTTCCCTAACTTATATTTCTTTTGTTTTTCTCCCCATAAGCACTTCTCTTTTTTTAAATATTTCACATTCGATTATCTTTGCTCTTAACATTTTCATTCTGAAACTAATAGTAAATTTTCATGTCATTTTACCCCCTTCTCTTAAATAGGCTGTTTTTCCTTCTGAACATTGATTTCAGATTCTCCCAATAGTTTTGTTTTTCAAATGACTGATTGCCTATTTTGTCTTTACATATGTATTTTCTCTCATTCCATTTCTCTCTTTTTTTCTTTTATCCTTTTATTTATTCCTTCTTGCTATTGACTTTGTAATCCTATCACTACTATTTGATTCTGGAATCTAATTTTCTTTTCCTATCATAGTAGAATTTTAGTTTCAGGATTTTATTTATCTTTTTAGTTGATGTCAGTCAATTCAGTATTAAAAGCTAAAATGTAAAAAATTCTCTCCTACCCTTAAGGGTAGAAGTATTTTTTAGTCAGAACACTTGGAAAAATGTAGAAAGTGATCTTGTTCTGAAAGACTTTTAAGACTTTGATTTATATATACTTTCATTTCAAAATAGATATTATGTAATATTTAAAATAGCTCCTGCCAGATGATTCAATTGCTTGATACTGAAATTTGGCTTGTGTCAGTCTTTATTACTTCCATTTGTGCAGCTCTCGGTACCTTTCCCCTTGTCAGCAAAACCAACGACTTTTTCATTTATGTGATTCTTTGTAGTAAGTGTATTGGCCTAACAGTCATTGGACGTAGGATCTGAGAACCCTCCTAGTCGCATATATGTAAAAGTCACCTAATTTGCAGAGTATCAGAGTCAAAAACTGCAGAATAAGAGTAGAGACCAGGAGAGATGATTACTAAATTTCTTTTTAATCTTAGCATTCTGTGATTCTATCCTTCTCTCAATATTTTACGAATCTATGAATAACTATTTATTTTGAGTAGCACAGTGGATCAGGGTCACCGAAATGCACAACAGGAAAGGAAGGGACTCTGACAGGACTTGAATATTTGAGTAGGTAAGGCTACAAGAAAAGAAATGAGAATCACTTCTTTTTATTATTATCTTGTTGATTCAGTTATTTTAACTTCCGTTAATTATTTAAGACCCTATGACAACATTCGATTAACTCAGCAGAACTATTTTCTAGCCACAAAGTATTTTGGACCTCTATAAGAGGAAACATAAATGCTGTTACAGCCAGTAAGAACTAGGAACTGGAAAACAAAAAAGAAGTTAAAAGAGACTGCGTTTTTACTGGATTAAATGAATAAAAACAAGAATTTTAAATTTAGTTGAAAAAAGTAAAAAAGTAAACCCCTAAAATGAGCATCTATCTATTCAATATTTAATGTTTATCTCATATAAGGCATTGTGCTAAATTCTATGGAACAAGCATTTAGGAACAAGACTCATTTTTATCATAATGAAATTTAAAGCCAGTATGATAAATAAGACAGATACTAAAATAACTACAAGATAAAATGCATCATTGAACAGAGAATGTGAAAGGAGGTTCAAACTACGCACATACACATGCGCACACACACACACACACACACACATATTTTAAGAGGCTGAAGAACTAATTTCTGATTGAGATTATTAGAGGAAGTTTCAAGGAAGATATAATATTTGAGCTTGATCTTGAAGAATAGCTAGGATTTTAACAGGTAGAGATTAAAAATAGAAGAAAGAAGTTATGGTGAAGGACATAATTGCAGATAGAAGAAAATAGCATTAGTCAAGGAACAGAAAATGGCATTAACTTGAAATAGTGAGCTGTTCAGGAAAGCTGTAGAGTATGTTTATGAGAGTGTTCAGAATTAGGAGAAGGTAATGTCAGAGACCAAGAGAAGAGAGTGTTAAGGGGCCAATGTATCAAATGACACATATATTGTGGAGATGACGACCGAGAAAAGAATGTTTGGATTTGTTATTTAGAAGTAATTTTAGTGGAGAATAGGGGCAGAAGACAAATTACACAGGGTTAAGAAGTGAATGGTGAGAACAAGAGACCCCCAAACAAGCCAGTATCCTTGAAAAAGAGAAACTAGGCTAAATTAAGAGACTTAAGAAACCTAACATCCTGATGCAAGTGTGATCCTATATTAGATGTAATTGTGGGCAAATCAGCTACAAAAGGTATTTTTGGGAAAGTTGGAAAAAATTAAATATTGAGTATTCCTTAAGGCAGAAGTCCCCAACTTTTTTGACTCCAGGGACCGGTGCTCCTATGAGAATCTAATGCCTGATGATCTGAGATGGAGCTGAGGCAGTGATGCTAGCGCTGGGGAGTGGCTGCAAATACAGATGAAGCTTCACTTGCTGGCCTGCTGCTCACCTCCTGCTGTGCAGCTTGATTCCTAACAAGCCACACACTGGTACCAGTTCAGCCCAGGAAGTGGGGACCCCTGCTTTAAGGTACAATCTTACTGTATAATGTGGAGACTGGTAACTGAAAAAAGAAAGCAGTTTATAAAATAATATGTATTCACACCTATGTTCACAGAAGCATTATTCACAACAACTAAAAATGGAAGCAACTCAAATATCTATTGACAGATGAATGGATGACAAAATATGGTCAATACATACAATGGAATATAATTCAGCCTTAGTAAGGATGGAAATTCTGACACAGGCTACAACATGGATACAAATTAAAGACATTATACTAAGTGAAATAAGCCATTCACAAGAAAATGAATGCTATATGATTCTACTTGTACCATAGTCAATCACCTAGAAATAGAAAGTAGAATAGTAATTGTCAAGGGCTGGGGGAGAGGAAAGGGGAAATTGTTATCTAGGGTACGGAGTTTCGGTTTCGTAAAGTTAAAAAGTTTTGGAGATTGTGCAATAATGTGAATATATTTAACACTACTGAACTGTACACTTAAAAATGGTTAGATGGTAAAATTTTATGTTATATGTATTTTACAACAATTAAAAAATTTTAAAAACCAATATGTATAGTATGATCTAATTTTGTTACATTTTTCTTAACAAAAAATATGCATACATAAATACATGTGTGTGTATGTATATACATATACATAAAAGATCCAGAAGGATCTAAATGAAGGTGCTAAAGTAGTAATCACTGACATGGTATATGACATTTTTATCTTCTTATTTTTGCTTGCCTATATTTTCCAATTTTTCCTCATGCAAATATTCTGCTTTTGTAATAATAAAGCTATTGTTTTCATTATATTCATAAAAAAACAAATAAATAAGAAATAAATGATGGGTGATGAGGAAATCAATCCCAAGAAGGTAAACTTCTCTTGAGACATTGGATAGCAAAAGGAAAAGCTGAGGTTGCATCCAAAAGACATAACTGAATCTAGGACACCTTTTTCGGTGGTGTTGAGTCCTTTGAAAATCTGGGAGAGGGGATGGATGGAACTTCTGCTCTCAAAGAAATTAAAATATGTAAAGTTAAAATTTTTTGTATCATTTGAGGTGGTGATAGAGCTTGCCAAGGCCCTTTCATGGATCTCAAATTGGGAATCTCTGGTCTACAAGTTATTGTTTGTTTGTCCATTAGGCTCATTTTTTTTTTTTTTAAATAGGGGTTATTAGGTAAGGAAAGAAACTAGAGGAGAATGAGAGATTGAAAGTGCAAGAAAAAGGAGAAATTTATGTTGATATGAACTTCCAAATGAGGTTATTATTTTGATGCACATTTAAATTGATACAATAGATTTTAAATGGTCTAGCAGAGAATGTTTTTGTGTGATCCAGTGTGAAGTCGAGGAACAAAAACTAACAACGTAAGGGACTTTGTGGTTCTACATCATCGTGTGGGAAAGTTAGAATACTAAGACTACTCATTTTAAAAAAGATAATGTTAGTTTAAATGTTTTTGTTCATCTTTTTGCAGGAGTTTAGCCATGGAGTCTCTCTCTGCTGAGACCAATTCAACGGACCTATCCTCACAACTCTGGGATGAACCCCAAGTAATTCTCTCTATGGTCATTCTCAGCCTTACTTTTTTATTGGGATTGCCAGGCAATGGGCTGGTGCTGTGGGTGGCTGGCCTAAAGATGCAGTGGACAGTGAACACAGTTTGGTTTCTCCATCTCACGCTGGCAGACTTTCTCTGCTGCCTCTCCTTGCCCTTCTCCCTGGTTCACTTGGCTCTCCAAGGTCGCTGGCCTTATGGATGGCTCCTATGCAAGCTCATTCCCTCCATCGTCATCCTCAACATGTTTGCCAGCATCTTCCTGCTGACTGCCATTAGCCTAGACCGCTGTCTTTTGGTACTCAAGCCTATCTGGTGCCAGAATCACCGCAATGTGAGAACAGCCTTCGCTCTCTGTGGATGTATCTGGGTGGTGGCTTTTGTAATGTGTATACCAGTGTTCATATACCGGGAAATGTTCACTGTGGACAACCATAATATGTGTGGCTACAATTTTGGTGTCGATAGCTCCTTAGATTATTCAGACTTCACCTTTGATCTACTGGAAAATGGGTCTCTTGACAACTCCATTTTTCAGCTGCCTGGAAAAATGGACGATAGGTTAGATGCTTTCTCTTTACAAACAAATAATCATCCTTGGACAGCTACCACTGTCCTCCATTCTCAAACACTTCAAAGACCTTCTGGAGATTCACTCCCTGTGGATTCAGCTAGATTATCTAGTCAACCTCCATATTATACTTTATTTAAACTTGATGATAAGGTCTCACCTACAATCCCCAGTGGGTTTCCCATCGATGATCACAGAACTAACCCACTGGATAACTCTGATGCTTTCCTCTCTACTGATTTAGAGCTTTTCTCTAGTGACTCGAACAATTCCTTATACACGACTGAGCTATCCTGGACAGATTTCCAGGATGACAATTTAGACCAGTTTCCATATGACAATCAAGTTCCAACACCCCTGGTGGCAATAACCATCACGAGGCTAGTGGTGGGTTTCCTGCTGCCCTTTATTGTCATGGTGACCTGTTATAGCCTCATTATCTTTCGAATGCGACGGGGCCGCTTCACCAAGTCCAGGAGCAAAACCTTCCGAGTGGCCATGGTCGTGGTCATTGTCTTCCTTGTCTGCTGGGCCCCATACCACATTTTTGGTGTCCTCTCATTGTCTATTGACCCAGAAACTCCCTCTGGGGAGGCTCTGCTGTCCTGGGACCATGTGGCCATTGCTCTAGCATCTGCCAATAGTTGCTTCAATCCCTTCCTCTATGCCTTCATGGGGAAAGATTTTAGAAAGAAAGCAAAGCAGTCCATGCAGGGCATTCTAGAGGCAGCTTTCAGTGAGGACCTCACACATTCTACCAGCTGTACAACAAACAAAGTCTTTTCAGAAACAAACAGTAGAGTTGTGTGAAAATATGGAGCACTGACTCAAGCAGAGCTATTAGGTATTCACCCAGTGTAACATGTTTCCAAAAGGATGAGGGACATACATGGTGAACAGGGGATTTAAGAAACTATCAAAGAATCAATCTAGAGGTGCTCAGAGTGTGGTCCCAAATTAGTGGCAACAGCAGCACGTGGAAATTTGTTAGAAATACAAAATCTCAAGCCCCACCCCAGACTTCTTAACAAGGTCTTGTTTCTGATGAATGCTAAATCTGAGTCATTGTAAAAATCAGTCTATTTCTATCCCAAACTAATCCACCTGGGATAAATCTATTGTGAAAGGATATTTCCATCATTAAATTTTCTATTTAGTATATCTAAATTCCCTTCTAGATTCATTTTAAAACAATTTCTTCTAGTTCTGAGTGAAAGATGACCATTTATTCTATGGCTTTGTGGTTATGCTGCTGATGGTAGCGGGGATGGTTTTAAATAAAAAGAAGGTGCAAGAAAAAAAATGTCTGTGAAAACGAGGATTTATGAGACTGAGTCTGGAGCAGAGTACAGTGCCAGATGCTTCCTATTTGGGATACTCATGGATATAGAACATAGAAATTCTAAGTTTCCATTATTACAACTAAATAAGCATCTCTTGTGTAAAGACAGACTACTGGGCATCTAAAAACTTACTCATGAACTGGTATGTAAGCTGTTGTTTGGGGAGTTCTCCTGTCTATTTGTTTATTATTCTATCTGCTTATTGATAGAGCCATCTACCTTTCACTTCTTATCTTAAACTCAATTCCCTTATTCCTCCCCTACCTCTAAGTTTCCTTCCACATTAGACTGTACATCTACTAACCTCTAATTTCAAAAGTTTCAAATCATTGAAAAATGACTGAATACCCTTCAAGAATACCATCAAACTTATTAAAGCATGACTATAGGTGTGTATCTTTCACGCTAAAATTATCAGATAATATCTTTAGGTTTTTAAAATTAATTTTTATCTTTACCAAAATAATACATGCACACAATTTAAAGACAATTCAAGGTTTATGTTGAAATATAAGAAGTTGCATGCCCCACTCTGCCCAACCACTCCCTCCCATTTCCCAGAAGTAAACCTCGCAACAATTTTAGATGTTTCTTCTGATATCTACCATATTTCTAAGTAACGTGCTTATGCTAATAGTTTTTGTAGACATGATAAAATGGCTTATTTTGAAAGATGAAGAATTTTATCCATACACGTTCATATTTTTTGTTTATCCATTTTCTTAATATTCATTAACCATCATACTTTAATTCATTCATGACCATTTTCTTCCACTTTATCTATCCCAACCATTATATATCGTTTTCCTCTCTTTTCATTTTGTAAGAGCATTGTTCAATTCCATATCACCTTCTCATTTTCTCTATATAAAGCTTTGTGTTAAAACTCAAAAATTTCAGGTTTGCCTGTACTACAACAGAGCTTCATATAAGCTGTTACTTGTAAGGTAATGTCTGATGCGATGTATATTTGCAATGCTACCTTCCAATTTAATCTGCTTATATATTTGATGCGAATAAATGCTTTCTTTCTTATGGTTCATTACAAGGCTTGGAGATTCCTGGATCCTTTTAATTGTTTGACATTCAGAATATATCATAATCTCTAAATATGCAGCAAATAAATCTCCTTGTGGGTAGCTGTAGGCTTGTTCTAATGGCAATTAAGTAGCCTTCTGGAAATCTCAACACATCTCACAAGATCCTGGGTATTAGTTCCAAACTTCTGGGGTTAATATGTAGGATATTAGGATAAATGGACTTGGCATAGTTACAAAAATTCAATAGCTGGCATTTCCCAACTCCTTTTGAGAGCACCATTTGCCTTAGAAATTGGAATTCCTTCATTTTTAATTAAAAACTCTCCTGAGTATCTGTAAATACTCACAGGAAGTCCCAAATTGGGACCCATCTCCTCCCCAAATTGCAGTATTTTAATTTTTTAAAATATCTCAGAATGCAAGGTGGCCTTGTCCACATACCAAACTGCAAAGAGTGACTGCCTCTCCCAATGGTATTTCACTATCTTTAATAGCATTTGAAAAGGGGAATGTTAATGGCATGTTTCAAATTCTTCTCTCCTATCAATCTTACAAAAAAATTCCGGTCAACTAAACAAAACTTGTAGTGTAAGGTGGGGGAGGGGCAAAAGACTAATTGAAAACAAATGTTTCACATTTCTCCCTTCCTATCCTGGCAAAAAGAAATTTGAGGCCAGCACCAAAAAAATAATACCAGAAACATTCTTTTTTGTTTTTATTAAGAAAGCATGCAAAAAAAAACAACAACTTGTGAGACCATACCCCCCACTTCCCAGCCTGCACCAACGCAAAGCATATGGGTGGTATGAAGGACTCACCAAACCAGAAACATAGGGGTTGAAGAGAGGAAGGCAGGGATGGGTGGATCTATACCAAATAATTGTTCCTTCTATCTTTCTCCTCCACTTTCTCCCTTATTTCCTCTTGCAGGCAGTGAGCTCCTGCAGTTTTGCACACATCACCCAATATAACAACAATGACTATACTTCAAGTCCAGCAGTGCTGAACTAACATGAAAAAGTAGTAGTATTCCATTTCAGGGGGGGTGGGACTGAGGCCCAAATAGGGCCAGGTTTGTCCTGTGCCATTGAGCAAGACTGAGTTTAGTGGAGGGGAGCTAAAATCCCACGGGGCCTGATGGCCAATCTCCAGCCCTAACCTCAAATTTCACCAGAGTTCTTAATGAGACTAGTTTTAAGACACAGATGAATTATGATCAAGGGACATTTACATGTATGATTTAGTCTACCCTTGTGAACCCTGTCTGGATCTGAGTAGAAAAGGGTTTCAGAAAAGAGGAGTGATAATATGTAAAGGAGACATTTTAGGGAGAACAGATGGGAAGTTGTGTGCAGGAGGCACCTTGATTGGAAAGAATATGGAAAAGATGCCTAAAATAGGGAAACCGGGCAAAGGCATTTTGCTACCCTCTAAGAGAAATTCTCCTTTCCCCAACGCGAAATATTATGTCATACTTCAACTCCACTAACTGCCCTCCAACACGATGGGGGATTCAAGCCACTCATGCCCCTATCTCTTACGAAGAACCTCAAAGAAATAAAGTGCTCTTTAATCAATTGCCCTTTCTTGACCCTTTACTTCAGCCTCACTGGACCTCTTCAACTCCCTTACAAAGAAAAGAAGGGGTGGATGAGGGGGGAAAGCAGGAGAGTGAAAAGCTAAATCTCTTGGAAATCATCAGGAAATGAAAGAATATGAACAAAAAGCAGAAATCACAGAGAGAGCAGCCTTGTCCATTCTGTACATTTTGTCCTGTAGCTTTCAGAAAGTAAATGTTCAGTGAAATAGCAACAGAAGTAAAATTGTTCTTCCCTTCCATAATTAAATTCAACAATTAACATTAAATATACACTAAGTACTTTGCAGCAAAATCATGGCCACTCCTTATTAAAGGAGATAAGTTATCCCTATACCTTTTTCTGGGGGTCTCTCTTGGCCCCTACTGAACTCTTCCCTCTAGATTATATACTCCACACTACTAATTTCCTTCACCCCTCAACAGTCTATTGTAAAAGCTTCAGCCCCAATGATCTGGATTCCAAGAGAAGCATTTGTCTACATAGTTAAATAACTGAAATATTCCCTACCCGTATCTATGCCAGGTCTATTTTCCTTTGCCCACCCTCCTACCACCGATTAGGTTTGGTTCTGCTGATAGATAAAAAAGAGATTCCCATCCTGTCCTAGGACATGACGAAAGCAAGAGTGATAGTGGCTTACTTTTCTATCTTGAGAATGCCAGAAAATGAGGGAAGAAAATGAAGTGGGTAGAAGAGGTGAGCAAACCACCAAAGGAGGACAATATTTGCTGGATGGGAAAAGAGGTTTGAAGGATAATTTGTAAATGCAAATAAGAGCCACAGTTAATTTTCAGAGAAAATTTCTTTAAAAAGGCAAAATGGTTCAACTGAAAACATCTCCAAAAGGCCGACCTTAGCTGAATAGCTGTCCTCATCTCCACCATAGCAACAGAATTCCGGCTCAGACCCACCCTGTCTCCCATAGAGAATGGGCTAGGATAAAGCGAATGGATGTTTATTTGACACAGTGTTAGATACCCAATTTCCAAATATTTTACAGTATTCTACTCAACCCACCCCAGGCCTCTTTTTCCTCTAGGATTTTATTGTCACCCTCTGGCACCACCACTTTCACTCTGACCCTTGATGGGGCCTGAGGATCAGCAGAAGTAAGGAGCAAAGATATAAAGGGACAAGGAAGAGCTCAGAGGACAAAATTAGCACCATTGAGTAAAACCTGCAAAGTTGTGGCTGCCAAGCAGTGTTTGAGATCCCTTCTACTTGATAATGTGGCCTCTCCAGTCCTGGACTGAATTAATAAGAACAGAAAACAAATTAGGGCCAAAAGGTGGGATTAGCATTGACTTTCTCTGAGAGAAAGGTAAATCAGACTTTGAAATCTTTCTCTGTAGCTATCATTGCCTCACTTTCCAGCCAGATAATTTTAAATTAGCAAGGGGTGGACACAGTCCATAGTATAGGGACAGGAGACAGGGGACAGCATATAACCAATAATAATAATAATAATAATATAATAAGAATAATAATAAAAGAATTAGGGAAAAAAAAAACAAGAAGGAAGAGGAAGAACAAGGCAGGAAATGGGTTATCTTCGGCAGCATCTTGCGGTGGCTTCTCTGACAGAGAAAGAAAAAAAAGAGGATATATATATATATATCTACATATATATATCTCTCTCTATATATAGATATATATATAGATATATATATAGATATATATATATATGCAAGGTGGGGAGCGATGGGCTAGGGCTGCTCTCTCCCCACTGCCAGGCTTCACCACCCAGCCCTGGGCTGAGGGCCACACTCTATGATGCACTAAGTGATCAAGTCCCAATCGAAGTCATCGGGGATCTCCTCATTGGCACCAGGAGGTGGAACTGTTGGCCGAGGGACCATATGGTGTGCTGTCAGGAAGAAAGAAAGAGATTTTAAAAAAGAGTGGATGGGATGCTATCTATCAGTTAGATGGACAGAGCTCAACCCCAAATAAAACCATGAGAATCGTCTGGTGAGGCCCCAGGAAATAAACTATAGTAAATTAGGTCCCATGACAATATAATAGTATGCAGCCATTAACACTTATACTTATGAAGACTGTGTAATAATGCCAAAAAACATACAGAACACACTATTATATGAAATAGCAGTACAGAAATTGGTGTATGTATTACATGGATAAGGAATACATGAACAAAGAGTCAGATGTCACCCAAAAACCTGAAAACACTTGTGGTTTGGCAGGATGATATTAGTGATTTTTCTAAAATGTATTTAAAGGTGAAGGGTCTGTTCAGTTTGTACTATTTATGTTAATTTAGGGTCTCCCCTGCCTTCCTACCATCAGAGATGGTTCAATCCCAGACCCCCAGTAGTAAAGGTCAGGCGACAGGAAAGCAGACAAGGGCACAAAGCAGGTATGTTTGCATACCATGTTCATTTTATTCGTCTGAGTATATCTCTCAGATTCCAAAGTTAGACATAATCGTTCTACATATCCATCTTTTGTTTACATTCATGCTTTTAATTCCTTTCATTATTGCAGGTACCAGCTAATTTTAAAGTAAATCAGTCTTCTTTAGTCTCCTATGACATACACCTCCTTAGCAGGTGGCCCACCCTCTAGCCTTGGGAATCATGAAGGCTCACCCCTGCCAGCAGATGCAGACAAAAAGACAGAGAATGCAGCCTCAGAGCCAGAGGAAAGTGAAACAACTTGTCAGGGTAGACAGCGTTTGCTTGGTGGTGAAACAAGTTTCCTGGCTCTTACCTGGGCGGTTGTATCCTGCTGAGTCCTGGGTAGGGATTGGATACATTGGTGATGGGCCAGGGTAGAGGTGGGGAGCTTGTGGGTGCCCGTAAGAGTTCACTGCCAAAGAAGACAAGAGTTACTTGAGTGAGATCATTATATTCAATAAAGCAGGGTCCAGTAGACAGGGGGAAAACAATACTCTTCCTCCCCTTAATTTCTTCTCCCTTCCTTGCTCTGTTCTGTAGCTCTTGTGGGCATAAAGCCTTTCTGAAGAAGCTATCAGTCCTCACCACTTAGGGTAAAAAGGAACCAGATACCAGAACTGTGAAAGATCACAGCTATTAGAAGAATGACAAATATATAAACAGGATCACTGACTCTCATGTCACTGGTTTGAAGATCATATAATGGTAGAGAGTCATAACTTCACCTGATATCATCCAGATAGGGGTTACTGAGACACAGATTTGAAATGTACACCTTCTCCTCCCTCTTCTTCTGTAATCCTAATCTCCCAAATCAAGGTCTAAAAAGGAATCATGTGGTTTATTTCTTTGGCATTTTTTAGCATCTACCGATATAAGAGATGTCCGGCCAATGTGGTGGACAAACCAGGCCCACTGCTCGGTTTGGATCTTGCCCATAAGAGAAAATTCTCAATTCTTCTCTGCCCTTCTCCTCTCTGTCTTCATCAGAGTCTCTACCTTTTTGGCCACTTGCTTTGTTCAGTACCTTGGTTCAGGGCTGCTTCTTGTTTGCCGCTGGTGAGGGCACAGGAGTCAGCAATACGGGCAGGAGCTGGTGGCCTATGGGAGCTCCCTTGCGGGGGCACATGACCAGTCTGAGTAAGGAAGTGGTTGAGGGAGTCACACAGATTGGCAATGTGATGCTGGTCAAGGCTCCAGTTCTTCTGCTCTGCCTGTCGCAGACTCTCCATTAGTTCTACAAACAGAAAAGTAAGAAACTCTAGCCTTGCAGAGGCCCCAGAGCCCCTGCCATCTATCCTATCTCACTGTTCCAACCACATCATAAATCAACTCCACTGATTATACCCATTACTAATAATAACTGGCATCTGTTAGAGCTCCACATTATCAAACTCTCATTCCATTCGTTTGTTAATAAATTATTACAATTTCCATCTTACTAATGAATAAAACAAAATTTCAAAGTGGCTGAATGAATTAGCCATAATCGCACTGTCAGTAAATGGTGACAAAACTATAAAACAGTGGTCCAGGTTTTCTGAATTCCTGAGAGCCTTCTCTCTCCCAGAGACAGAATTGGCTAGAATGAACCACTGCCATATTTTGAGTTAAGGCAAAATTAATTACAATTAATTTGCAAATAATATCAATATTATCCACCTTGTAAAATATGGAGGGGAAACAATAAAATGTTCAGTCCTCAAACTTCACTTAATCGTCCCCTTCTGTTCTGGTTTCTTTTGGATTTTCCCACTTACCATGTACCCTTTTTTCCCTCAGTCATCATCCTTTGATCACTAACCTGAGAACTGTGACTGCTCAATGCTGGACCAATTGAGCCGATTCACCATCTTGAAGCTTTCCTTTAAGGAGTCGATACTGGAGCACCAGTCAGGAGGAAAGGCTGTAAAGAAGAGGGCGAAGTGGGAATAACAGAGTCAAGTGTAAGACGGCAGCCAAATAATAGCAGACTGACTACAAGCAAGATTCTTGCATTTATACAGGTTATCGATTGCATTACCAAGATAATTTTGGAATCTCCCTCCCTGGAGATTTAAGATGAGTAAAGATATCTATACTTTATGCGTTAGGTGTTGATGGCCCAGCTCATAGGCAGGAGAATATGTAAAACAATCCCCATGATTTCTTCAAGAATTCTATAATACAGAGCTCGAAGTAGCAACTTTTGTTGGCTCAGGTGAGCTCTCGTGGAGGAACGAGGCTAAAAGACTCACTATTAACTTCCTAATAAATTGCACCTCCATGCCAGAGTCAGAACAAGGATCTCCCTGCATCCTCCTTACTCACCAAAAGCAGTACTGTTGATAGGAGCCTGGCCTTGTGCCTGTGGCTGTGGTGGTGGTGGCTATGGTAGGGAGGTGGGGGGTGGGGATGGTGCTGATGAGGATGGTAGCCTCCGTGCTGCAGCGGGGGTGGATGCATGGCCATCACAGAGGGAGGCCCATAGCCTTCAGCCCCAGCTTGCTTTCCCCCTGGTGGGGTACAACCATCTGGGCTTGGGGTGTGTAGTGGAGGGGCACCCCCGACAGTTGAGGGGCCCTGGGCTGGTGCCTGCTGCTGCTGTGGCTGTGATTGTTGGGTCTGTGGCGGCGGCGGCGGTGGCTGCTGTTGAGGTGGTGGCTGCTGCTGCTGGTACATGTAGTAGTTGTTAGAGGGTGGCATGTCCCCCAGGAGAGACGAAAAGCCTGCGGGGTGGGAGGAAACAGGTGAGTGACTTGGGTGATGTATTTTTCACTCAACAGGATTTCCACTGGGTTGAGGTGGGTGGCCTCAGACAGAAACCACAGACTTCAAAGGCTAAGGTGTTCTGGGACAGCTTGGACCCTCTTGGCCCCCTCTTTGGTAGGTAAAACAGACAAAGGAAGGGCGCTGACAGTGTGGCGGCCACTGATATTTTAGCAAAAAGGGCAATATGTACTTTTTTGTGCTATTTTACAGGGATTTGGGTGTAGGCCTGTAACCACAGTTTCAAAAGAAACCAGACGTTAGGTAAAGTTTAAAAGTACATTATAAAGGAAACAAAGCCATTGAACATCTATCTTCTCCTCCTTCTTATTGTCTCTACACCCTTCTACTTTTCCTACCACCTTCTCGTATTCACTAGTAACAAATGGAGCTGTGGTGAGGAATGGAGTAGGGATGGACGAATTTCTCAAATAGATCGGGCAAGGAAGGACTAGAGATTGAGGCTAGGGGCTTTCGGCCACCATTACATTCGAGTGAACACTTTGCTATCCTTGCTCAATCTAATTTTTTACTTTGTTTTTGAGAGCCCTTCCATGGTCCCCACTTCTAACCAACCAATCACCTGAGTTGCACTCATTTCTCAAGCAAATGCTACAATCTCGGAACACAACTCTAGATATGAATCTTCTTGGATATAAAAGTAATTCACGACAATTAATAGAAATTTTCCAAAAAGTGACTCCTAACCGCTTTTAATCATTTCATTTGTCTCCTGCTGCCTATACAAGGCCATAATATAGAACGAGGTCTGATGACTCACCTGAAATCTTGAATTCACTCCTATCTCTAATTTCTTTAAAAGTAAACCAAAACAAAACCTAGAAATTATAGAGGGCTAAACCAGGTATTCTCTCAAAGAGCCTCCTAATAAGGACTTTAAATCACTTTTACATCATAATTCAGGAAATTATGGATAAGATATAAACTGATAGTAGGAAGGCTTGTTAATTGTGTTAGGAGTGATCATGGAAATGGATAACTTAAAAAAAAGCCTTTATAATTAACGATTCACTGAAAGAGTATTTACAAGTGGGATGGCATGTCTGAGAATTGCATCCAATTACTTTACTTGAAAACAAAGCTAGGGGTAAGTGAAACAAGCTTAACAAAATACTGGTAACCGTTAAAGTTGGGTTATGGAAACATGACGATTTATACACTATTTTCTCTATTTTTGCATCTGTTTGAAATTTTTCCTAATAAAAATTCACATAAATATAAATATGCTAAAGAATAAAATTAAATTGTTCTCGCAATGAAACACAGGGATTCTTAGGGAAAGAAAATGGCTGTCCCCTAGTGGCCATTCCGTAAATGACTTGCTTTCCGCCATACAAACGCTGCCCCAACTCACTTTCCGAAGCTAATAACCCAGCTCCCGTCTTGAAACAGCTGACCTTCAGAACGAAGCCAGAAGAGCTCAACGCCCAGCAGTTTGGGTTCATGACATGCTTCCCCTGACCAGGGATCAACCTCTTTTGTGTTAAAAATCAGAAGGGTGATAAGAGAACGTCACCGCCTGTTCAAAAACGTAAGGACGACCATGCTTCTATCCCAACCGCGGACTCACCGTGCTGAGAGGAGGAAGAGGACTTCTCCAGCATGGATTTGTAGAGGTTGCGGAAGGACCAACTCAAGTCCTGAAAATTGATCTCTGAGTAGGAGAATTTGAAGTCATGGTTGGTGTTATACAAGGGAGGGGGACCTTCAGCGCTTTCCCGGCCTGGAGCCCCTGCTGCCACTGCTCCGCCATCCACAGACCCTGTGCCCTGCAAAAAGAGGCAAGAACGACTTGATCCGCGTCCTAAATGAGGGACCAATACAACCTTTTAATGGTCACCAAGCTCTCCGGCCTGTCTTCTTTATCTTCTCCCAACTTTTCAAAGAAAGAGTATCACTTTCTCTTTCTTTTCTCATTCATTCTTATCTTGCCCTCTCCTGTGCTACATCCATGTCCTTCTTTGCCTTCTCATAACTCTTTTGGCTCCCTTTCTTCTCATCTTTTTTTTTTAATCTTTCTCAAAGTTCTATCTCTCTCTCTCCCTCTCAGTTTTCCTCTTTTGCTTTCCCCTTCTTTCCCAATTTATCTGACTAGTATATCACAGATATTCAATACATAATTTTGAACCAACAGATGCATGAATCTATTCTTCCTCCTTCCTTCCTTCCTTCCTTCCATCCATCCATCCATCCATCCATCCATCCATCCATCATCCATCCATCCATCCATCCATCCATCATCCATCCACCTTCTGCCCAAGTTCTTATGCTCCCTGTCACCTCTACTACCTACCTGGCTGTAGCTGGTGATAGATGTGGGGCTCTGAAGTGACATCTGAGGATTCCCCTCAGGAGGCAGTGAGGCTTCTCCACTCCCTGGAACACCTCCCCGGGGGCTCTTGCTTGCCTCCTGTTCTGGTGAGTCTTGGGATAGCTGAGGGTTATAAAAGAAGAAAAATATATAAGCAGAAGCTAAACTTCCTCCCAAGACCCATGGTTTCACCTCTGTTGGTATTTATTCTTCGCTTCAAATACAAGAAGAGATTGAAAATACAGGAATGAATGTGGAAGAAGCAGCTGGATCAGAAACGGCATCTCTCCATGAGGTGAGGACTTACATCATCATCTGGAGGGTGTCTTCTCTTTCGGGAGATGTCAGGACAGGTGTCGATTGTCCAATAAGAGCCCTAGAGGGAGAATCAGCACCATGGAGAACAAAATCATTATATGCGGAAATTCCCACCTTTGGAAAAGTAGATGTTTGGGAGGATTTTAACATAAAATTACAGTTATAATGAGAAAAATGACTGGAGTTTCACACAGAAACCTGAGGGTACTGGCTATTTTTGAGGAGTAAATCTGTCCTAAAAGCTCACTGTACTGGCTATTTTTGAGGAGTAAACCTGTCCTAAAAGTATATCAGAGATACCCCTGTGGTGCAAACACAGGCTTCGATTATTCTGGAGGAGCAGAGCCGTGGGATATAGTTCAAAAAGCTGGAAATGGCAGATGCAACACCTCCCTTCCATGTGATCCAAGGCGAGACTCTTGGACTTAGGCAACCACATCTGTCAAATGAAGAGAATGACCTAGCCCTTCTTCCCTTTGAAGATAAAAATCACGAGATTTTTGTATAGAAACATTCGTACAACTGTTATTAAGTCTACCTTTTACATCCAGAAAAAGTGCCACACCCAAAAAATGGGGGCAGCAAAGTCAACTTTATCATAAATATTTCTATTAAAAAAAAAATTCCATAATCTTCTTTAGTCATTCATTCTAATGGGGAGGCCCACAAGCTTGATTGCCAAGCTCTTCCTTTGAGAAAAAAAAAATAAAGCTGCTTCTCTAATTAACACGATTTCCTCTTATGGGTAATTAAAACAACCACAAGACTCTGGGTTGTCAACTACTTCTCTCTCCTTCCTGCTCCTCCCTTCAATGCTTACAGCAGTATCTCACCTTCCCAGGGTCATCCCGAGGTCTGGGCACCTTCCGGAAACACTTGTTGAGAGAAAGGTTGTGCCGAATTGAATTCTGGGGAAGCACAAACAAGTTAGATTTGAGCATTGTGCAAAGCAGAAAATTTTCTAATAGGGCACAGAGGGACACAAAAGGACATAACATACAATAGAGTTCAAGCATCGGGGTAAAGTTATCACCTCTCAACTCTTCTGACAGAAGAGATTACCTATCAGACAGCAACAGCAATGAGGTAAGGAAAATGCAGATATCATACTGATGAGCAGTAATGACTATAAATTTGATTATCATGTGCTTCTAGAAAGCTAATTATACAGTTTTTCAATCTTTCTACCCAATTGACAACAGATATATAAATGCCTCAAAATCACATTGCCCAGTTCCTATATCATGCTATCTGTAGTAAAAGCGCACTGCATTAAAACTATTTATACAAATGATGACAAATATAAATTATGAGTGAAACAAAGGCACAGTTCACCTTCGTTTTCTCAACAGCCCAGAGGATGGTCACATTCGAAGGAAAGAAATACTGTTGTGTGAATGTGTTGGAGGTTGTGGCAGCAGGGACATATTTATAAAGAAAAAAACTGAATGCCGTCAACAGTCTCCAGCTCATCATCATCTGGTTTGTATCTCAACTGGTGATTCATAGAGTGAGAGAACTATATTAAATCCTCATTCTACTCAGCAATTAGCAAATGAATTTGCTGCTCTGAAAGATTGAAAACATCAGCCTTCTCCTTTGGCTGGAAGAGGAGACCCCTTCTTCCTTTATCTCCAGCCAAATGACTTATCCTCTCATTGCTTGCTTGTGATGAGCAGTTGGTGAAAGACCTAATTATATATATTTTTTTCCTTGGTAAACAATTTTTTAAAAGATGATCACTATGTGCATTGGAAATCTGATGAGATGTCTACCACTACATAGGAAGGAGCAATGCCATGCGTTGCACAGTGACTTGAACAGAGTGGCAATCAGTATTTGTGAAATAAATGACTCTCCGTTTTGAGGAATCAGAAGGTAAGAGAATCTGAGGAGCAACAGCATCCTGCTGTCCACATAACTGTACTTAGAGGCTCAGTGTCGCTGGAGTTACTCTGAGATACCTAATGAAGGGATATACCACATCTCTGAGACAGGTCAAAGTGAACTGGACAAGGTTATAGGAAAAACAGAAGTAGAAAAAAAGGTTGTTGCAGTCTGAAAACAATCCCTGGTTATAGAAGCCAACCCACCTTCCAACCAATGCCGGCATTCTTGTAATAGGGGAAGTTATCGCAGATCCAGCGGTAAATCTCACTGAGGGTCATCTTCTTGGCTGGAGAGGAGTTGATGGCATAGGTGATGAGGGTGGCATAGCTGTATCGTGGTTTGCCATCCTGGTGGACCGCTGCCTCATCTTTGCTCAAGGTGGCATTAGGATCTGTGGGTGAGCCTGGTGGACACTTGCGGCTGCCCCCGGGAGGCCCAGCCTGGGAGGCACTCCCAAGCTTTTCAATGGTAGCTCGGAGGGTCAGCTGGGGAAGCCAATCTATGGAGGTGAGGCTACTCTCTAGGTCAGAAGCCATGGTTCTTCTGGGTTCTACAGAGAAGAGAGCAAAGGGGAGAAAAAAATAGAAGAGATGAGTGTTACCTCTGGTTATAGGTAGCAAATAATACTTGAATTCCTATTGCTTTAAAGGAAGTAGAGTTTCTTCCTGCTATAATTCCCACAGATGTGAGACAGACACAAACACAGTGGTCCCCAACCGTTTTGACACCAGGGACTGGTGTTCCTACGGGAATCTAATGCCTGATGATCTGAGGTGGAGCTGAGGTGGTGATGCTAGCGCTGGGGGGAAGCTGCAAATACAGATGAGGCTTTACTCGCTTGCTGCTCACCTCCTACTGTGTGGCTCCATTCCTAACAGGCCGGGGGCGGTACCTATCTGCAGCCCAGGCCTGGGGGTTAGGGACCCCTGCCATAGGAGACTCCACTCATGGCACAGCCCTCAACTACGTGTTCCCAGAACCCCAAAATGGATATATCACCAATTAGCTACCAGATGATAGACTGATACTTATTCTACATCTCAGTGTGGAACATGGCCAAGAGGCCTCCTCCTTCATGCAGAACTAAAAGGGAGATCAAACCACCCATCAAATTGAGCTATTCCTTCTATTCTCCTTACTTAAAGCCCTACAACATAATATTTTAAAACTATATAGAAATAATTTTTAAAAAGCACTTAGCAAGTAAAATCAACCAAAGTCTATTCTCCTATTATGGGACACTTGTTATAATTTACATACATGTACAAGTAGACAACACAAGTGAACATATAAAGAAATACAGTCTAAGTAAATAGAAATATACACTAATGAAACACACACCATACCTTTAAAGATATTTCATATTATATTTGAGCATTTGCCCTTTTAGCCCACATACATGTGCACATGAGACATATTAGATATATCCGAAGCATAAATTACATGACAACAAGCAAAGAACAGATGTGAGACAGACACAAACACAGACATCACAATTAGCTCTATAGCATACATTACCAACAGAGCACAAAGTCACACACAGAGGTAACAGATCCTAAGTACAGCTGCCCTCACACCTTGAAAGCTACCCCCTTGCAAGCTCCTGCCCACAGACACCTACACCAGGAAGAAGTCATCAACAAGGACCTCCCACTTCTCAGCCTTCTGGGCTCCACTGAGCCAGGGAGACACCCAGCTGAGTGCGCACCGGTAACAATCAGATAGCCTGGCTAAAAATAGCCACTCTGGGGCTAGGAGCTGGCTCCCCTTCTCCCGCCCTCCTCCTCTCTCCCTCCTTCCCAGCCAGGCACGCACAGCTCGCTGCACCTCCATGCAAACTCCTGGCGCTGCCAAACCGCCCACGCCTGACGTTTGCACGCCCTGCTGCCACCTACACAGCCTGGGCGCTCTCACTGGCAGAGAGGTATAGCTAGAGTGAGGTGTGAGTGGGGGGAGGAGAAAAATGATGGGTGACATCTGTATTACAGGGTCTAGAAAGGCTGGCAGGAACTACTTGGTAGCCATTTGGCACTCCCCTAGAGCTGATGCCAGCAACCCCCTAAGCACTTGCTGCCTAACAGGTTTGTGCCTGCACAGCCACCAGATTGCAACTAGTATTTCTTCCTTGTATCCCTGCGTACAATCCCACCACAGGGCATTTCTCTATCATGCCTCAGAGTTCAGAATCCTGAACAGAAATGTATTATGTATGTAACCTCCAAATCCACACCCAGAAACTATGTACAAGCATATACATACAACAGTACACAAATTCACAGTTTGCCATTCAAAGCTCAATCCCAGCTATGGCTGCCTAGTCCTCTCCTGCCTCCAACACATCTTCCAGGCCATCGGTCCCTCTTCTAGTCAGTGACTCTGCTCTCCTGGACACTTACCCCTTCCTCCTAAGGGTCAGCATTCACACTCATCTTCCTCTCCCCCAAGGTCCACACCCATGCAATCTTTGCATGTACACACTAGTACCCTGCCCTCCTCACCAGCAACACACCCACTCTACAAGGCTGAAGGAAACACCTTAGTGCCTCAGGGGACTGGGCAGCCAGAGACCCAATTGCAAGCCAAGAATCACAGGAGAGGAAGGGTGGGGGGCGTGTTTATAAATAGCTTCATGAAGGGGGTTCCCCTTTATCCTTATCTTCTCTCCCCAGCACCCTCTTTTTCATCTCACCACCATGGAAACTTAGAAACTAACAGGGACATTTAATCATTCCAAGAAGCCTCAGACCTCCTAGCATTATACCAAGTCAAAACACCACAGCCTCCGGGGTAAAGCAGGGCACTTTGGGCAGTCACCAGGTCCCGTAGCGGAGGTATCCCAGCTGGATATTTCATTTGAAATGCACCCAACATTGGGCAGCATGAGAGTAGACTTTAATTACCGAACCCATGTGGCACATGCCAATCACTGTGACTTCTGGGAAGGAAGCACTCTCAGCCTTTTGCTTGTTGTTCCATGCCCTTTCCTGTCCTTACCTCAGCACCAGGTTAGGACACTGAGGTTAAACTTAACCACTCTCCAAGCGCCCTCCCGGTCAGCCCTCCAGCTACCGCCCTAGCACTCAAAATATATTCCAGTTTTACCAGCTACAAGAAGCTTGCAGCAAAAGATCCTTCTGATCTGCCAGCACCACTCTCCTTTAACCCATCCCACTTCCTCGCTCCTGTCACTTCCCCATTCTCGAAGGGCAGCCCAGTGTGAAGAACCTCAGAAACTGAGGTTCCTCCACTCTATTCCCAACCTTGACGCGGACTCACTTAAATGTCCCTAACCACCCCACGCTCCCTGAAGTCTTGATGCCTCAGTTTCCCCCTTCGATAAAAGGGATGAAGTCATAAACACTGCCAAAGCCTCATCCCTGGAGGGACGTAAATGAAGCTTAATGAGCTCGTGGCTGCCACACATTCCACGCGCCCCAAAATAATGGCATGAGGCTAATGTTCAGGGCTATTATTAGAAAGGCAAACAAGAGGTACTTCCATTTCTCAGTCCAACCAACCTAGTTACCCAGACCTCTCTCTCCAGGTGGGCCTCGTGCCACTGGGCTTGGGCAGAACCTGAGTCAGGCCACATTCTTCTCTGCGTGTTGGAAGACTGAAAGGAAATACCCAGGGAAACTGGGAAAGGCAGCCAAAGGGCAGGCTCCATCACATCCACAGGACGTCTAATGAAGACTACAGTACTGGGAGAAAGGCGAGAAAAACAGAAAGACATTCTGTTGTAGTGGAAGACTGACCTGGGATGAGACGTGTAAGATCCAAAATTACAGGCACAGTTTTCTTCCCAGTTTTATCTGAAAGGCTAGTAATTGTTCTCTGTATGGTGCCAAGGTCAGGTATCAAGGAGTGATAACTTCCTGCTTTGTACATCATGCCAAAACTAATAGAGTAGTGGCTAAGTTAACTACATTACCAATTACCAGTCAGTCTGCCTGCGTTTCAGTCTGGGCTCCACTACCTCAAGCAAGTAACATAATGTGTGCTGTAGATTCTTCGTCTATAAAAGAGATAATAACTGTAGGGTTGTTGTTTGGATTACCTTGAGTAAATATTTTTAAAGCACTTGTAAGTGTAGCTATTACCATTTTTGAATGGGGAAAAAAGAGAATATCAGAAATGAAAAATTAGAAAACTGACAGGTCATAGAGGAAGGACTGGAAGCAGAAAGCCTGCAGTGGTTTACACTGCAAAGGCTGCACTGAGTTTGCAATAGTTTTCAGGATGTTAGAGTCTCAAGCTTTTCCTTTGGGAATAGTCTCACCCCATTGCTGATCAATGCCAGGACCAACTAAACTCCAAGGATGAAGGAATGGGAGAACATCATCTCTTATTTTTCAGGGGGGACTAGGTCTAGTCATAAGACACGATATGGAAAATAGCACTTTCTAAATCACAGTTAATTCAGCGCCATAGCCATGTGCTTCTAAACTGATTCCACAGAGGCAAGGAGAATTAGAGAAGCTCAGAGCAAGGAGGACCAGTGAAGCTGTGTGGTGGCAGTACACCTGGAGGCGTTGTGATCCTGTTCACTCTGAGCCATTCAACAAGTTGCGTTCCAGCATCTGGTAAAGTACTTTGTAAGAAATAGCTGCTGTTACACCAGAGCTAGCTCCTTTCAAAAAGTTTGGGAGAGAGTTCTAGGGTTAAGAGCCAAGGACTCTCATGCTTTTGAGACCAGAGATATCAGAAATGAAGCTCTCTCATTAGTCCTAGAAGAAGCAGTCTCTGCCTGAGACAGGGCTCTCCTGCTTGGGATGACTTTCACAGAGCCATTCACAAGGGCTCTCAATGGCCAGGGGAGGACAAGACTTTCCTTCCAGCTGGGTATCCTTACCAGGACCCTCCCCAGGTTCTTGTACAGGGGTACCTGCTTTTAGAGGCCTACCGGAAACATATAATTCTAGGTAATTGGAGGCTTGGTCTGAAAAGCACACATGTACTTGTCTCCAGACACATACCCACTCAAAACACAGAGATAAAACCACATTCGCCTGAATTAAGAAATATATGCACACCCATCATTCTAAAGCATAGTCACACAAACCTGGGTTATAGCTCCGTCTCCTACACTCCATACCACTACTAGCTGGTAGCATCCAGGACCAAGTGATGGTACTTAGAGAGTTAGGCAGCCCTCCCATGGCCCAGACAGAGAGAGAAAGAGAAAACATAAAAACCCAAGCAAGATAAAGCCTCCCAGTGGCTTTGCTGTGGGATGTAATATCCCTTACAGAAGATATTTCCTAACGGCAAGGCATGAAGGCAGTGATCCCAAGTTGAAAGGCAGAGCTCTACTAAACACATAGCCTGGGCTCAGTTATTTCCTGGCACCCTTTTTCTGCATTTTCTGAGGAATCTGGACTTTGATGATTCCTACTCCTATCTTATGAAGGGAAACTTAAATATAAGAGACTCCGAACTGAACAAGAAACAGGAAGGGAGAAGATGAGACTATTAGGTGCTTCTATGAAAGGAAACTCCTCAGAGATCAAACTTCCCTGGTGGCCAACTTATTTAGATGGAAGACTGGAAGGAGGCTGAGCAAAACATTCCTCTCTTTCTGTGCAGGATCTGATTTTTTCTTTCTTTGAGAAACTGTCAGCAAAGGACAGGAGTCAGGTAGGGAGGGGACTAGGGCAATGGTACAGGGCCAGCATTAGCGAAGAACTTCAATTTAAGAGTTGGCATTCCTCTATGCCCCTTCTTCTTGTCTCGGGACATGGGAGATTCCCATTTTCCCTTTGGATTCTATTGGTAGAGACATGCTTCCAGCCAGGCATGAGAATATCATGAGAGGAGACCTCTTGGTGTCTGATGTCTGGTGAGTGGGTACAGACTGCTTTTCCTGTCAAAGGAGCACTTATCACAGTGGGTTCGAGAACTGGCCTAGGGTTACAGATAAGAAAATGTAATACCAATGGAAGCCCTAAACAAGGCACAAAATGCCTTCATGACTTTAGTGAGGGCCTACTCTCAGGGTGACAGGGCCCAGGGATGGAGGGTGGTATGGGAGTCTGGTTGGGATGTGTCAATCACTGTTACACAGTATAGATGTAGTTTTGAAAATGCAGGCATTTTCTGATATCCATTTGCTGTCAGCATGGAAACATACACTTCCCTAGGGACCTCAGATGACCCCCATCCCATTAATCCCCAAACACTAAGAAACCCATTTCTCAGAGCCTCTGCAGCGAGATGTGAGTTTGAATCCAAAAGCTACCTCAGAACACATTTCCCAGAGGATTCTCTGAGTTATCACTCTATCTTCCCCAGTAATGAAACTTGAGAGCCACCATCTCAGCCCCCTACAGCCCACTAGTGCTTAAGACGACAGAGAGAAGATGAAAGAATGCACTAACCTGTCTCCGAGGTTCCCCCAGCAAAGGAAGGGAACCACCTTGTACTGGAGATGGGGGTTGGAGGGATTCCCCTCTTCAAAGGCAGATGAAGAGTCTCATCCTCGGTGGCTCTTCCTGTACTTGGCTGAGCCTCCCAAGCTGGGGAGGGGAACTGGGTCCCCTGAGGATGAGGAGCAGAGGGAGGAGGAGTGGGGGGAGGTGGAGAAGGAGGTCCTACCTGGGGAAGGTGGCACACCCCCCACACTCTGCCTGCTACCCTGGGGAGGAGGGGAGGAGCCTCTCCCAACCAGGAGTTGTCTCCTCCCCCTTGGGGGAGTCCCCCTCCCCCCCAAACTGGATCCTTGGGGAGCAGAGGGCTCTTTCTGTCCAACAGAGATCTGAGCGGAGGGGCTCTGCCCTGTTCCACTGTCTAGGTACAAGGAAGTTGAGGGGGGAGTTCTTCCCCTCTCCCGAAGGGGGCTGAAAGCCGATTCCTCTTCTTTCCCTGGAGTGTCCTCTGCTTCTGAATGTAAGGACTCCTCTCCGTGTGAGTACTGGAGAGGATGGAGGGTGCCTACTCCATAGGCATACCTCCCTTCTCTTTGCCTCAAAAGTCCCGAAGTGCTGAGAGTGTGTTTGGAGGGGTGGAGGCGCGCTGGGGCGGTCTCACTCTGCTTCCTTGAGTTAAAGATCGCCCCTTTCTACTTCTGGAAGTCTATTCCCGGGCCAGTGTGGGGGTTTTCTTCGCCCCCAGGAAAGAGAGACTCGCCACCTATAAGGGTCTCTTCTTTCCCTCGCCTAGGTGGTAAGGGTCTTTTCTTCCACAGGGTGAGAGGTGGCTCGCGTCCCCGCTCCCGCCTCCGCTCCTGGGGTGCCCCAGAGGGTGGGGTTTTCGTACTCCTCGCTCTCCCTGGGCCGGCCTGGGCAGCAGGGTCCGGGAGGCCGCGGCTCCGGACTCGGGTCACTGGCTACTGTGGCAGCAGCGCCTCCTCTAGTCCCGTCCCGTCCGGTCCACTCCCTTCGCGCGTGGGGCTCCCCGCGCTGCCACCTCTCCGGCTCCGGCCAGTCCAAGCTCCGGGGGAGCCAGAAGGCGGACGGACAGTGTCAGGGCTCGGCTCGGGCTCGGCTCGGCTCCGCTGCAGGCCCCGGCTCCTCCCCGGCCTCCGCGCCGCACTCCGCGCCCCTCCCCCTCCCCCGCCCGCCGGGCCGCCGCCGCCACCGCCTCCCGGCTCGGGTTAAGGAGGAGCGGGAGGCGCCGAGCCGCGGGTCGCGCCGCCGGGGGGCGCTGCGCCTGGAGAGCTGCGCCGCTGTACTCTGGCTTGTGGGAGACGCGCGCCGCCCCTGACTCCCCTCCATCCGCCACCTCGCTCCGCGCAGCTCCCCACCCACCCCAGGAATCGACCTACTGCTCTCTCTGCGGAGATTCCTTCGTTCACACCATACACGAACTGTCAATTTCAATTTAACTCTAATCTTGGTATGCTGACCTTTTCTCATTCTGTTGTATTCTGTATACAGATGAACATCTCTTTTTCTCAGGAATATCTTTGGTGGGCTTCTCTTTCCCCTGATAGTTTACAAATGGTTATGGGGATTGGGGTTAAGTTACCCTGATATCATCCTAGAGTTCAATAAATGCTTGCTGAATAAATAAATGTGTAAAGGAATAAAAGAGCGTGTAATGAAGATAACTCTGAACTAAACATAAGAAAATCTAGCTTTATGGATTTGTGCAAGGCCCTTGTTCTGTGGAATCTTGGTCAGCAAAGAGAGGACCTTGATACTCGTAGTGCCTACCCAGTCAGGGTGTTGTAAAGATCAAATGAGATCATTTATGTGAAAATGCTTTTTAAACTGTACAGGATACAAAATATGACCATTGTTCAGTTCTCCTGACAGTTCTATAACATTTCTTATCCTGGTCACCGAAGTGTAGAATGTGCTCATTCTCTGTCGCTTACAGAAAAATGACCACCCCCCGCCAAAATGCCACCAGGGAGCCCATTTCCACTTTTCCTCCTGGAGTCATATTATTCTTCTGCAAACTCTTTTACATTTCATCTTCTGGCCTATTAAACTTTTGTCAATCTACTGTACTCTCTATCACATAAAATATTATGGAAGCAAAAAATATTATGCATGAAATATTTGAATTGCTCAAAAAAAGGCTGCATACAGCTTGATGACTACATTTCACATTAGATAGTAAAGTCTTTTGTCTTCTGGCTAAATATATGATACTTTATTTTGTTTAAATTATACACATATAAAATTACATTATATTTACAATGTGCCAGGCATCGAGCTAAGCACTCTGCATGTATTATTACATTTAATTATTCTAGAAGTCCCATAAGGCACTATTATTATACCTATTTTACAGATGAGAAAACTATGACTTAGAGATATTGACTATGTCTAAGTTCACATGATTAGTAAGTAGCAAAATCAGGACTTAAACTAACAAATCCAAATGACTCCAAAGACCCAGCTTCTATCTTCTGTTCCATTGTCCTGAGCTGTCAGAATTAAACGTCATTTTTAACCTTAAAGGAAGTGAAGCCCAGTTGAGCCATTTCTTTCTCCTCATCCTTCCAATATCCAGGTTTTCAAGCTGTATTTTTCCCCCTCTTTGAAACACTCACTCGTTCCCCTCACACAGATACTTTGGCATCGGATTATTCTTGCTATGTGTTAGATGTTTTGTTTCTTTTTCCAATCTTTTATTTCCGTGTATGTATATGGAATGCGGGGGCAGGCGTTGAGAGGTGGAAGCACTAAAAATGGGAAAGCTAGGGAGAGATTAGACTCTCTTTTTCTGGAAACTTAGAAAACTAAACTCAAGAAATTATTTAATATGTACAAGATATTTACTGCAGCATTATTCGCAACTGTAAAAAATTAGAAACAACTTAAATATTCATAATAGGGTAACTGTTAAATAACTGGTACATCTATAGAATAGAATACTACTTAGCTTTTGAAAGAGTAGTAATGGTATATAATTCTGGAAAGTAGAATTAGTGAGGAGTTGTTTTTATATCTTCTTTACGGGTTAGCTATTTTGGAATAGGTATTGTTATTTTAAAGAACCATTCTTTTTCATATATTTGAATATATTCCAATAAGAAAATCATATTTAAAAAGTTTGTATATATACACGTGTGTACGTGTATATTTGTGTAAACATACACACACATATAAACGGATATATACTGAAGATGTGAGCTTAAAGAGTATTTTAATTTACCTCATTTTCTACTATATCTGTAATTAGTGTTTGTATGGTTTTTGCTTGTGTAATTTTTTAAATTAAAAAAAAAAACAACAACTGATAAGCCTGGTTTGGTTTGGTTTACTTTTTGCCCTAAAACAGGGGAAGCACTTGCATTTATTCTTCTTTTACTTTCTATTAAGGAGGATCATATAAACAGAATAAAAATATAGTCATTGAAACATGCAAACAATCAAAATGTAAGGATCCACTCTCCTCTATGATAGAACATATTATGTAATTCCTCATGAGTGTTAGCTGACCTTGAACAAAATACTTCTTCATAATATTGGTGAATATGCCACATTATACATTTTGTTAGCATTTTTTAAAGACCTGTGTATTATACGAAACATAGTATAGTGGATAAGATTCATGTATTCAAATCCCATCTTGGCACTCAAAACTGAAAATTTAAGTCATTTAACTGCTCTGTCACTCAGTTTCTCATCAATAAAATGGTGATAATAATAGTACTCATTTCATAGTGTTATGGAAGGACTGTTAAATGACTTCGTGCATTTAACGCATTTAGATAAGTGCATGAGGAAAGAGGACCTAGAGATTGAAAGAGACCTAAAACACACCTGAGCCAAATGCAATATATATGGATCAAGAGACATATCTATCAAACACAATATGTGGACATTTGGGAGAATCCTGATTTGGGAAAAAAAAAACCCAGCTAGAACAAATATTATAAAACAATTGGTGAAATTTCAATCCTAACTTTAGTGATATCAAAAAATTATTGTTATATTTTAGATGTGCTAATGAAATTGTTATTATTTAAGAATCTTTATCTTTTAAAGTTGCATATGGAAATAGTCATGAAATGTTTGAAATTTGCTTCAAAATAAATGATAGAGTAGAAAGTCATAGGTTAAAAGATTGGCCAAGTGTTGCTTATTACAACCTAAAAAACTACTATTTTCTCTATTTTTGTGTCTGAAGTTTTACAAAATACATAGTTTTTAAAAATACTGTTTAAAAAGTGTCGGAACATAGGATGATAGAAATGTTTACTATTACATGATTTGTATTTATAATATTACTTAATGTTTATTTACACCTTTCAGATTACAACGTTTTCATTTACACTGTCTTTTGGTATTCACACTAAACCTAGGCGGTAGGTATTACTATCCCCATTTTACAAATGAGAAGACTGAGCCAGAGCTAAGACTCCAAGTCCACAAAATATACCACCTCCTCTCTTCCAGCTAAGGGGGACTCTGGTAAAAGGATAGGAGATACCCGCAGCCACTCAGCACAAGGTCCTTTAATGACTGTAGTCAGATCTAGTGGGGAGAGAATAAACGTAACACACAAAACGATTCATTTAGATATATTTATCAGACAAAATTTGAGCTCACATTTACACATCATAAAAAATTTAGCTAGCTACTTTTAAAAGGCAATTTCAGGAGAAAAGAACACAGCAGAAGAGATTAAATCACAAAGAAAAACTTCTCCCCATGATTTGTATTTCATTTACAGAACTGTTCGTTATTTTATCAATTTATCTTTATACCCTCTACCTAACCTGTTTACTCTTCTAAAAATAACGCTAGAACTAAGGCTAGTCTGTGTGGGAAGAGAGAGAGAGGCAGAAGGACGTCACACCCTAGTTGTTTTGAGGCCCAGCCACCGAACAGTTTTGTTCCACCTTAAGAAGCTTTAGCCGCTCCCCTCATCGAGCAGGCACTCAGCTCCTCCCACTCCCGTGTCAGCTCCGACCCGGGAACGTGGGGAAGGGAGGAGAGACGCACTGAATGGAAAGACTGGCGCCAGCGGCTGCAAGGTCTCTCCTTCCCGCTACTCTACTGGCACCCGGAGGAGTGTGTAAAGCACCAGGCTTTAGGGTTTGATTCTTTTCCGGAGGATTCAGGATGGGGATGTGTTCTACTGAATCCGGGGGGGAGAAGGATGTGAAGGGTGAGGTCGAAGGGGGACAGAACTGGGGCATTTGAGATATACAGCATGCCGTGATCGCTACTCTAAAATTCTGAGTTCACGAGATCCGGACGCGCCACTTCAAACCATTTCCAAAAGAGGGACAAGTTTTCCATTCTCCGCCCCAATCCCCCGTCTTCATTTTAATTGCTTGGGTTTAAGGTAGGCTGGGCCCAAGGTTGCCTGTTCATTGGCCACCTAAGTAATCTATCAGAATGACGCAAGCAAGGGGGGGTGGCTAGTTTGAGAGGAAGTGAAGATTATTTTGGTACCTCCTACCCCAACTCCTGATTGGTTGAACTTTGCAGTGATGTAAAACAAGGCATAAAAATGTCCACTACGGAGAAGGGCTTATTGGGCATTCTCGCAGAGACGTTTTCTAGGGTGGGACTTTGGAAGAGCCCGCCGGACTCTGTAATTGTAGTGAAAGACCAAATTGATTGAAACCCGGAAATGAGTTTAGAAAGGAACTGAAGGAGAAAGAGGAAAATCGGCAGCACCTCGTTGCCCTCAAACAAGGTCATTTCCTGCATGGGTTTGATAGTTTCCTGTTTACCCCATGAAGTCTGCATGTACCCTGGCTTTCTGGAATACACATGAAAATTAAATTCTTAAGAGCCTTTGGTCTCCCGTTTACTTACGTTGCCTAAAAGAATGAATGAGATAGAGGAAAGAAAAAGGGAAAAAACCTGCCTTTAGGGAAGGTTAGGGAAACTGAGGCTCTCATATGGAAAACTAAGGATGACCCTGGATCACAGTATCCAAGCAGGTGGGTGCCTAAAGAAACCTCATAAAAAATAATCGGAGAAGGTAGGTGGAGGTGAAGGAACAGTAAAGATTTGACTGAAGAAAGGGCATTAATCACATACAAAAACCTTGGATAGAAAGTGTATTTTAGTCATCGTCGTATATCTGGTGCCTGGCAGTGGTCAGATACATAGTAGGTGATCTGAACCAAACCAGAATGAGAAGACTTTTATAAAACATACTGGACAAATTCTAAAGATGCCAGACCTTTAGGATATGTTTTTAAAAGTATCTACGCTAACTTTATGATCCTGGAAAAATGTTTCACACTCACCACCTGGGTTAATCCAGCCATAAATTAAGAGGTAGATGTGCTTCCCAGATCTACCTGGGAAGATACTTACCTGTGAAAATACTACCATTTTCTCCTTAACACCCCCAAAGCTTTTAAAATTTGAAAGCAGATTTCCCCTCAACCTGCCTTCCTAGAAAGATTGAAAAGATAGATGGGATTAGATAAAAAGATGATTTCTACACGCAGTGAATAGAAAATAAGGTGTTTAACCTACAATCTCACATTCAGGATAGGAAGGGCATACTATTTGTGTTGAGAGACACTTTTTTTTTTTTTTGAGAGATACCCAGAACAAATGTACATGTTTCTGAGTCAGATTTTTTTCTTAGAGCTAGATTTCAGCAACACTTTAACTTGGTCTAAAAATTGTGCTCTGAAACTGAGGGAACAGTGCAAGAACTTCCCATTAGCATTATAACTACCCCCACCGCAGGACCTTGCCAGAGTTATTGGTCAAGATTCAGCAACAGATACTTTCTGTTTATCTGAAGCAATCCCATCTTTTTATGATTTTCTGGGATCTTCTAGGCCAGATAGTTTACAAGAGAGTAGTATGTTATAGTGTTTTTCAGTATCATTATGACAATAGTTTAGAAATAAAGGGAGGAACAGGAAGCAGCTATATTTGCAATAATGAAAATCCCATGGGAAAATTATTATGAGGCTATAAATAATTCTAGCATAATAAGGTGTATGTTGCTTATGCCAAAGGGCATGGAGTGGAGGGAGTGGGAAATGTTAAGAAAACTTTCAAGAATTGTGTTAATGAGAGAAGAGTACATTTTGTTCCTGTCAGTGTATGAGATGTCCAACCGTATAGAGAATTTTTATATGCATTTATTTGAGCCAAATTGATCACATGTGCCTGTGAGCAAGATCTCAAATACTACAGAGAATAACAGTTTTCAGTTTCTTTTATGCATTTGAGATTAAAGAGGGATATAAGGAAGATTACAGGAGTGTGGGAGAAAGCAAGGTGGATTACAAGTTAAGATTATGCTCTCTTGAGGGTGGCCATGCTTTAGAAGGGTCTGACAAGAGGCATTTCAAAGGTGTGTTAACCTAAATGCACAGAAACAATGGACAGGGCTTGCCTGTGGCAAAGATAAGCCTTTTACTAAAGAAATTATATGTCTGGGCATGACTATCTACTATGATCTGCCCAGTTAGAAATGTATGATCAGATCAGCCTGTGCGGTTACTTTCCACATTTTTTCATCCATATCCCAAATGTTATATGGATTATGTAGAAACATACAAAATGATTTTTAGGTTAATAATTCATACATTGATAGCACAGTCACTTTCCCTTTGATGATGCCCAATAAGCCAAAGCACAAATTGTTTCTGAGGAGACCTAGAGTCTAAGGAAGAAAAAAAGTCATTGTTCCTTAATCGTAGATCCAAGCCTGCCAGCATGTAACAATTGTGGATGTAAAATGTGGTTCTATGAAAAGTAACCTTACAGGCTGATCTTATCATAATTTACTAGTTAGGCAGGTCATGATGGATAGACATACCCCGGGCATATAACTTTTTAGTAAAAGGTTTATCTTTGCCTTAAGCAAGGCCTGTCCATTGTTTCTGTTCATCTAGGTTAACAGACCTTCTAAATAAGTCATAACCACCCTCAAGAGAGCACATCTCTTGTTAACTATTCTATAATCCAGTCCCCACCTTGTTTTCCATCACCACTATGTAATCTTTCTTACTTTCCTTCTTAATTTAAATGCATAAAAGAAGCTGCAAAACTTATTCTCAGGAGCATTTTTGATCTCGCTCACCAGCACATGTAATCAGTTTGGTTCAAATAAAACTCATAAAAATTCTCTACAAGTTTGGATGTTTCTTATGTCGACAAAGTAAACCAGTGGCATCTTCACTGGTGAGAACGTGAGACACTGAGTCAGATAATAGATAGAATCTTGGACCTTAGAAAAATCCTCAACCTCCTGTTGCCTAGCTTCTACCCCTTCTCCTCACCCTCTCACCCCCTTGTGAAACAGTAATCAAGAGGTTTCTTCCTCTCTGGAACCCCCAAGAAACAGCTACAAGACCTCAAAAGACTAAGGATGAAAACACGAGGTTATACTGCATTTGGCATTTATGGAAAGAAGGAAAAGAGAAGACAGGGGTGTAGGAGAGACTGATAAAGGCATAGAGGGACAATGTACTTACTATTGCCCAGTCAGTATTCTGTCAGGGTTGCTTGTAATAAACAGAAACCACTTTATTTTAAGCAGAAAATGCATTAAAACAGGGACATGAGTGCTTAAAAAACCACTGGAAGAACTGGAAGAGCAGGGTCCCTGCTGTATTCTAGAAATGGCCTGAGAATGAGACTACTAAACTCTTCTACCAGGGAGGCTTCAGAAGAGGAGGAATGAAGACTAGCGCTGAAACTGTTGACTTCAGGAACACAGTACCCTCGTTGTGATCCAGGAATCAGGAAGCTACTGTTGCTAACACTACCTCAACAGCTTTCGGTGGCCATGTGAAGGGATTCTGGACTACTACTGCAGAAAACCCCAACATACCACCATCATGCTGGCTAACAACAGGCAAAGCGCCAGAAGATGGCCTCTGCCTCACTTCTACTTCTTACTTCTACCCAAGTCTCTTGGGTGTGCAAATTATTGTTAGATCAAAACTTACAACTAGAATCCAAGCTGCAAGAAAATCTAGAAAATCTGGTTTTTGGGTTTCCAGCCTCTGCAGTATAGGAAGGCATATAAAAAGGAGATAGAAGTGGGTCAGCCGTATCCATCACAAGTGTATATGTACTACATTTTACATTTTTCCTTGGTAATACGTAGAACGAAAGGACTATGAACTAGAAGCAGCACAAGGACGCAGCAAAAGACTGCTTTAGGCTATTTCATTTTATAAACCAATAGGAACTTAAGGGAGAGCAGAGAACTTTTTATATTGTCAATAAAGACATGACCAACTACCATCTACCATCACCATCATTTCATAAAAGAATTAACATTTATAACACCAAAAGGTGGGAAGGTTATACTCTCAGAACTATATTCAATTTAAGAACTGGATAAATTTAATTTCAAGAAAAATACTACCTGTCCTTTCTTTTCTCAGTGAACAATTTGTTCTAGTGTGGCAGGGCTATGAAACCACTGAAGTCACTGCCCTTGCAGGGGAAAAAACAGCTGCTTACCCAGCCCTGCTTTACCACTGGGCCTTCACTTACTGCTAACTAAAATTCATATTACAAATAAATATTAAAATTTAAGAAGGGAGAAGAAGAAGTATGAAAGAAATGGTTTCTAAAAAGAGCATATAATAAGAAAATTTGTTAATGAAAAAATAAGGCATTAGGTTAGTGGGCCTCTTAGCTCCCTTATAGTTCTAAGAGTCTATTATTTAATTTTTTTCTGGACTCATAAAAACCTTTTACCTGGATGTCAGCTTGTGTACTCTACTTATGCCAACTTGTCCCCCAGATTTAATAAGAAAAAGCACAGGTTTTTTGTTTGTTTGTTTGTTTGTTTGTTTGTTTATGTCATGCCTTTTGTTCGAAAGCACTCCATGGCTACCAATTGTCAATGAAATATAATCCAAACTATTTAGCCTGGCATTCAAGGCCCTCCTCAACCTGGTCCTAACCCGTATTTCCCACAATTCTCTGCCTCCATAAAACAATCGATATCACTTGAATAGGTGCCCTTTTTTCTATAATGGTTTCCCCCATTTCATTTAGACAAATAATCATTGAGCTTATTGAGCATCTTCTATGAGCCAGACTATGTATTAGATACTTCAACAAGTTCATAGATGAATCAGGCTCAGGCTCTTTTAGAGTGACTGCCCATCCCAGGTTGCCCAGGATGCCCAGGAATATCTTGGATTTAGCACTAAGAGTCTCCCCTCCTGGAAAGCCCCTCAGTTCTGGGAAACTGAGACAATTGATCACCCTAACCCCTGCCCACAAGTAATTACTAGGATCTTAAGATCCCTTTTAACTCAGAAACTCTGCCTACATGCATGTTCTTTTCCCCAACTTTCTTCCAAAGTAATTATTTGGATTGCCCTAACAATTAGCATAGTAGCAAAGACTATTCTCAAGCAATGCTTTTATGTTTGTGCCACCTCCTAAATTATGAACTCCTGGAAACAGAAATATCTTTCCAGGACTCCATAGTGCCTACTAGTGCCTTATATATTGTAATTATAAAATGAATGTATGTTGAATTGAACAGTGGAGAAGTTGGACAAATTAATACTTCAGGCTTCTTTTTTCTTTAAAAACTTCTTAAAGTAAAATACATATGGAAAAATGTTCACTCGGATGATTGTTTTTACAAAGTTAACAGCACCCAGACCAACTCACAGATCACAGAAACCCTAATGTCCCTTCCCAGTCACAACAACCCAAAGAGTAACCACAATCTAGATTTATGACACCATAGATTAGTTTTGCCTGTTTTTGACCTTTATAGAAACAGAATCATTCAATATGGTCTCTTTTGCACCTGGTTTCTTTCAATTTCATGACATTCATCCATACAGTTGCATGTCTCTGTAATTACATTCACTCTTGTTATACAATATTCCGTGGTGTGAATATACCACAATGTATGTAGTCATTCTTCTCTTAATGGACATTTGGATTGTTTCCAGTTTGGAGCTATTATGAATACTGCTGAGATGAACATTCTGGCACCTATTTTTTGATGAACACATGAATGCATTTCTGTTGAGTGTATACCTAGAAGTGGAATTGTTGGGTCATAGGGTAGGCATATGTTCTGTTCTAATAAATATTGCTCAATAATTTTCCAAAGTGATTGCACTAATTCATCAGTTTACACTCCCATTAACAGAGTTTGGGATACTCCATATCCCCTCCCATGTCAGCCATTCTCTTTCTTTTTTCTCCTCCATTTGAACCATTCTCCTGGGTCTATGGTACAATCTCATGTGGTTTTAATTTGGATTTCCCTGGGGACCTATTCAGTTGCATACCTTTTCATGTGTGTATTGTTCATTGGGCTACTTTCCTTTTGGGAAGTGCAGTATAGACCTTAAAAAACAAAACAAAACAAAACAAAACAAAACCTTTCACTACTGACTCAACCCTTTACCAAAGGCCACGTTATTATAGTGATGCTCCAAATATGTTCAGGAGATAACAATCCCTCCAAAACACCTTTGCGTTCTGTCTTTTGGGGCCCTCCTCTTCCCTGGATAACACCAACGAGGCAGAAGAGGGCGACCTGTATTACTCGTAACCCCAACACCCTACAGAGTTCTTTGCAGGAGGCGAAGGAAACGGCATTGGGTTTTTCTTCTTAAGAGTGAGTGCTACCTTGGCCTCTAACCCCCGACTGGCTGGCCCAGCGGCGACAGCTGGGAGCACTACTCAGGGCGGGGGCGGGGGCGAGGAGGCGGTGAGGGAAACAGGAATCTCTTAAAGCAGAAACGCCAACACCCTCTTAACAGCGACGTTGAGGATGGTGGGGCCCGGAACTGTTTCCCCTGGAAAGGGTTCCCCAAACTCTTTGTCCGAAGACGCCTGAGGGGGCGCGGGGTAGGACGGACAGCGGCAGGCGGGGCTGGTCTGTTAGGTGTGAAGGTGAGAAGTCCGGGACCAGCCGCGCGGGCCGGGACTCGCGAGCCGCACCCTCGCTCACATCGCGGGCAGCGCATGCGTCTTGCTTAAGGAGGGAGCCGGATAAACTGAGTCACGTTTTCCTACCACGTCAACGGATCATTCCAAACAGAATCCTTGGCATTTCGGAGCAGCGCGGGGGTCCTAACGGCTGTTCTGCGGGCCGGCGGAAGCGCAGTGGCGCCGTCGCTGTCACTCCCGGGCGCGGCGGCCTGGAACCAGCCGGAGAGGTGTGGGTGGCCCCGGAGATGGGCGGTTGAGCGGAGCCTCAGGGCCCAACCGCAGTTGCCCGGTCCGGGTGGTGGGTGCGCAGCGCTGTCCCGGTGGCCGGCAGGTGGGAGGAAGAGCATCGGAGTTGGGCTCCGGTAGAGGTGGGTGGTAACTCAGAGTTGGGCTGGGCTAAGGGCGAAGGGGTCCTGCGGCTCTAGAGAAACTAACGAGTAGCCTCAGAGTATTGGAGAGAATATTTGTTATTTCCTAAGCGCCTACAGTTTCCCAAGCCCTGTTCTAGGTGCTGGGGATCCCACAGTGACCGAAGTGGACAATGGTCCTGACTTCCTGGAGCTTATATTCCAAGAAAGGGACAGACAAGAAAATGAATGGCTGTATGATAAAATCTTATGAAAGAAATATACAGTATGGAATGTGGAGAGGAATGTGGAGAGGACTGGTATATTAAATTGAGGGAAGGAGAAGGGGTGGGTCTGAGAAGGCCTTTCTGAGAAAGTATCTTGACCAGAGACCTGAGGGGAAAAGTGAAGGAGCCCTCGAAAAGTGATCCAGGCAGAGGGACTGGGACTAAGGAAAAGGGAACTGTGTTGGCCTTGAAAGATATCTACCAAAAGTTTAAATGCTGTGCAGATGACATTATCTTTGTACGTTTTGCAAGATGAAAATTGGAATTTTCTTAGAAAGTTATGGGTCATTCATTCAGTACTGAATTCATTCAGTGCTTGATTCCTGAAGTCTGAGAGAAGGGGAGTAAGCCCAAGGGGCCTTGGTAAAATATTATTAATTTTGTCTCAGTTTAATACATTGATCAAATTTAGAATTTCCATTGGTTTTTCATGAAGAGTTCATCTGAGTTAATTTTACAAATAACTAAGTAGCAACTCACTTTTTAAGAAAAGTATGTTTATTTGAGTTAAAAGAGTTGTGGGTTTGTTTGCTTTTGTCTCCCCAAATGAAGAACAACCTAGAAGACAAGAAGTAGCAGACAGAGGAAAGTAGATAATGAAACTGGGAATGAGAAGGTTATAGAAAGAAATGAAAAAGAAATGTATAAAGGAAGCTGTGGAATAGTCAAAAGAATGGTCTGTTCTAATTCTCCTCCTTTATACAAACTCAGGAAATAATACTACTGCTTCAACGTACAGCATCTCTACTGATCCTCAAAACCATCCATCCAAGTCAGGAGAGCTGATAGAGGAGGAAACAGCCTCAGACTAGATAACTGGTTCAGCGTAATTATGATTTCTCACTCCACTGCAGCTCACTGAAGCAATTTACGCTAAGGTGAAGCTATGAGGAGGTGGCTTATTTAAAATATTTTAAATTTTATATGGCAAAATAAGCCACCTTAAATTACAGGAGTTTATGACAGCAGGATCATCTAATCCAATCTCTGCTCATTTTGCTGATGCGGAGAGAGTGCTTGTTGGTGACAGAGCAATGACTCAAAATATAGAAGTTCTCTTTTCAGTAGGTGCAGCTCTTTTCCTTTTCTTTCCTCAGAATCGTTAACTTGATAAAATTTTTCACACTGGCTATTGAACAAGTGGAAAGAGCTTTGTTGAGGACCCCAGAATTGAGTTAATCTAAGACATTAGAGTTATATGAGGTTTCACCTGCTTCCACAAGTATTTATTTGTGTACCCATTGGATAGGGGGCTAAGTCACAGCCTCTTAAGGAGCTTAAGTAGATAGAGCATGTAAATAACTAGCCAATTACAATTTACAGGAAGCAGTATCTTGAAGAGGAATTGGAAGGAGAGGCAATTCTTAGTATAGCGGAGAAATGGAGAGGAACAAACAGGATGTGAGTATTGAGAATGTATGTAAGATTGGTATCAAATTGTCTTGTCATAGTTATGCTAATAACCACAATACCTATCGTCTTCCTAAACTTTTGTTATCTTGATGATGTGTGACATACATACATAAATGGTGGTAGGAGAGACTATTGCTGCCAATAGACTATGAACATTCCCATGTTCTCTTCACAATTAATTAGTACTTGCCATTTGTGGCATTTTGTGTTTTAATATTATCAAGAATAATAAGAACGACAAAATATCTGTGTTCAGCATCGTAATTGCAAACAGGCATCGGTAAAATTATGCACAACTGGTCTTGAGGGAATCTCCTTGAAAAGAGCAATGACGTTTAGGTGTGAAGCGTAATATTGAGTACTACATGAATGTGCGCAATAATAAGAGCTGTTTTGATAGAGCAGGCTCTAAAGTGTAACAGAGTCATACTTCTTGCAAAGCATTGTGATGAAGATCCACAGAAAAGTATTAGCTAACGTTAGTGCCTTTGGAATGGGATGGGGGTAGGGTAGGCACCATCTGGTGGCTAAATTATGTATTGCCTGAAGTCAAGGGTTTACCACACATGATCGCATCCAGAAAGACTTTAAGTAAGCTTTTTCTTTGGGAATATGCTGGTATCTTGACTGGCTGTCATCTCAGAGTGCCAGATTTTTTTCCTGAACTTTTTAATGGTCCATACTAAAGGAAGCAGAACTGGAAGAAGAGCAGGTGATACAATTGCTCTTCCTCAGCACATTGTGCAAAAGATCCATCTTTTGGAAATTCTAAAAAAGTCAACACATTTTTAAAGATGATTCTTTTGCATGACAATTGTTAAGACTGCTTTGGAAATACATTTAGAGGAAGCACTGAAAGAGCAAGATATGAAACAGGCATTAGTCAGAGTGATCCTTTTTTAAAATGTTCACTCCTCTGCCAATTATGAGCAAAGCCTCTATGCTCCCTGCCCACCCCAGTTTCCAAAAGCTCCCCCTGCTGCATATTTATTTAATAATTAGATAAGACTAGAACCTACTTTGTTTTCCATTTCAAAAATCACAGGATAGTCTATTTCTGTTATTTGTGGGCTTCTTAATTATTCCATCCTTGTCATTATTAAGATATCATAGATCATTGTTTTTGTTTTATTTTAAAAGCCTGTGAAATATCCCAACAATACAGAAATTAAAGGACAGAGTCCCTTTACTTTTGGTGGGAATTAAGGATAAGTATAGGTTAAGATGGTTGTTGCTGTTGTTACTGGCATTAAAAACAGTGAATTTACTTTTGACAAGGTCATTTTGACATAGCCGGATACAAATGGCTGTAAAAGTTTGTCCTGTATCATACCTGTTAGCCACACACTATAATTACCTCTTTGGATGACATCTATCTTTGCCGATTATTGCGACAAATTAGATAATATACTTTATTCTAAGCACTTAGCAAAGTATTTGGTGTCAAGGGAAAAACTCAATTTTTTCCTTCCTGTGTAGGGAAAAACGCAGTGCCTCCCTACTGTTTCTCTTTTGTGAATGTCTGTTCTACTCACACAAAACACCTCACTTCTGGTCACCAAATGTGGATGTTTTCCCCACACCAAGCAATTCCCTGTGACACCAGCTAGGTGTCCTACAATTTAATTCAATTCTGACACTGTCTAGAAATAGCATCAGATCTCATAGGTTAAGTGCTCAGTCCCACAAGACTTCCTCCCCTACCTTCCTTCTTGACCCAGCCACCGCACACATGCATGCGTGCGCGCGCGCGTGCGCGCGCGCGCACACACACACACACACACACACATTTTAGATACCAGTCACAAGCCCATGTTATCAGCTGTGCTGCTTTCTTACCAACTAGCTAAAGATCAGTGGTTCCAACGAGCCCCTCCTTAATTTGCAAGAGCAGCTCACAGAACTCAGGGAAACACTTACTTTTGTTTACCAGTTTATTGAAGGATATGATAAAGGATACAAATGAGATACATAGGATGAGGTCTGGAAGGGTCCTAGGCATAGGAGCTTCTGTCTCCATGGAGTTGAGGTATGGATGTGTTCACCAGATGGGAAGCTCTCTGAAACCCATACTATTGGGATTTTATGGAGGCTTCTTCATGTAGGCATGATCAATTATTAACTCAATTTCCAGTCCCTCTTCTCTCGCTGGAGGATGGGCAATGGGGCTGAAAACCAAACCAAATTTCTAATCATTGCTTGGTCTCTCTGGTGACAAGCTCTCCTTTAGGAGCCATCCAGGAACCCACCCGGAGTCACCTCATTATATTAAAAGATGCCTCTAGTGCTCTCATCACTTGGGAATTAAAAAGGTTTTAGGAGCCCTGTGTCAGGGACAGGGTCAAAGACAAATATTAGAACAATAGAAGCTCCTGGTGTTCTTACCACTTAGGACATTACAAGGGTTTTAGGAGCGCTCACCCAGGAATTGGGGGAAGAGACCAATATATTTCTTTTCTATTATCTCACATTGGCATACAGAAGATGTTAGATAATTGAGAATTTATCACTGATATACTGAATTCAGATATTATTATCTGAAATCAAAGTTTAAGACCTTAAGGTAAGTTATTAAGGTCACAAAACTAGTGAGTGCTAGAGCTGACCGATGACCAATGTTTTTATACAAAAAATTCTCTTTCCTTTCCTCTGCTCTACATTGTTCCCCTAGTAGACAGATCAACAGGTTCAGAATTTAAGAGGTAAGGAGAAATTGGTTACAGTGTGAAAAAGATAACTTACATTATTATACACCCATTGGACTTCAAGTTCAAGAGGAGATTAGAAAGGAATACAGTTAGAAAACAAATCTAAAGACTTTCAAACATTCTTGCTCTCTAGCCTTATTGAACTCCTCAGCTTGATATGTTAGAGAATATTATGGAGGTAAATGACACATAAACATCACTTACAGAAATCATGATGAAATTCAGACATACTGTTCTTTTATTCAAGTATTGTTTCTCTAACAAAATAACTTATAGGGTAATAAGTAGGATTATTTTATCTAGGAAAATGTGGTAGTTCTCTATGACTCATTTATTCATTCAAATATTTCTTGAGTGCTATTGTATGACAGTCACTATTGGTACGAGGGAGTGCCCTCATAAAGTTTATATTCTAGTGAAAGAAGTAATAAATTTTATTAAAATAAATAAATAAAGGTAAACACATAGATAGGAGAATTGGGGAGAGGGAGGGTCGAATATTCTAAATAATGTGGTCAGGGAAGGCCTCTCTTAAGGTTAATTTGAACAGAAGCCAGAATGACAATAAGAAGCCAACCATAAGAAAAAGATCTGAGAAAGAGTGTTTCAGACAGAGGGAACAGCATATATATAAAGGCCCTGAAGTCTAAAGGCTTCAGATTAGATTAGAGCAAGTGGTCAACAACAAAGTCTTCTGTAAAGAGCCAGATAATAAATATTTAAGGCCTTATGGTCACTGTTACAACAGTTCAACTCAGCTGTTATAAGTTAAAATAGCCACAGGCATGTAAACAAATGGATATGGTTGTGTTACATTGAAACTTTATTTACAAAGGTAGGCAGAGGCTTGACATCAAAAGCACAAGCAATAAAAAAGAAAAGTAGATAAATTGGGCATCACCAATATTGAAAGCTTTTATTCTGCAAAAGACAGACTACAAAGAAAATATTTACAAACCACATATTGACAAAGTAGACATATAGATCAATGGTATAGAATTGAGAGTCCTGAAATAAACCGTATGTGTCTATGTTCAACTGATTTTCAACAAAGATGCCAAGACGATTCAAAAGAATAGTCTTTTCAACAAATGGTGCAGAAACAACTGGATAGCCATATACAAAAGAGTGAAGTTAGACCCTTATCTCACACCATATATAAAAATTAACACAAAATGGATCAACAGTGTAAATGTAAGAGCTAAAACCATAAAACTTTTAGAAGAAAACATAGATAAAAATAGATAAACCTGATCTCGGATTATGCAGTGATTTCTTAGATATGACACCAAAAACATATGAAAAAATAGATATATCAAATGGACTTAATCAAGATTAAAAACTTTTGTGTTTCAAAAGACACCATCAAGAAAATGAAAAGACAATCCACAGAATGGGAGATAATTTTGGCAGATCATATATTTGATAATGGACCTGGCCTATATAAAGACTATTACAATTCAATAATAAAAAGACAAATAACCCAATTTAAAAATGGGCAAAAAATAGACACTTCTTAGAAGATATACAAATGACCAATAAGCTCATAAAAAGATGCTTAATATCATTAGCTGTTAGGGAAATGCAAATCACAACTACAGTGAAATACTACTTCATACTCACTGTGTTATCTATAATTGAAAATACAGACATTGAAAATTGTTGGCAAGGATATGGAGAAATTAGAACCCTCATACACTACTACTAGGAATGTAAAATGGTACGTCCACTTTGGAAAATAGTCTGGCAGTTCCTCGAAAGGTTAAACATAGAATTATTATATGACCCAGTGATTCTAATCCTAAGTGTATACCCATGAGAAATGAAAAAATGTCCACACAAAACTTGTACTTGAATACTCATAAAAGCATTATTCATAAAAATGGAAACACCCAAATGTTCATCATCTGATAATTAGATAAATAAAATGTGATCTATCCATACAATGATATATTTAACAATAAAAAAAAACAGAGTACTGATACATGCTACAGCATAGATGAACCTTGAAAACATACTGAGTAAAAGAAGCCAGTCACAAAAGACCACATATACGATTTCATTTATATGAAATGTCTAGAATAAGCAAATCCATAAGATAAAAAGTAGATTAGTGTTTGCCTAGGGCTGAGAGTTTGGGGAAATTGGAGAGTGACTTCTAATGGGTATGGAGTTTTTTTGGGGGGGGGCGACGAAAGTGTTCCAAAAGTGATTATGATGGTGGTTGTTACAACTTTGTTAGTAACAGCCACTGGATTATACATTTTAAATGGTAAATTGTATAGTATGTGTGGTATAGCTCAACAAAACTGTCATTAAAAAACCTCAACAGTTAAAAAATGGGCAAAAGACATGAACAGATATTTCACTGAAGAAGATTTACAGATGACAAATAAGCATAAGCAATGATGTTTAACATCATTGGCTACTAGGGAAATGCAAAATAAAACCTCAATAAGATATAACTACATACCTATCAGAATGGCTAAAATGAAAAATAATAATATCATTTGCTGACAAAGATGTAAAGAAACTGAATCATTCATACGTTAATGGTGAAATGTAAAATGGTACAGTCACACTGGTAAAGAATATGACAGTTACAAAACTAAACATGTGCTTAGCATATGACCAAACTATTGCACTCCCAGAGATATAAAAACATAATCATACAAAAACCTGTACATGAGGGTTTATAGCAGCTTTACTTGTCATAACCAAGAACTAGAAACAATCCATTGTCCTTTAGCAGAAGAATGATAAAACCGACTATGGTATATTTATACCATAGAATAAAAAAGAACAAACTTGATACATACAACGACTTGGATGGATCTCAGAGGAATTAAGCTGAGCGAAAAGAGGCAAAAGGTTACATGTTATGTGATCTCGTTATGGACTGAATGTTGGCATTCCCCAAAATTTGTTGAGATCTAATCCCCAATGTGATAACACTTAGAGGTGGGGCCTTTGGGAGATAATTAGGTCAAGAGGGCGGAGCCTTCATGAATGGGATGAGTGCCTTTATAATCAGAGGCCAGAGAGCTAGCCTGCTGTCTCTTCTGCCATGTGAAGATATAATGAGAAGATGGCCATCTATAAACCAAAAAGAGGACCTTCACCAACTGAACCGTGCTGGCACCCTGATCTTGGACTTCTAGCCTTCAGAACTGTGAGAAATAAACGTGTGTTGTTTAAGTCGCCCAGTCTATGGTATTCTGTTATTGTAGGCCAAACTAAGATAGGCCCCATTTATATAACAGTTTTTCTAATGACAAAATTGTAGAGATGGAGAACAGATTAATAGTTGCCACTAGTTGGGATTGGGAGAGAGAGGACTGGCTATAAAAGGGAAACACGAGGGATCTTTCTTTTTTTTTTCTTTCCTTCCTTTTTTCTTTTTTCTTTTTTTTTCACGGAGGGATCCTTCTGATAGAACTAAACACACACACAAACGAGTGCATGTAAAACTACTAAAATCGGGATAAGGAGTAGATTTATCAATATCAATTTCCTGGTTGTGACATCGTGCTATATTGTGCAAGATATTGCCATTAGGGGAAACTAGGTAAAGAGCATATGAGATCTCTGTATTGTTTCTTAAAACTACACATGAATCTATAATTATCTCAAAATTAAAAGTTAAAAAAGCAAACAACAACAACAACATAAAATGCATAGTAGGCTACATTTGGCCCACAGATCATTCAAAGGACAGCAAAGAAAGAGTATGGCACAAGAAGAAGAGCATGGTAGAGGATGAGGTTAGAGAGGCAGCCCAGAGCCAGGTCATGTAAGGCCTAATAATTTGATTTTTTTTTTTTCTAAATATGATCGAAAGCCACTAGAAGGGTTTTGACCAGGGAGGAAATAAGAGCAGATTTATGTTCTTAGAAGATTACTGTTCCTGTTGGATGAGGAATGAACCATATGGGGACAATTGTAGAAGCAGAGAGACCAGTTATTGACTATTGTATTTGTAGAGATAACGGTGACCTGACCAAACATGGTAGTAATGGGAGTGAGGGATTCAGCAGGCAAGACTTGCTAATGAATTAGGCATGGGGTCTGAAGGCAAAAGAGAAATCAATACCAGTTCCTCTGGTTTTGGCTTAAGCAGTTGAGGGAGGAAACGTAGAGGAAGAGCAAGTTAGTGGAGGAGTGGAGCAGAAGCCAAGAGCGCTCCTGGGTTTGAAATTCCCATTAGCCCTCCATGTAGCGATCAGGTCCAAATTGGAGACTGAGATTTGATATAAACAGCATTTAAAGCTGTAGGCCTGGAGGAGAACCCAGGGAGTGAGAATATATAGAAAAGAGTTTGAAAGATTGAACCTCCGTGACACTCCAGCATTTATAAATGCTGAGAAAACGTGATGAAATAAATCATAAACCAGGACAGATTGGTATGTCAAAAGTCAAGAGAAGAAATTTATTTGAACAACAAGGGAGTTATCAGTTTTATTATATGTTTTTGAGTGTTTGAGTAAGAAGGAATAGAAAAGTGACCATTGGGTTTGGTAAGATGGAATTTGTTGATAACTTGACAGGAGTAGTTCAAATAGAGGAAGCAAAAGCTTAACTGGAGAAAAGTTAATACAGAATGGTTTAAAGAATTGGAGGAATTTTACTTTAAAGGCAGCACAGAGATGGAGTGCTCATCTTCAGAGGGACTTAAGATCAAAAGAAGACTTATCTTTCTTTCATTTTATGAAGAGATATATATATTATAAGAATTTTTTGTGATGAGAAATTTATATTTAGAATTTGCCAGCTGGACTCAGTTTAGATGATCTCAGTCTTGTTGGCAACATCCAAAGCATCGTAGTGAGGAGCCAGTTGGACATATGCCTTCTTCTCTCCCATCAGGCCTGGTCAAGGTGTTGACCTTGGCCACATCAGTGTCACGGAGCTGCTTCACAGCCTATTCAATGTGGTGCTTGTTGGCCTCGAGATCCACAATAAACACAAGTGTATTGTCTTCTATCTTCTTCATGGCTTACTTGGGGTCTGGGGAAATTTGAAGATGGCATAGTGGTCAAGATTGTTTCTTCTGGAAGTGTTCTTTCGAGGATTTTTGAACTGCCTTCAGAGCTGCAGTGCATGGACACCTTTCAGCACTGCTTTCTCAGCCTTCGAAGCTTTCACTTTGGCTTCAACTTTGGGAGAGGCAAGGGCTTCCTTCTTCACATTCAGCACCATTTTCATGAGAAAGGCAAGAACTTTTTAAATGAACAGCTTTATACCTTCTACCCTGCTTTAGAGATAGAATCTTACAGGTGTTGTAAGATTCTCCTCTAGTGTCTTATGCCAATTCAGAAGTGTCCACTTTTCTGAATTTTGTTTTTACCTAAGAAAAAACCTTTTTAAGAGATATTATGATATGGATCTAGTAGAAAGGGACATTTTGATGATATAAGGGAAATACTTTTAGGGCAGAATTCTTGAGTAAAGTGAGGGGAAAAGGGATCCAGTTCTCTAGTGGAGGGGCTGGCCTTGAGATGGGAGCGGGAGACAAGTCGTGCATTTCTACAGGAGGGAACCTGAGTGTGTGGATACTGATAGTATCAGAAGTAGGGAGAAGAGAAATTTCTCTCTCTAGTTTTTCAATAAAATAAGAAATGAGATTGTCAGCTAAGAGTGAAAAAAGAAGAAGAGATCTAGGAAATTTGAGGAGAAGAAGAGCTGTGAAATTGTGTTCTTGGAGAATAGGGAGTGAATTGATTTGGGGAAACAGAGCTTTGGAAGAGCAGTGCTGACAGCCCACTTGAGATATCGTCTAAATTTAATGTGAGACCAGATAGCATGGTTGGTGGATTTTTCTCCAGCTATGCTTGTTTAGTTATATAGTTAGTGAGTGCAAGCAAGCAAAGTAAGTAAAGCTGGATCTAACCAAGGGTTGGGATTTTACCAGGGAATACAATAGAAAGGAAAGAAGTGCCAAGGAGCTGCGAGTTTATGCACAGGAGAGTTTAAAGTGATGAATCAAAGAATTTAAGATGAGTGATGTAGAAAGTAAAAGTTGAAGGGCGATGAGCAGTGAAAAATTAGTATGGTTAATAACTTAGAGATCCTACTTCTATCAAATTGTTAAAAAGGAGGTGATGAGTAGCTCCATAGTGCAGTGGTTAGCACGTCTGCTTTACACCCAGAAGGTCCTGGGTTCACGCCCCAAGTGGAGCCACAGACTATACCCCAGGTGTGCCAGGCCCCGGGTGCATGCCACGTGTGTGGGGAGCAGATGCCTCTCTTTCAGAGACCCAGTTCTTAAGGGGAGACAGCAACAACCATAGGTCAGAGGTGGAAGTGGGGGGAGGGGAATTAGAGTGGGGGGGAATAAAAATAATAATAAATAAAAAGGAGATGATGATCAGTGTGAGATGTAAGAAATATAAGTTTTGGAAGGAGTGCATTTAGTATTAATGACCAAGGTGAAGGTGTCACCAAAATAATGAGTGACTGAGGTGGGCTAGAAAACAAGATTATTGGAAATGAGTGGACAAGAAACTGAGAGGCTAGTGTATGGGACGAATTGTTTCCATGGATGATGAAGTCACCAAGAATGATAACAGTGGGAGTGGTGTAAACAAAGAATGAATCAGATTTTAAAATTTCCAGGGAATGAGGGGAAGTGACCCAGCAGATGATTACACTATCCTGATGGCATGTACTCCAGAAGAGCTGAGTTTTTGAGATACTAGAAGATGAGAAATAGTTTGGAATAGGCGATGAGAAGCTCCACAAGAGGTATAAATGAAATGCTGAACCTACTCCGTAGTACTTTTAGAGAAGCGAGATACTCAAACTTGGAAGATCAGAATGGGGATCATGGAAAAAGTGGTATTTACACTGGACTCTGAAAGATGAAAAAGAATTTTGAGAGGAACAGATTTGGGAAGATAGTTTCAGCCAGAGAAAATGCTCTTACCGAACACCAGCGAGCTAGCACTGTCGATTTCGCCCGCTTCTAGGGCTTTTGTGAATCTGCCTTCAGGCCTATTGCCAGCAACATCCTGGTGTGGCCAGATCCCTTTCGCAGTAGGCCAGCAGGTGGCAGTGTATGTCCGAGGGTGAGTGCTGTGACAGTCAGTATGGCATTGTACTGTGGGTTTGCGGAGACTGGAAATGTGACTGCCACAGCTGTAGCTGGATTGGTGCATTTAGTTAGGCCCGAAAGTGTTGTCATGGCCCTGGCAATGAAGTGGCAAAGTTCTCAAGAGAAGGGATTAAGGTTGAGAGAATTTAGGCAAAAGATGAGGAAGAAGGTAAAAGAAAGCTGTCTCAGAATAGGGGTCTGATGAGGTATACATAAGTAAAGGCTGAAAGAAGGAACCACAGAGAAAGGAAGAGACCCTAAATTCTTTTAGGCAGTTAGAGGGATGGTCAAAGGTTTTTTCCTGAGTCTTTTGTTTCTTAAAAATAACCAGTTTAATGTCCTGAAAAGGCATATTTGGGGTGGTAAACTCTGCTTCCCCTCATTACCCTTGTGCAAAGAAAAGGGTGCCCCTCCTGGCTGAGGATCAGGGCCTGGCCTGATTGCAGGCTGTATTAACCCAAGGAATGGCACAACTAGGTTTCAGCCTATACTCGCCCTCTAAACTTCACAACCACACACAAAGCTCTGGTAGGCTTTTTTTTTTTTTTTGTAAAAACCTTTAAATACAGATGTAGCAAATTGAATTGAATATATTCAGTATGTGGAATTATAAGTGAAGTGACAAAGCCATTGTTCATGGGCAAACCAGTAAGCTAATCAGACTTCCTTTCTAATAGAAAAAGTCCGACTCCAGTTTTTATTTCGAACAAAAATGTTAGTGTAAGTCCCTGCGCCAACCATCTCACTTTTTAATTCTTGGATATGCAGATACTGTGGAACTTTGCCTTGGGTTTCTTTGCCAGTTGATGCTTCCAAAACTTTAGCACACTTAAGAGTCATTTGGAAGCGAGCTTGTTAACACAGATTTCTTGGTTCCACCCTGCAGAGATTCTGACTCAGCAGGTCTGGGGTGGAGCCGAAAATTTGCTTGTCTAACAAACTCCCAGGAGATGCTGATCATCCATGGATGATCACACTTTGAGTAGCACTGGATAAAATGTGACACTGCCCTTTTAATATTGCCCATCAATGCCATATTGACTGTCACAGCACTCACCCTCAGGAGCTATGCACTCTCCAATAGTGCCTATTGCACCATAGTAAACATTTCAGATGGCTTAGAGATGAGCTTTTCTTTTGCGAAGCAGGAGAAAGTAGTAAAAAGAAAGGTGAGGAAGAAAAAGGAGCAAACCAGGCACATTCTAAACAAAAACCAATTTTAGGAAAGAAAATGCATGAAAGTCGAAGATCTGAAAACTTAATTGAAAGTGGGTTGGCATAGCAGCAGGCCTGACTAAGTAAGGCATAGAGAATTTTTAGGGCAGTGAAGTGAAACTACACTGTATGGTACTATGATGGTAGATATAAGTCATTATATGTTTATTCAAACCCATAGAATGTACAACACCAGGAGAAAATCCTAATGTAATCTGTCGACACTGGGTGATAATGATATACCAGTGTAGGTTCAACTGTAACAACTGTACCACCCTGGTGACGATGTTGGTAGTGGATCTTAAAAAATAACAACGATCCCAGTTTGAAGGCTATTGGATTAAAAAACATGTGACCATAGTCGTCAAATTTTACATGGCAGATTTTACACTAAAAATGTAAAATTGTGTGCAAAATAGTATGGCCAGTATAATTATAATTTTTAAAAAATCTACTTCATGTTATGGGCTGGTGCATTAAGGAGGAGCATTTGTGGATCGGAAGGAACAGTGGTAAATGTTTAGGGTGAGGAAGGCATCATAGCCTGATGAAGGAGAATGTGAAGCTGTTGGTGTATCACATGAGTTATTTGGATTTCTCCATATGTTCTCAACATTGCTGATATAGTAATTTGGGGAGCAAAGGGAGAGCCAATCTTCAGAAAAGAAAGAGAAACTGAAATTGGCATAACTGTCTTAAGAAGATGTAAAGATAGGTCGCCTGATGTCCAGATTGGGATTTAAAGGGTTACCCTGGAACGTGGTGAAGTCATTTTACTGGGCAAGCACTCATTGATTTCCCAAGCTACACATAAAGACAAATGCCTTTGAGGAAAGTCTGCCTGTAGGATGAGCTATTGCATGACCTCTGGTTCAAGGAATCTTCACTTCCTCTATTATGCGGAACTCCGAGCAATAACAACTTAGTGCTTAACAATTTCCAAAGAACTTTAATGAATATTGTTTAATCCTCCCAATAACGTAATGCCTATCACCATTTTACCGATCTGAACCTTAAAGCGCAACTCAGCCAAGGTTATACAGGTTATAATAGGTTTTTTACTTGATATAATAAATTCTTTCCAAAATCTGATGCTGCCTAATAGAAAGCCAGTTTTTTGTGCTATTGGAAGCTATCATATGACACCATAATAATTTATGGCTTTTTAAATATCCACGACAAGATTTCCTTTTCTAATTATGTTTCATCCAATACTAAGTTTTTTGTTTTTTGGTTTTTTGTTTTCATTTCTGTAGTTAAGACATGGACAGCGGGGGAAAACAAATCAAAAGTATGTTGAGTGACTGAGATTTAACTTTTTTATGGGAAGTCTACATATGAATAATAATGGCAAATTATTAATATCATGTTCCTTAACCTAGGGAGAAGGCAAAAAGAACTTTTATTTATTGATATTTTATTAGATGCTTCTTCCACTTTATCTGATTAAATCCTCCTGACATGGGATAGAACTCCTGAGATGGGATAGAACTTTAGCCATTTCTGTTTTGGGTTGCCAGATAAAATAGGTTTTTGCATAGGTATGTTCCCAATACTGCAAATAGTTCCCCCTTATTCTCGGGGGATACGTTCCAAGACCCCCAGTGGATGCCTGAAACTGCATACCAAACCCTATATAAACTATGTTTTTTCCTATACATACAGCCTTATGATAAAATTTAATTTATAAATTAGGCACAGTAAGAGATTAACACAATAACTAATAATAAAATAGAACAATTATAGCAATATATTGCAGCAAAAGTTAGGTGAATGTGCTCTCTCACCCTTTCTCTCTCTGATAACCGATCTGATAACCTACACCACTACTATCAGACAGGTAGCATATTCAGCTGGGATATACTGAACAGAGGGATGATTCATGCTCTGGGTGGGATGGAGCTGGATGGTGTGAGACTTCATCATGCTACTCAGAATAGCAGGTGATTTAAAACTTACGAATTTTTTATTTCTGGATTTTTTCATTTCATATTTTTGGACTGCAGTCGACCACAAGTAACTGAAACTGTAGAAAGTGATACCGTGGCTATAGTGTTTATCTGACATTCAAATTTAATGATATTCTGTTTGTTTACTTTTACTAAATATGACAACTATACCTCTTTTATTTATCCATCATATTAAGAATAAATTACTTTTCTTCAAAACGCATTACACAACTTAAATTCTCCAGCTAATATTCTTTTGTCTTGTTGATGATGCTTGAATTGGAAGAGGAGCCAAAAGTTAGAGGTGAAAGGTTGTTAATGTTTTGAATAACTTTTACAGGATTGTACAGAAGGATCTATAGAAAGGAAGTCCCAGAAATTTACTTCTACTCCACCCAGATTTATCTATGAGTCTCAAGTCCTCAGTCCTAAATTTAATGAAGATTTATTTAGTTCTCTTTACAGACCAACCTGTGAATAGATATGTTGGTGAAATCTTACAACGAAATTATAAAATTTCAAAATCAGAAGGGCCATTAGAAATTATCTGATTCCTAGAGTTTCCAGAATCTAACTCTGAACCTTAGCCAAGAACTGGTGTCTTCAGACAATGAGAGGACTTTGTGGACGGGGTTTCCTATACCTACTGTGGGAATGAATATGTGGTGGGCGGGGAGAGAGAGGGTGGTAAAGGCGGGAGGTGGGGGGCGGCGAACCTCCCGAACCTCCCTCATCGTTCCCCTGTTCTGGCTTCTGCTGCCTCCCAGACATCTCTCCTTGTCTGAGTACTCAACATTCCACATGTCTTTTGTTCTCAGCTTATAAAGTGTTGTCTGTGCCTCCAAAGTGGTGGTAATAAATGCCAAGCAAGAGAGGAAAGTCATATGGAACAACCAGAGATGGAAATAAACAAGCCCCAGACTTGGAGAAAGCCCCTTAGTGAATATTGTGACAGGCCTGAGGAAGAACAGTTCATGCCAACATTAGAGAAAGAGGGAAAGGTCAACCAACACAGGCTTCTTGGATAAACATAAGGTTGTTGTTCTAAAACCAATAGAATTCAAGGTCAAGAATGCTAAAAAGGAGCAAATGCCAAGTTAGTTAGCACCTGATCTTCTAATGAATATATAACCTTGCTTCTGTTCTGGAGAAACAAACAGATTAGCTGAAGTATTTTCTAAATGAATCTCCTACAAGGAGGGCCACCAGCCCACAGAAAGGCACTTACCCATGATTAAATAACACATATCTAGAAGGTTAGCAGTAGCATTAAGCCACAAGTAGGATTAGCAGTAGCATTAAGCATCTCTCAGTAAGCATGCAGAGAATTTTGCCAAGAGGGCCCAATATAGAGTGGTTGATCAATAAATGTTTATTGAATGAATACCCTAAGGTTAGGCTCTGTATTATTTTTCCTGCTTTGTCACAACTATTGCTACATCTTACTTCTCCCATCTGTAGTTTAATAAAAACAAAATCAAACAAGAAATCAAAACATCTGCCTCTCAAGGAAATTTACTTGAAAACTTGCATTAGGTGTACTTTTTAAAAAATCAACAATTATTTTTTTTCAAGAATTACTTTATCCTTTTTTTAAAATTAATTAATCTTTTTTTACAGTGACATTGGTTAACGAAATCCAGTAAGTTTCAGCCGTACATAACAGTAAGGTATATATATATGTATTTACATTGTGTGTTCCCTTCCCATAGAAGGTGTACTTTTTAAGTCCTTTTGATACCTGATATTTTGAGCCCTTTGCTAGTACCTCAGTTCAAGTCATAATCACATATTAAAAGCCTCTAACTAGTTTTAGTACAGTCAGTAATCTTTCTAAAATTCCAATCTGCTTATTTTATTAACATGCTTCACCTACTAGTTCTCCGTTGTATTCAGAATAAAGTTCAAACTTCTTAACTTGGCATATTAGACCATTTGTGATATGATCCTTTCTTACTTCCTGGCCTCTTCTCACCTCTACACTTCAAACATGCCGAAATTTTTGCAGGATCAAGCCCTTTCTCACACAACCTAAAACTATTTTCTACTGTATCCTTCCCTTCTACTTTGTCAGGGCAGCTACTACCCAGCCTTTAGGTCTTTCTCAACTTACCTTCTCAAAGAGGAAGCTCTCCCGGACACTACCACACCCCTTCCTCCCGCCTGAATTTTGTATCTCTCCCCCAAGTCCTCCCAACCCCCAACGCATTCAAGACAGGAAGTTGTGCACTGCCAGGTTACCAGGGAGCACCATTCACATAAACTCTGATGTGGATGTTAATCTGAGATGTGCAGACACAGTCTGCACAATGTTATGTGTTGTCCCACTGGAGTTTATGAGTCCTATGAGTCTCCTATGCTTCTGTCTCTCATAAGACTAATACTCTATAGTGACATTGCCTATTATCATTCTCCCCGACATAACTATAACTTTTACAATTCTAGGCTCTGTACTGAGTGCTGGAAGAAAACAAAGGGAAACCAAAGGAATTAATATTTGCACTCAACAATAATACATAACAAAATTGTTAGTCCAGTAATAGAATTGTAAAAAAAAAAAAAAAAAAAAGTTACAGTGTAAGCAATCAGGAGAACATAATTGTTTCTGAGGACTGGAGAAGGCAAGTTGAGGGACATTTGAACTGGGCCTTGAAGGTATGGCAACAGGCAGAAAAGATAAATAACCATATTTCAAGCAGAAGAAATCACAATAAAAAGAGTATAGAGGTCATCTGTGTGACCAGATCAGATGGGCATGAATGACGAGGATGGAAATTAAGGTAAATTGTATAATGCCTCGAGAGTTACGTTAATTGATATGAATTTTATTATGTAGGCAGCAAATCATTGAAGAGTTTTGAGCATACCAATGATATAATCAGATCTATGTTTTAAAATATTTGTCACTTTTTTAAAATTATAAAAAAAGTATGTGTATTCTTTTTTTTCTTAAGTTTAGTCCAGAAAAATGTATGTCAAGTAAAGAGAAAGGTCTCTATGATCCCACTCAGTAGATAGGATTAACCATTTGGTATGCTCCAAATTTTTTCCTATGCACATGTGAATGTGTGCATGTGTTCATATATAACTCATTTGTTATAACTTATTTATTTATAAGAATTTGATCTTTCTAACCATGCTTTTGGCCACTGCTTTTTAAAAGTAATGTGGGTATCTTCTGTGAGGATACCCACATTACAACCACAACAAAAACATGAGCATATGTAAATATACTCTCTTTACTAATAATTAACATAGCACCCCTATGTTCATGGTAGCACAATTTACAATAGCCAAGATATGGAAGTAACCTAAACGTCCATCAACAGATGATTGGATAAAGAAGTTATGGTTCATATATACAATGGAATATTACTCAACCATTTAAAAAAATGAAATCTTACCATTTGTAATGACATAGATGGACCTAGAGGTTATTATGCTGAGTGAAATAAGTCAGAGAAAGATAAATACCATATGATTTCACTTGTATACAGAATCTAAGGAACAAAAAGAACAAACTAATCAAAAACAGACTCACAAATATAAAGGGCAGTCTGGGGACAGCCAGAGGGGAGGGGATTGGGGGCGCTGGGAGAATGGGGTGAAGGATTAAAGAAGTACAAATTCGTAGTTGGTAGATGGTCACGGGGATGGAGAGCATGGCATAGGGAATGCAGTCAGCATTAATGTAATGGCTAGGTGGAGAGCCAGAGGAGAGAAAGAGCAATTAGGGGGATCGTTTTATATACTATATAAATGTCTAACCAATGTACCATATACGTGAAACTAATAAAATTAAATTAAAAAAATATATCCTATTTTACCTATGATTGGACAAATTAAAAAGAATGACCCATATGCAACTTTAGTGGGGATATAACACAAAAGGTACTCTTGAAAGAATTGCTAGTAATAACAGTTAATACTTTAGGAGCAGAAAATCTGGCAATATTTTTTCAAAATTAAAATATATGTATCTTTGAACTAATAATTCCATATCTACAGATTTTTTCCCACAAAAGTCTGTGGAAAGTTCACAAGGATAAATACACAAGGATGTTTACTGCATTATTTGTAATAACAAATAAGTTATGGTGCCCTCTATCACATTGGAGACCACTATGTAGCATATCTAAATGCACTGATATAAAAGAATGGCCATGATTTATTGTTGAGCGAAAAAATATCAAAATGCTGAAAGGACATATGTATTTAGATATTGCCATTTAAAAAATTACAGATGTATATAAGCACAGAGCATGTGTATGTACTCACTAAATGTATGTAAATATATAACATTTGTGTTCATATGAACCCTCAAAGCTTTTAACCATGGGTAATCTTGAAATTAAATAGGAGTGCAGTAAATATCTTTAATGTTTTATATATGTATATTTTTAAATTTTTTACAATGAACATAAATCATTTTTTAAATATATAGTGAAGAAATATATACCTAGACATTTTTTTAATTCAATATATAGTAATATTTTATTCTTTTAAATAACTACATAATATTTCATTGTATGGTTACACCATTTATTCATGCTACAGTTACTGAGAACCTACTCTACAGCGGGCACCAGGCTAGGTGTTAGAGGAAACAACAAGCATTTAAAATATAAATTAATAGAGAAGGACCTTCTCTAGGAAGGGTATTTAGAGCAGGCTTTTCTCAGTAGTGACCTAAAGGAATATGCTAGCCAAGGGAGAAAGGAGCATTCCTGGCAGAGAGAACATATCTACAGGAGCTTGGTGTTTCCTAAGGAATCAAAAAATAATATGAACGTGGCTGCAACTGGTAAATAAGGGGGAGTAATAGTGTAAGGCAAGATTGTAGATAACATCTTTAAAAACAAATTCCCTTAGACATTTACGTTGTTTCCAAATTTTTCCTATGACACAATGCTACAGTGATCACCTTTGTGCTTTTATCTATGTAAACCGTGGCAGTATTTTGTAGGATCTATGTATAGTAGACATAATGGGTCAAAAATATGAATACTTAAATTTTAATGGATATTGTCAAGCTGCCCTTAAAAAGGTTTACAATTTTACATTCATTCCAAGTGTCTATTTTCTAAAACTTTAATGAGGCCTGGGTATTATCAGTCTTTATAATTTTTACCAATCTCTGTAGAAAGGAAAAAAAGTCTTTTTCCCCCCTGGCTTTTGTAAAATAATGGTTTTATTTCAAATTTGCAGGAGGGGATGCAGAGGCATAACGAAAATGTAGGAAAAGGTGAAATATGAACATATTCACTGAGACAAGCTTTCATAAATCTAAAATCATCTTAGAGACTAAAATACATTATGCATACATTGTTTTTGCTCACAGAATTATCCAATTTTATGGACAAGGACTATGCAAGGACTCAGAAATATCAAAAGAGCTGAGGTTTAGGATGATGTGAATACAAAGAGATTTTTAAAAAATCTATTAAAATTGACTTTAGTATTATAGTATTTTTGTGATAGGAGCAAAATAGTATACTTGGTGTATTTAGAGACAAAAAGTTCCCCCAAATAGTTTTTCAAAATGAGCAAAATAATGAATTGCTTTGATGGGCTGGGCTTTATAGACATAATTCCCTCATGCTCTCTTCTCCCACAAACAAAAGTCTCCAGGCTCCCTACCTCCCAGCTGTTCAACAGGACAAGGATAGTCATAAGCAAAATAATGCTACTATGAACATTCTTGTCCGGGAGTTCGTATGGACATAGGTATCAATTCTTTTGGATATATACATTATAGTGAAATTGCTGGGTTATATGGTAATCCTATGTTTAACTTATAAGAAACTACCAAACTATTTTCCATAGCACTGAACCATTTTACACTAGCAATGTATGAGGGTTCTAATATCTCCATATCCTCACCAATAATAATTATATTTATGTATAATAATTATTATTATGTATCTTTTTTATTACAGACATTCTAGTGAGAATAAATTGGTATCTCATTATGGGTTCAATTTGCATTTCCTTGATGAATAAAGATATTGAGCATGTTTTTTGCTTGTTGGTCTATCATATATCTTCCTTGGACATATGGCTATTCAATTGTAATTTATATAATTTATACAATTTATATATATATATAATTGTATAAATTATATAAATTGTAATTTATATATATATATATTCTGGATATGTCCTATTTCACATATATGAGTTATAAATATTTTCTCACATCATGTAGGTTGTCTTTTTACTTTCTTGATGATATTCTTTGAAGTACAAAAGTTTTTATGTTGACGAAGTCCAATTTATCTCATTTTTCTTTTGTTACTTATACTTTTGATGTCATATCACAATAGCCTTTGTCTAACCCAAGTCATATAGGGTTAAATTCAGATCTGTGAACCATTTCAAGTTCATTTTAATGTATGATGTGAGGAAGGGGTTCAACTTTATACTTATGCTTGTGGATATCCAGTTGTCACAGCACCATTTTCAACACAAGATTCGATCTTGTCAGTAACTAGTCTGGTATTGAAGGACATTTTTTGAAAGCAGACTTGAAAGGATTTGATAAACTGGAAGGTGAAGTAGATAGAAGAATTAGAAATTTTAGTTTAGGAACTAGATAATTAATAATGCCATTAACCAAAGTGGGTAACTCAATTAGAGAAAGAAGAGCAAAAGCAGATTAGGAAGATCAGTTTGGGGCACGTTGGGCTTGAGGTACTTACAAGATATCCATGTTAAGATTCATTGCAGACAATTGTAAATTTGATCTGGAATTCAAAAGAATGTTTAGGGTGAAAGCCATAGATTTGGAAATTCCCTTCTTTTGTGGGAGAGGTTGAGACCACTGAGAATCTGGTCAAAAATCAACCCAACATTTAAGAGTCATTGAGGAGGGAGAACCAATGAAAAATAAGTAGAATTAAGAGTTAGAAAAGTTGAAGACTGTCTAGAGAATAGTGTGGAAGCCAAGAGACATTAGTGGAGCTCATTAACAGAAGAGAGGTTGGTTTGGATAATAGTTAAGGAGGTCACTGGTTTTGCAATTAGGTCATCCATGTCTTTTGAACTAAAGCTTTAATAGAGAGGTTGCAACAGAATGTGGGGAATGTGCTTGAGACTTCAAGCAAAAAACGTTTCCTTTAGAAATTAGTTGCTAGACTATAGCTACCATTTTTGTAGTCTAAGGGAAGGAGCATGCTGAGGGCAGAATGATTCTCTTTTTCTTTAATTCTGGTGCAATACTTTCATTCTTAATATAGCTGAGCAAAGCCTGAAATGTTGTAGCAAGACTTTCCAAAGACTAGGAACTAAAAAAAGAAAAAAAAGAATAATACAACAGTTATGAGTAGTAGATATTTCTCTTTCAGTGAGGCGGTTCGCTACAGAGCTGTCATTCTGAGAAGCTTCTGGCCTCGTTCCATTTTTCAGAGGCCAATTTTACCTTGTACCTCTTAGGAGGGTCCTCAAATACATTTATACTCAAAGGCTAAGGGAGCAGGGTCTTGTTTCCTTATATGTATGTATAAGAGTTCTGGTTTTCTTTTTTATGGCCCCATCTCTTTTCCTCAGATATAGGAATGCTCACTTTTTTTCCCAGGGAAACCATACCTTCTGACAAGGGTGCAGCTATTACAGGATAATCATTATTCCAATAAAATAAACAACAATTCCAGTTGGATTTACTCCGGGGATGTAAGGATGGTTTAATATCTACAAATCAATCATTGTGATACACCACAAAAACAAAATGAAGGATAAAAATCATATGATCACTTCAAAAGATGCAGAAAAAGCATTTGACAAAATTCAACATTCATAAAAATAATGAAAGCCCTCAATAGTAAGTATAGAGGGAATATACCTCAACATTATAAAGGCCATGTATGACAAAACCACAGCTAACATCACATACTCAATAGTGAAAAAATTGAAAGCTTTTTCTTTAAGATCAGGAACAAGGCAAGGATGCCTATTCTTACCACTTCTATTCAACATAGTATTGGAAGTCCTAGCCACAGAAATCAAACAAAAAAAGAGTTAAAAGGTATCCAAATTAGAACAGGAAGAAGTAAAACTGTCACTATTTGCAGATGATATGATATATATAACTATAAAACCCTAAAGATTTGACCAAAAAACTATTAGAACTAATAAATGAATTCAGCAAAGTTCCAGGATACAAAATTAATATTCAGAAATCTGTTGTGTTTCTATACAGTAATGATAAACTATCAGAAAGAGAAATTAATAAAATAATCTCATTTATAATTGCATTGGAAATAATAAAATACCTAGGAATAAATTTAACCAAGGCGATAAAAGACGTGTACTCTAAAAATTATGACATTGATGAAATAAACCGAACAAAACACAAATAAATGTAAACCTATATCATGTTCATGAATCAAAAGAATTAATTTTGTTAAATATCCATACTAACCAATCTAGGAATTCAGTGCAATTCCTATCAATATATGAATGACAAATAAGTAAATTAGAACAAATAATCCTAAAATTTATATGAAACCACAAAAGACCCTGAATAGCGAAAGCAGTCTTGTAGAGAACAAAGTCAGAGGTATGATGCTCTTGGATTTCAAACTATACTGCAAAGCTATAGTCATCAAAACAGTATGGTACTGGCACAAAAACAGACACATAGATTAATGGAACAGAATAGACAGGCAAGAAATAAATCAATTTTTATGATCAATTAATCTAGGACAAAGGAGTCAACAATATACACTGGAGTAAAAACAGTCTCCTCAATAAATGGTATTAGGAAAACTGTCTAGCTACATGCAAAAAAATTAAACTGGACCATTTTTCTCATACCACATGTAAAAGTAAACTCAAAATAGATTAAAAACTTAAATGTAAGACTAGAAACTATAACGCTTCTAAAAAAAAAGTGGGAATTTTTTGGTCAAAGAAAACATCAACAGGACCTTTGATGTCAATCTTAGCAATATTTTTTTTGGATATGCCTCCTAGGGCAAAGGCAACAAAAGCAAAAATAAACCAATGGGACTACATCAAACTAAAAAACTTTTGTATTGCAAAGGAAACCATAAACAAAATAAAAAGGTAACCTACTGAATGGGAGAAGATATTTGCAAGCGATATATCTGCTAAGGGATCAACATCAAAAAACCAAAAAATCTGAATTAAAAATGGGCAGAGGACCTGAACAGACATTTCTCCAAAGAAGACATACAGATGGCTAACAGATACATGAAAAAATGCTCAACATCACTAATAAGGGAAATGCCAATCAAAACCACAATAAGATACCACCTCACAACTGACACCTAAGTCAGAATGGCTACTATTAAAAAGACAACAAAGAATAAGTGTTGTTGAGGATGTGGAGAAAAAGGAACCCTAGTGCACTGTTTGTGGGATTGTAAATTGGTGCTGCCACTATGAAAAACAGTATGCAGATTCATCAGAAAATTAAAAATAGAATACCACATGACCCAGCAATACCACTTCTGGCTATTTATTCGAAGAAATCAAAAACACTAATTCAAAAAGATATATGTACTTCTATGTTCATCGCGGCATTATTTATAATAGCCAAGATATGGAAACAACCTTAAGTGTCCATTGGTAGATGAATAAATAAAGATATATATATCAGATGACCAAAACGTATTTCTCATATATATTTGGTCTTTGCTTACAGTTTCTCCTGACTCCCAGCTCTCTGAACTCCTGGAAATTCCTTGAGTGTTGAGAGTGAAAAGGGTTTTTTTTGTTGTTGTTGTTATGTTCATGTATTGTCTTTTGGAAAGCACATAATGGGTTTGGAAGCACATGAGAGCTTCCTGACTGGTGAACACATGGAAATACAGGGTGAATGGCATACCTGGAGAGGGAATGGAAGCTCCATGCCCCTTCCCACATACTGCTCCCACCTGGTTGTTCCCGACTTATATCCTTTTACAATAAACCAGTGATCTAGTAAGTAACATGTTTATCTGAGTCCTGTGAGCCATTCTAACAATTTAATCAAACCCAAGGAGGAGGTTGTGGGAACCTCTGATTTGTAGCCAGTAGTTCAGAAGTACAGGTGACAACCTGGATTTGTGATTGGCATCTGAATTGGAAGTAATACCACTTGGAAGGTCATTGGAACCTCCAAACTGTGGCCAGTTGGTGAGAAGCACAAGGAACCTGGGCTTGCATCTAGCATCTGAAGTATGTTGGGGTGGGGTCAGTCTTGTAGGACTGAACCCTTAAGCTGTGGAATCTGATGCTATCTCTGGGTAGATAGTGTCGAGATTTAGCTGAATTCTCAGCTTGCTGGTGTCTGAGAATTGTTTGTTGATGTGAGAAACGCCCACCCTCCACCCCAGCCCCTGACAAACACACGTTGGAATTGCAGTGGAAGTGAGAGAGTGGAAGGAAGGGTGTATTTTGGAGGTAAAGCTGACAGGACTTGCTGTTGTATTAGATGCAGAAGGTGTGGCGAAGAGAGAAATCCTGAACAGCTCCTAGCATTTTGGCTTTTGCAAAAGGGTGAATAGTGATCATATTTATTGAGAGGGAGAAGTCTTAGAAAGGAAAAGAGTTTGGGATTTGGAAGAGAAATTGGTACTCCTCTTTTGGCTATGCTTAGTTTGAGAGGCTTTTTGGTCACTCAAGAGGAAGTATGACACAGGCTATAGTTATATGACTCAGGAAATCAAGAGATAAGTTAGCAGTGAGAAACTTTCTACCTTATAAGGCAGCCCATTGTATTTTGGATATCTCATTACCAGAAAGTTCTTTTCTATTATAGTGGGATGTTTACAAATATAATATAAATGTGATGCCCATTTCCATCTGGGGTAATACATATTTTTAGAAGCACATTAAATATTTGAAGAAAGTTATCATGTTCTCTCCCAGTGCCTTTTCTTCAATAAGCTAAATAATCCTACTTCTCCCAGCTGCCTTTCATGCCCTTGTTGCCAGATACTTCGTCATCCTGGTCAAATCCTTTCTGAAGTAGGATGCCAAGGACTAAAATGATTTTAATAACACACTCAAAATGTAGAACTATTATCCCTCTGATTTATTATTCTTTCAGAAATATGTTCCCTTTTTATAATTTGTCTGGGTTTTTGTTGTTGTTGTTTTGCTGTCATTAGTGTGTTAAGGTGCCTGCCTGTGGCATACAACATCTCTTATAATTTTTATCTAATCTGTTGTTGATTTGGAAACCAAATAACCAACTTATGCTCTGTATCAGATATTAATATTTTGCTTTGTATGTTTGGAATATTTTATAATATTTAAAAAGTATGTGATTTCTAAGAGAGGCCAATGGAGCAAAGCTTTGAACTCTTGTGAGAAAATCTTTCTTCCTTACTTTGTTTTTCTAATGTATATTCAAAATAAGTGAGTTTTACAAATAGTTGTGTTCCAGATGCATGAGGTATTTCAGCCTTTTACATAAGAATCTCATTAGAGATTTTCAGTGTAAGGCAATGTTTCTCAACCAGCACTGACTTTGCTTTCTGGGAACATTTGGCAATTTCTGGAGACATATTTGGTTGCTGTAACTCGTGGCAAAGAGAATGCTGCTGGTATCTGTGGGTAGAGACCAGGTATGCTGCTAAACCTCCTACAATGCACAGGACAAGCTCCAATAAGAAAGAATCATCTGGCCGAAAATGTTAACAGTACCTAACTTTAGAAACCCTGGATTATGGTATTTCCCTGATTTTGTCTACTACCCTTGTTGAAAAAAGTTTGTTAAACCTTATGTGAAAAAATTGACACAATTTAAACTTAATGAATTAATTCTGCTTCCAACTAATTAATTGTTGCTCGATCCTTTTGTTACAGGCCAACCATCTATGAATAATATTTCTAGAAATTAATGAGAAAATAATGAAGCACCATTTTTTTTTCAATAAGAAAATGTTATCATGGCTCTAATTTTCTGTCACCTCTCTCAATCTCCATAATTTTTTAGAATATTAACAATGCTCAATGATCAAATTTGGGCATTATTGTCATATGTTTTTATTGAAAGTGAAATTATACTCTCACTGATCTCATTGTCTTTTCTGGCCTTTAGTTTCTCTTCCTCATATTTTGTTCATTCTTTCCATTTGAAAGTTTATGTTCCTTAAGAAGAGGAATAATTCTGCTTTTCTTCTGTCATCTCTTAATATTAGATAAATACAATACAACTTGACTAGACGCTCTCTTCTTATCTTGCAGGTGCCCCGGTGAGGCATGCAGCTATTTGGGGATGTGGCTATCCTAATAATGTTCTCTAGTTTGTCATTAGTGATAGGTGGAGGCAGAAGTCACTGCCTCATCAGTGGTTGTACTTAGAAGTAGAGGTGTGGGGGACAAGGAAGAATGCTGTTGACTGCACGTCCTCAGTGGTGGGAACATGTGAGTTCTTTCCTGGGGCTGTTTAATTTCTTGGTATTGGCTGCAGCTGTCAAGATCAAAGAGGAAATAATGAGACCAGAGTAAATAGCTTCATTCTTAGGGTACCTGAAAGGAGCAAGTTCTGGTGGGGATTAAAATAAAAAGAGAAAAACAAATTCTTTTCTTGGCCATACCCAGAAACAACTAGGCAGGTCTTTTCAGATGCTTCTAATTTTTCACATTTTAACTGCGTTACTCAGAATCTAGTGGCCAAAATAATCTGTACCCTATACGTTTATGTTTAGAGCTAGAGATTCATTCACTCATTCAAATATTTATATATTTATATATTAGGCACCTAAGTGAACCAGGGACAATTGGAGATTTCAAGTACGTCTTTGAAAGAGGAATGATAAATGAATACCTAACTAGTCAAAATATTTATATAATTTATCACCTTTCTTCCATGGAATAATAATTACTTTATATGCGTGAATCACTAAATATTTGTATAGGCAGAGTATTTGTGGGGATCCCTAGGGATTGCAGACATTAAAACGCTAAGGTCTTTCTCCTTCAGCCCTAAAACCGCCTTTTAGAATTAAAGAGCTGAGACACAGGTTTAATGATTTAACTATTAGCGTAGTGTGTAGCACAGCAAGTAAGTACCATTGCGTGAGCTAATACCGAAGTTTTCTAACTTTAAGTGGTCTTTGTTCTAAAAATAGAAATGAGAGAAGATTGCAGAAAATGCTTTCCACCATTGCATCAAGCTGGTTTACATCCAGAAATCCTTCTGACTAAAATAATGGCTGGGATAGTGAAATGAAGTGGCGGAGGTTCGTGTTCAGGGTTGGGGTTGAGGGAAGCTATGGAAAGGGGAGATTAGAAAAAGCACAGAACAAAAAAAATATTTTAGTTAAGGCAAAGCATGTAAGGTAAAAGTGATGCATTTGACATCTCTGGAGTGCAGGTGGTATATTGGTGCTGTAAAAAAGAAACAAATGCAATAAGATTTTACTTCATTCTCCACCTAAAGGCTTACACTTCAAATAGCAGATCTGGTGTTCAAAGACTGTGGCAGCGTAGCCCGAACTTGCTTTTCCAGCATTTGCTTTTGCTAGACTTCTATGAGTACCCTACTCTTCATCTAAATCGGACATAGCACTATTCCCCAACCTTCCAAACAAACTTCCTATATCACTACACTTTTGCCCAAGCCACTTTTTCTTCCTGAAATGCTGTTCTCTAACTCTACCTATCTCTTATCCTACCCATCTTTCTCAAGATTCATTCCAAATTCTAACTTCATGAAGCCTTTCTGGATTGTTCCCACATTAATAAAATCTCTTCATTCTTTGGCTTCCATCCACACTTTCTTTATAATCAACTTGAGGGCAGGCACTATGGATCCTCTTCACTGTTTGGCAAAGTGGTGTGCATTTTGTAGGATCTCTCAATATATTTCAATTTTTTTCAACATTGCCTTTAGAAAAGCTAATTAAAGTCTTCCTGGATTTAGAAACTATTGTTTCTAAACAGTTTGCTGCTTTTATTAGATGTTATCTTATCCAAAGATTGAGAGATCCAAGTAATGCAGCTAATGGGTAAGAATAGAGAATGAAATTGTGAGAAACCAAGTTTCTGGCTAGAATGTGGGGACAAGTATGACTAGGTAAAGGCAGCTGTTGGAAAAGAGGATAGGGTAGACAGAAGGAATCACCAAGATAGTGGCTTATAACCTGAAGAAAATGGAAAGAAAAGAAAAAAAGAGCAAGAAAAAGAGAGAACTGTAGACATTTTGAGATATAAATATTGAAGAGTTGGAAGGAGGAGGTGTCAAGATAGTGACAGAGTATGTTAAGGGAGGTTCCTTTGGTTGTCTTTGGTTGTCTTCAGAACACCATAGGCAAGAAAAGGAAGTGGAAAATAATACAGAAGTGATGGTATCTTCTTTATAATCTCCCACTGGTCCCTTCCTTGGAAATAAGAATGACTCAGGGAGACATACGAGAATAAACAGACACTTCCTATGAACTCTATTTTTACCAAGGTTCTGTTTGCAGCTGCTTTCTCCAAAATCCTGTATGATCCGGTTCAGTTCCTGACTGTGTGCCTCCCCTCCAGCATCTCTCCATATATTTCAAGTCTCTGAGTTACATCTGTTGCCTTAGTACCTCTACTCTGTGCCTCTAACCATGGGTAATATATCTCCATCCCCTTCTGTAAGTAATTGTCGATGGCATTTTATCACTTGTGCAGTTCCTCTTTTGACTGTCTCGAATCTCATCAATGTCTATGCCTTTTCCTTTTGCTTTAGTCTTTTATTTTTCTCTCTGAATTCTTTCTCATTCTGCTTCTGTCAGTGCTTTTCTTTGCCAGCTGTCTTAAAAATTATTTCATCCCCATGGCAACCCCTCTCTGGGGAAGAATGAAGGGAAGTAGAAGGAAGAGAGAGCCTAGACTAGATGGACAGTGAGAAGCTGGATTAAAGTTGGAGAGTGACCTTTGGGATTGAGTCTTGGAACAGAGTATGGACAAGCTGTGTAGATGGATGCCAGCCAAGTTACACAAAACCCTAAGGGAACACAAATTGGGGGCCCAAATCCAGTCCCTGCTAGCAAAACTATTCAGCAAATCTCTTCTGTTTTATGCCAATCTGTCATCTGTTTTTCTTTCTCATGATCCAGATTACCTATTTTTTCTTTCTATTTCTAGGTTTCATGGTTATTATACATGTATGGTTTCTGATGTATTGTACCTTGAAAAGTGATTTTCTTAAAGATAGACATTGAAACTACAGGATCTGTCTTTCGCTGTACTATAGTACTTCGATGTACTAGGATTGTTTCTGGACACTATAGTTTAAGTGATAATGAACACTTGGAATGGCCTTAGAAAAGGGCCAAAACTATCAACTTTGTATATGTGCTGCCGAGGCAAGCACACACACACACGCACACACACACACACACTCAACTGTGAAATGATATTGTGCACTCATTTAGGACCACAATGCTTGGTAGGAGAGTTAATAAGCAAGAAAGACGATTTCACCAATAATGGAATTTGTTTTATCCAGGAAAAGTTTACTCAGTGAGGTAACGGAATCATTCCACCCCAAGGTCTTTAAAACCAGTAGGTATCCACATATCTGTAGACAAATTTACTTTAAAGATCAGAGCTTCTAAAACTTTAGCTCCCTTTTCCACTGCATCCCTTGACCCCAACCTGGAGAGCTTTTTAAACAAATTCCTAAGCTCCTCCCTTAAAGGTTCTGATTCTGTTAGTCTAGGGTTGCAGGAATGGGGAGTAGGGGCAGTATAAATTTGCACCCTTGGTGTTTCTAACATAAATTACTTGAGTTCTGTACTTTGAAACCAGTTTAATAAGCTCCTGAAAGACTGCCCTGGCCAGGGAACTGGGAATCCTCAGTCTCTCAGAGACAATAGTTGGAGCTATAAACTCAAAGCTAGTAACTTCCTTACAGAGTTCGTTGTATGTTACTTTGTCAAAGATTATTGAGCTTGTCTCAAACTTTGCCTTTGGACCACTATTTTTTAGGTCTAATGCCAAGATTTCATAACTGGGTCTTTGTATTTCTTGGCCAACTTCCCCTCATCTTTCTTCTTGTCGTCCTTGGGCGACACAGAGAAGTTTGGAGAGCAGCTGCTACCCCTGCCTTCCAAAATGTTGGACAAAAAGGGAATTTGCATCTCTAGCAGGCTCCCTGGAGATGCTGATGCTGCTGGTTCATGAACCACAGTTCGCGTAGCACTAGCCTAGAGGATTTCCAAAATCAAGGAATATAGTTAACATACACAGTACACAAATATGTGGATGGTCCATTGTTATTTGATTTAAAATATCTTTTTCTTTGGAAATGGAAGAGCATGAATGAGCTAAATCAAGCAGGCTTTGTTTTTCTCTAGCCATTTGCAAGCCCCAATATCCACTTGTCTCCTTTCTTTGTTCTGTAGAGTGAACAATCATTCCAGTTTGCCCAGGGCCTTTCAGTGCTAAAACTGGGACAGTCCAAGGCAAACCAGATATTAGCGTGACAACTCTATTCTCATGAGGCCAGTGAATTACGAGGAATACAAAAGGAAAAATGAACTCGACTAGAAATCAGAAATTGTGATTTCTAGCCCTAATTCACAGATTATTATTATGGCTTTAAATTGGGCATTTAAATGCTCTTTTAATTTCTATATCTGTAAAATGGAGATAGTATTCTATTTACTTTATAAAAATGTTTGAAGATTAATTGAAACAATGTATATAAAAGCTTTTTAAAAATACCATACACGTATTAAGACAAAGACACTTGTTTTTCTTTAGAATTTATTATATATTGCCAAAAAATAACAACCTAGCAATCTCATTCCCAACTATATATACCTGAGAAAAGAATTCATACATATTGTGAATGACAAGAATGTTTATAATAACTCAAAACCAGAAACAATAATGTGTGCATCAACAAAACAATGGATAAAATTTGGCACATCCATAGATGAGTACTATTCAGCAATAACAAGGAATGAACTACTGATATATATGACATAATACTCATAGACACTCTGTTGAGTGAAAAAAAAAATCCTAGCATGTAAGAGTACATACTGTGTGATTCCATTTATATATCGATAAGAACAATAAAATTAATTAATGGTGAGAGAAGTCGGTATAGTGGTTACCTCTGAAGAGAGAGACTGGAGACTGGAATAGGCACAAGAAAACCTTGGGGAGCTAGAAGTGTTCTAGAATCTAGATCTTATCTGGGTAGTGGTTATACAGGTGGATACAGATGTAAATATTCATCCAGCTGTATACTTTACTATATGTATATTATACTTTAGTAAAAAAACATAAATGAAAGAAAGAAAGAACTCACCCTGAGTTCTAACGCCACTAGTAAATTTTTTTTTGAAATGTTTCAATTTCAGTACTACTTAAGAGGCTCAATTTTGTAATTTGAGCATCTGATATGCAGATCTAGAAGTTATCCCCTCATTCAAAGTCGGTCAGATAGATATTTGGGTTTCTAGACTTGAGCAACATGTGACTGTCAGGGGAAATGGAAACCCTGTGTCACTGGTTCAGGAAGAGGGCCAGGTTTACAGCACATTGCAACAAATCTCTTTTTTCTTCCTTTTTTTCTTAGTTTTCATCTTTGTGTCCTCATTCTTAGATTAATTTTTCACATACCCCTCCCCAACATACACATACCTTTGGGCGAAGGGAGGGGACCTTCAAATTTTCTTCTTTCCCATCTTTGTTTTATTATTATTATGGTGACATTGGTTAACAAAATCCAGTAAATTTCAGGTGTACAATTTAGCAGAAGGCATATATATATATATTGCATTGTGCCCTCTTTTCTTAATGTGTGTCATTAAACGCAGTGGTCCATGCTGACATTTTTTTCTTGTGAGTCTTTTCCAGAGGCTCAACATCCTGTCCCTCTGCCCAAGGAGCCTTTCAGTAGCCTTTACAGCTGCATTCTCAGACTTTGACCTGTTTGTTTTTTGAAACAGTGCCTACCACATTCACATGCTGGTTGGGACTTGCCCCTCCCCAGGCCTCCAGGAACTTGGGCTCTGTTTGAGTTACTTTCTTATCCAGCTTTCTCCATGGAGGCTATTCTGGGTCTACCATTCACCCTCAGCCTCCTTGAGGAAAACAAAACAAAGCATGTCTTTCTCAGGAAAAATTAGTCAGCCGACCAAGTAGTATGAGGGACTACAAAGGTGGAATTATCAGAAATATGTAAGCAGAGGGAGAGCAGAAAGCCAGTCGCATTTATGTTCCTTCTCTTTAAACTGAGCGGCTCTCGTTTCTTATGTTTCTTTAACATCAATATTTGTTTCATAGAACGTACTTAGTAAAGAGTTGCTAATATGAAAAAGAGACTAAAACTGTAAAGTGTGATTGAAAAATGACAGTAACATCAGCAAGAATCAGAGTGTCGACAGAACTTTCTGAGAAGATGCAGTGGTGGCACCGGGATGTCTACCTGTCAAGTCATCGACCTGTCCACACAATGTATGAATTTTATTGTATATATTTTATACAAAAATAAAAAGACTTTAAAAAATAGAATCGGGGTGCTGCCGGAGCATAAAGAGAGAGAAGATTTTGTAAAGATCCGAGGCCATACAGAAGTGTGAAATATGGAATGTACATGGGAAAGAAAAGAGGAGAGAAGAGAAGGCAAAATCTGCGGCTAAACAGGCAGGGTAGGAGTGGGGGTGCAGACTGACATCGCAGAGTGGTGCTAAAAGTGATATTTCAGTCTTAGTTGCCCAGAACAAAAACATCTGCCCTTGAGGCAAAACCCTTGTATGACCTTTTGCATCTCGTAGAGATAGATGCCTCGGATTCTTGGAAATTGCGACTTTCTCTGGCCAATCGGGTGGGGGCTTCTGCTTGCTCACCTCAGCATCTGCCCCCAGGGAAGGCGAGCGGGCGGCTAGGCGGAAAGCGGGCTGGGCGCATGAGTAATGTCTTTCCGTCACTGTCGAGGACGTGCCGGGTGGCACGGCGTCTTCGGCGCGCTCGCGTCCTGTCTCCGCCCCGACCTAGGAATCCGCGGCGGCGGAAGCGGTGAGCCAGCAGGCTGAATTCCCTCAGCTTGGTCCCGACCCCACGTTCTCACGTGCACACAATTTTTCCTTCGTAATCTGCTCTCGGTCTCTTCCTTGGGCCAGTGTTAGCCAAGGAGGGAGAGATGCATAAGGAAAAAGAATGAAAGCGGAAAAGGGTTGGGAGGGCTTATGAGAAAAAGACTGAGTGGAGTGCAAGAGAAGGGAAAGAAGGGACGTGGAAACTGGATGGCGGAATGTGCAAAAACGAGGAAGAAAGCTCAAATAGGGGAAGGGGGTGGATAGAGCAGGACTGAGAAAAGCGATTTCGAGCTCATCAAGAGGCTGAGAAAGACTCAGCAAGACTGGGAGTGGAAGAGCGGTAGGAATTAATGAAGGCATTAAAGAAGAGAATAAACTTGTACAAGGAAACGGAGAAAAGACAAGTTGTAGGCAAATGGCGAGCTGTTTTGTACACTGCGCCCCACCCCCCGCCCCGTGGCAGAAGAGGTGCCGGAACGGAGAGACAAGTGGAAACCAAGAAAGTAGGGAAAAATCTAAATCAAGGACTCCCTACTTTTCCTGCCTCATTTTCCTCACTGTTGTGATTCAAATGAATTCCTTTGTTGGTGTTTTTCTTTCTTTTCCTTTTTTGTGCTATGGAGAAAAAAGAGCCACATTTTAAAAATGAGGTGATTTATGTATTATGACATTCTATTTGTGTGTTATATTTCAGTTATGCACTTGGTGTGAACATTTTAAGACTTTGAGTAGACATATTCAGCATATATGTGTCTTCAAAGCAGTATACAACATATTGTAGAAAGTCAATCATTAAATTCAAGCTTGTTCTACTTTACACACACTCATGCCATATTAAAGTCTGCATTTGCAAAGAAATGAATTAGAACAATCATATTATACAATTATGCAAAGCTTTAAAAAATTATGTAGAGTTTGGCTATTTTTTATAAGTCTCTCACGGTATATTTTAAAACAGCAGCATCTAGCAGTGCTAGAAACCAGTAGGTGTAAAATAAACACATTAATGATTTATGTTTAATAATGTATTGTTTATAATGATTTATTCAGAGACCTAATTCCACTAAGGTCCTTAATCCTCTGCTATTCTCCACATCCCATTTCTTCATCCATCACTTTATTAAGTAGATGGGGGATGGTGGTAGTAACATTTGGGCTCTAGTTTCCATTCCCAGCTTTTGACACTTTCACTTCTCCAACCGGAAGAAGGAATATTAGAAAACAGGGAAATCCCTGCCATCAGTGCATTACTGTACTCTTCAGCCATCCTTACGGTCCTCTTGCCTGAATCATCTTTAGTGGTTATGTAAAATAGAGCGTGTCTGCCACCTTTTTGGAGTCACAGAAAATGAGCATGGAGCTAAGGAAGAGAGGGAGACTGGACTTGAAAATTAGCCATCAGCCCTTCTTTCATTAGCCACTTCTCAAATTCAGTCCCGAGTTTTCCTCTCTCTAATCATTTGGAGGGCAGCACTATGTTCAACGTGGCTGCTAGGGATTAAGATGTTATAATATCTACACTATGTTTTCAGGAAAGTAAAAAGAACCAGGTAAACCTATCAGCCCTTGGTGAACACAGGGAATCAGTCTGAGAGGGCACTGTCAACACTGGTTCGGTTTTCTCCCATTTCCTATTCGTTGAGTAAGAGAAATCTGGAGAATTTTGTGGACATCCTTCATTCATAGAGTCACCAGGAGTCAAAGCCAACTCAGTGGCATGTAACACACATTTCATGTAACACGCACATTTCTTGTTTGCAGAGTCAACACTGGTAAGTAGCAGGAGCTTTCCTCTCCTTACGTAGCCTCCTTCCCTGCCATCTTCATCTCCCCTCCACCTAGAGAGGAGGGTCTTCTCTCTACAGCCTGAGAACAAAGATACTTACTGAACCAGCGGGATGGCTCTTTTTTCCTACAACTCTTGAATAGCAGCATGTCATCAGCCTCTAGATTTATTGTACCCCATGCTCCCTGTTTATGACCACCTGCTTAAGAAGGGAGCAAGAAGAGGCTACATTTCTAGGAGGAAAGGGGCGAGGGGTAGGGATGGGGAAACACTGGTTATCCCAGATACTTTGTTCTGAACCTACACTGACTATATTTTTCTCTTAATCTATAGAAACATAGTGTAATACAGTTGGACAACTAGTTCTGCCCCCAAACTGTGGGTCCTTGAGCAAATTACTTAATCTATTGTTGTGAATTGTAAATGAGGTAACATGATAAGAACCTGGCACTTCATAAAAACAGTTTGACTTATCAAGAACCTATTATTACTACTACTGCAGAGAAGAATATTTCTGTGATGATTTGTTTGAGCTCCTCACATGTAAGCGGAGACTCTTAGGACAGTCTTTACATTCTTAAAAAGAATGGGGATCTAGACTTTAATACATAACCAGCAGTAACTTGTTTATCTCTGACATATATGTATATATATATATCTATATATATATAGATATATATAGATATATATATCTATATATATTTAAATATGAAATTAAATAGGTATGATTGCTTGTTTTTCTTTTTCTTTTTTAATTTGGCGAACACTTTCATGACAATATATACTGGGTACTATTCTAAGTACTTTACAAATATTAACTGATTCAATTTAATCCTCATAACAAGTCTTATGAAGCAAACTGTATCATTACCTTCATTTTACAAATGAGGAAATAAAGGCACAGTGAGGCTAAATGATTTGCCCAAGATCATACAATGTAAGTGGTAGAGCTAAGATTCAAACCCAAGATGTCTGGCTCTAGGATCTGTGCTTTTAGCTACACCTGCTTTAAAATAATTTTTAAAAATAAAAAGTAAAAATGTATATGTAACCAAACCCACTTGAATTTAAGCACCATGCAAGCAAGAAATGCAGTTCTACCACCTTCACCACTGTATCTAAAACTGGGCCTGGCAACATAGTAGATCTGTATGAATGAAGAAATGAAGTAACCCAGACCTATATCCCACTGTGAATATTTTCAGGCCATTTGTCTTCCTTCCTCATTCTTGCTATTCTCAGTATGTTGCTCTTTTGCTGCTTATTAATAGTATTAAGAGGGAGAGGGAGCGGGCCAGAGAATAACAAGCTGTGGGGGAGGAAAAATAATTTTCTTCCTATCCTTCTGCCTGGTCTAATCATCGAATTGACAAGAGACAGATTAATGGAAGAAAATAACCAAACTTATTATGTGCATGTGGGGTTCCATACGAATATGAGGCCCAGCACAGGTAGGGCAGTTAAGGTTTATATGCCACCTTGAGCTAAGGAAAAGGGGCGAGTATGGTTTGGGACTTCAGAGGGGAGGGAGGCAATTCACATGGAGATAGAAAAGCCAATGTTTGGTAAACAAATGTTTGCTGGGCCATCTTTAACAATGGGACACTGAGAGGACTGATCAAACAGGCCTTGCTAGGCTCCTCCCTGTCTATCACACACTAGTTCATATTAAACTATAGTTATCTGTGATGATAGCTCCCTTTCTGGTGCAGGTCCTCTATCTGAATTCTTTTAGGCAGTAAGGAGAAAGAGCAAAGGTTTTTCCTGATTCCTGTTTCTTAAAAATAACCAGTTTAAAATAATCAATGCCCCAAAAGGCATATTTTGGGGTGGCAAATTCTGCTTACTCTCAAAGCGGAGGCCCAAAGCCCTTAAAGGGCCACTTGTCAAGGGTATGAGATTTAATGGATTGTTTCTTTTCTCTCAATTTTGTAAAAACATGTATAAACTTGTTTATTTCCATTAGCTAATTTTACACTTGGAAACTAATATTTAAAGAATTTAGATTGTGATTATAATCAAAGTAACTTCTCCACATTTGAACACTTAAACAGTTATAGGGTCAGGCCATCAAAGGCAACATGCACATTTTTGAAATGAGTACCGATTCATTCAATAAGTTTGCATGCAACCATGCAAGGGGCACTCAGGGTTTTAACACCCATGAGATTGTAAGATTCTTGTCAAATAGGGACCAAGAACCAAAGAGAATGAAGAAAATCTGGAGAGTGAGGGAGAATAAGATAATTGCCTGCATCACTGGGTCACATTAACATGAAAATTCCATAGGGAGGGGTGGAGTCTTTGGTCGGCTCTGAGTGATGGAACTGGTCGCTTTGGAGATTTGGCTGACGGTCTACAAAGCACGTCTGCACTTGCTTACGTAGCCCCTTAAAAAACTAGGCGGGGCTAACTTACAGGGGCGACACAAACTGAAAAATACTTTGGTTTCTGGGCCCGCCTCATCCATATATTTCTGTAACTCCCGCTTCATTTTGAGGCTGAAAACATGAAAGTCAATGGCCTCCGTTATTTGCAAAAAAGATTAGTAAATTAGGAAAGCAGATTTTTTTACTATACAGAAAGATCACATGGCACTTGTAAATGATGCATATATGGGAGACTTAGAATTATTATAAGTACAGCAGATAGAACACTGTGTGGCTTGTAATAAGCATTCGATTAACTTTGTTGAATGCATGCAGTATGGACAGTTTTGATGAGAATACACGATTCTTAGTTTAGTTCAAAAGAGCTTTGCCTCCACCGCTTCACATCTCTTCCTTTTCAAATTACTAAAGGCAAATGCTAAAATATTACAATGACTGCTTGGAAGAGTAAGGGTGAAGATTTTTAGTTTCTTCTAAGGCCCAGCTGTATTTCTTGTTAAAGCACCCTAATAATCAGTGGCACTATTCCTGCACTCTGAAAGGACTGCTTTCCTCTTATCCTCCCCTCTGCTAAGAAGGAATTAGAGCCTCTGGCTTGAAAAAGCTTGTTCTTTGTGATTCCACCTGTGACCCACACCATCTCTTAAGAATAGGAGGAGAACCAATATGAAAGCAGACATGGTGTAGTTTTCACACTATAGTTCTTCTGATGATTCAGGAGACGTCAGATTCTTCTTCCCCTTTCTACCACACCCAATGTCTGGCAGCTCCTTTGGCTGTCTCCTGGGTCTTAGACTCATTTTCGAGACTGTGATAAGTGCTTATGGACCCCTTCCCCCTCAGAAAAGTACACTGAAATACAATATTTGCATCACTTTCAAGGAGCCGTGTATCTGCTTAATCCATCTAAGAACCCCATATTAATAAACACCCTAGAGCTTCAATAGCTTTTTTTCTTTCTAGAGAGCTTGATGGATTTTTTCTGAGTTGGCTCTGCTGGACTGTAGAGTCACTGAAGTTAGGAAAGAGCCCTGCTAAGAGAGCATAGACCATCATTTGTAAAACATTGTTCATTACCTCATTTTCAGATTGACACTTGCTTACGGTTTTTTGAAAAAGAGGATGTGACTCAGCGTGAACACTTTAGTTATCAGTATTCAGTTGCTGTCCTCCTGGAAATGAGCCTAGAAGGGGTATCCTGCTGATAATGTCCAAATAATTGCTGCACAGAGAAAGAAGGACATTTACAATATTAGAGCATTGCTTCCTGCAAACAATAGCATGTATTCCCTATTGGCAGGTGTCTGGCATTTATCCAAATGAGTTGAAGACCTGCATCCACACAAAAACCTGCACACGCACACAAATGTTTATAGCAGCTTTATTTATAATTGCCAAAACTTAGAAGCGACCAAGATGTCTTTTGGTAGGTGAATAAATTGTGGTACATCCAGACAATGGAATATTGTTCATCACTAAAAGTAAATGTATTATTAAGCCATGAAAAGGCATGAAGGACCCTTAAATGCATATTACTAAGTGAAAGAAGCCAATATGGAAAGGATACACACTGTCTGATTCCAACTATATGACATTCGGCAAAAGATAAAACTATGGAAACAGCAAAAACACTGGTCGTTAGGGAGTAGGGGATGAGAGAGGGGAAGAGGAATGAATAGGCAGAGCGCAGAGGATTTTTAGGGCAGTGAAACTATTCCATGTGATACTGTAATTATGGATACGTGTTATACATTTGTGCAAACTCATAAAATGTGCAAGACCAAGAGTGAACCTTAGGGTAAACTCTGGAGTTTGGGTGACTATGATGTGTCAATCAATGTAGGTTCATCAGTTGTCACAAATGTACTACATTAATGCATGATGTTAATAATAGGAAAATTGAGGGGCTATATGGGAACTCTATGTACTTTCTGCTCAAATTTTCTGTGAAGTTAAAGCTGCTCCCTTCAAAATAAAATTCATTAATTAAAAAACAACAACAACAACAACAACAAAACTGACTTATATGCCTCTCTCTCTATCCCCTTCCATGAGACCTTAAAAATAAGAACCATCTTTTTTGTATCTTTTTCCCAGAATCTAGGGATGAAATAGTGTTCTCTTATTAGTGCCTATCCTAACAATATCTAAGACTTAACATGCCTGAAACAAAACTCTTGATTTGACCTCACAAACCTGCTCTTCTCTCTGCTTTCCTGATTGGAGTGAATAGCGACTCCAGTTCTCCAGTTACGCAGGCCAAAACCCTGAAGAACATTCTTGACTTCTTTATTTTTTCTTCTCACACGCAACATCTAGACTTTCAGCTGATCCCATGAGTTCTATCTTAAAACTATATTTCAAATTCAGCAACTCACTGCTTCCACCACTACTTGTCCAAGCTCTTATCATTTCTCACCTGGACCAGTAGCCTCCTAATTGGTGTTTATGTTTCCACTCTTGCTCTCCTCCAGCCTTGTCTCCATTCAACAGCAAATACTTTTTTAAAAACATAAATAAACTAATGTCACTCCTTCATCCAAAACCTTAAAATGGCTTTGTAGCTTCTGGGCTTTCTGTCGCATTTAAAATATAATCCAGGACCCTTGCCATTACTTACAAGTCCTGCATGATCAGATTCCTACGTATCTCTCCAACATCATTTCTCATGCCTCTCTGCCCCTGGTTCACTCCACTTCTGCAAATATCAGCCTTTTAGCACCATGCCAAGCACACATCTTTTCACTGGTGTCTTTGTATTTGAAATGCCCTCTATTTGAAATGCTGTTCTTGCAAAGCTAGCTCCCTCTTGTCATTCAGGTTTCTGTTCAATGTCATCTCTTCTGAGATTAACCCTAACCACCCTACCTTAAATAATCGTCCTCAATTCTTAAATAATCTTATACCCCCAATTCTTCTTCAAAGTGCTGTATTCTTCTTCAAAGTGCTCCCTTATCATTACTTGACATTAACTATTTATTTACCTGTTTGTTGTCTATTGTATTAGTTTGCTGGGGCTGCCAAAACAAAGTACCACAGGCAGGGGGGCTTAAATAACAGAATTTTATTTTTTCACAGTTCTGGAGGCTAGAAGTTGAAGATCAGGGTGCCAGCAGGGTTGGTTTCTCCTAAGACCTCTCTCCTTGCAGAAGGGTACCATCTCGCTATGTCCTCCTCACATGGCATTTTCTCTTCCTGCACATCCCTGGTATCTCTCTCTCTACTTATAAAGACACCACTCATATTGGATTAGGGCCCCATTCTTATGACCTCGCTTACACTTAAAAACCTCCTTCATGGCTCTGTCTCCAAATACAGTTACATTCTAAGGTACTGGAAGTTAGGGCTTCGACATACAAATTTTAGGAGGACACAATTTGGTCCATAACACACCAGTTCCAAAAGTCTTATCCCGTACCAATATCAATTCCATTCTAAAGTCTCATCTGAATATCATCAGATGTACCTCGAAATTCTTCCAGCCTCTATTCATCACTCAGTTCCAAAGCCACTTCCATATTTTTAGTTATCTGTTATAGCAGATCCCTATTTCTTGGTACCAGAATCTGTATTAGTCAGAGTTCTCCAGAGAAACAGAACTGATAGGATGTGTGTATATATATGTATAGAAAGAGATTTGTTTTAAGGGATTTGCTCACATGATTATAGAGGCTGGCATGTCCAAAAATCTGCAGGGTAGACTAGCAGGCTGGAGACTCAAGAAAAGCTAATGTGCAGTTCAAGTACAAAGACCATCAGGCTAGAGACTCAGGAAGAGCTGATGTTGCAGTTGAAATTTGAAGGCAGTCTGCCAGCAGAATTTCCTCTTGCTTTGGTTGGGGGGGGCCGGGGGGGACAGGGTGGCAGTCTTTTGTTCTAGTCAGACCCTCAACTGATTAGATGAGTTAAATGACCTATTCAGATATCTAAACTCTAGTTCATGTTCCAGAACTGGGACTCAGATTTTTTCTCTTTGACTTCCAGTCCTCTGCTTAGTCAATCACGCTAAATATTCTCTCTCCCACCAATGCTTCTTAGTGTCGATAAGAGGAAATAGATAATGTAATAATGCCAAGTCTCTGCTGGGTGTTAGAGAGGGCATATAATGAGTGAGGAGGATGTTTGTGCCCCACCCAAGGCAACTGTGATCGGTAAGGGGAGGTGTCAGAGAAGGTGCTTCTGCTTTAGTGGTGGATGATCATTTCAGGAAAGCACTGAGATGCTCTGCCAGGAGAGTGTCACTACTTTTCTAATCCTGGACAAGCACGAGTTAAGAAAATATTGGAGAGTCTGTAAATATAGACCCAAAGATTTTTCTCTGTGCTGCTTTTCAGAAATTGTTTGGCATATAGGGATTAGGGAGATTCTAGGGCTGAATTGTGGGCAACTGTTGTGTAAGGTAGTGGTTTTCGTAGTCTGAATTGTGACATAGACACTCCCTCCTCTTAGTAACCTGGTTCTTCCTTTTTCTTCAGATCTTCCTTTATCAACTGTAATGAACCACTTATCTTGGTAAATATTGTTTAGGGCATATTCTGACATATTATTATTATTATTATTGATTATTAACAATAAGTATGATATATATGATGTTATGGCCTGGTAGAATCAATTTAATCTCTGCTAAGTATTAAAGAGTACTTAATCCAAAAAAAAAATTACTTAGAATTGACAGATTTAAAAGCATGAAATGAAGTTTCTAAAGAGATAAGTACTAAATAAAGGCATATATTCAAAGAAGTTTAGAGGTATGGTATTAAATAGCAAACTTCACTGTTCTTTTCATAGGATGTTCTTACCAAGTGATTAATTGTTCAATAGAAATTAATAATTGGTTTCATTAAAGAGAAAACAAGGAGCAAGGCTAGTTGACTAATTAGGCAGGCTTAAAAAACGAGTTGTGCTAGTGACATTGATGAGACAGATTATAAATTTTTGATTGCCATTCTGGTTTACCAATAAGAATGAAGAGTTTATGTTCAGTCAATACGTTCTCTCTCATACAGAACTGTTTGCTTCCAAAATGAAATTATTTAATTCCTCTAAAATACTTATCAAATAACTATTCTAAATAATATACTGTTTCAACTATTGAGAGGGTGATGGGAATGATGTTGGAGGAAGAGACACAGAAATGAAATGAGCACAGTCTCTGCTTTCAAGATTGGAGAAGATTGCTTATATAAGGAATCGGTCATCTTTTTCCTTTAGATTTTTTGAGAGTTTTAAGTTCACAGCAAAATTAAGAGAAAGGTACAGAGATTTCCCATATACCCACTGCTCCCCTCCCCCACCATGAATAGCCTCCCCAATTATAAACCTCTCCCACCAAAGCAGTATACTTATTACAGCTGAAGAACCTACATTGACACGTCATAAGCACCCGAAGTCCATAGATTTTAGGGTTCACTCTTGGTCTTGTACATTCTGTGGATTTGGACAAATGTATAATGACATGAATCCATCATTACAGCATCATATAGAATAGTTTCACTGCCCTAAAAATCCTCTGTGCTCTGCCTATTCATCTCTCCTCCCACCCCCACTCAAATCCCTGGCAACAGGTGATCTTTTTACTATCTCCATAGTTTTGCCTTCTGAAGAATGTGGTGTAGGTGGAACCATATAGTATATATTCTTTCAGATTGGCTTCTTTCACTTACTAATACACACTTAAGGGTCCTTCATGTCTTTTTGAGGCTCGATAGCTCTTTTTTTTTTTAATGTTGAATAATTTTCCATTATATGGATGTACCGCAGTTTGTTTATACATTCACCTCTTAAAGGATATCTTGGTTATTTTCCAGTTGTGGCAACTATGAATAAAACTGCTATAAACATCTGTGTGCAAGTCTTTGTGTGAATGTAAGTTTCTAATTCCTTTGGGTAAATACCAAGGAGCGTGATTGCTGGTTCATACAGTAAGAGTATGTTTAATTTTGTAAGAAACCACCCGACTATCTTCCAAACTGGCTATATCATTTTGTATTCCCATCAGTAATGTATGAGAGTTCCTGTTTCATCACTTTCTCATCAGCATTTGGTGTTGTCAGTGTTCCAGATTTTGGTCATTCTAATAGGTATGGTGCCTCATTGTTGTTTTAGTTTACATTTCTCTTTAATTTATACAAATGTTTATAGCAGCTTTATTTATAATTGCCAAAACTTAGAAGCAACCAAGATGTCTTTTGGTAGGTGAATAGATAAATTGTGGTACATCCAGACAATGGAATATTATTTCATATGTAGCTCACATTATATTTCTATTGAGCAGAACTAATCAAGACTTTATTCAACCATTGAAGATGTTCGCACAGGAGATTGATATGATCAAAATTTTGATTTAGGACAATTCATCTAGCATGGTGTCTGATGGATTAATTTTTGAAGGAAATTGTTGGAGGTAAGACCCCTTAGTGATGCATAGCTGCAATCCAGTTTAGACAGGAAAATCAACATTTCTCAATCTTTTTCTTTCTTCACCCTGGGGGTGTTTTTTCTACAGTGTTTTCAGATTCAAAATGAACTCTGCCTACACCTAAACTAATAAAGGAAGATTAAAAATAACATGCTGTAACAAAAGTTGTTCTTTATGAGGAATATTACAAATACAAGCAATGAGTGGAACTAACCTTGGCGGACTTTAGAGCAGTCATTAACTTGTTTGTGTGTTTTGAAATGCCATTTACATTGTTCTGTGAAAGAGGCAGTTTCCCCTGTCTTTACTTTGGAACTGGTTAAAGCCCTATGGTTATTACTTCACTTTAGGATTTGGGGTTTGTTTGTTTTCCCGCTTGGTTATCACACTAGCAGACATCCTCTCACAGAGTAACATGACACTAGGATTGAGATTTCTGCCTGCAGATATCTACATTTGGATCAAAGGGATTTCAGACCATTATTCCATTCATTGCCTTAATTCTACAGAGCCCCACGTTAAACAATTAAGTAGGAATTCCATAGCATTCCTTCCCAACCTATTCAGTTTTGAAATTTATTGGCACCTTTCCACCTCTTTCTTTTTCAGTAAAAATGGGAGAACATCTCACAGGAATCAAACAACACAGAATACATACTTTAGGACATTTACTTGTGGGCCTACCCTAATATACTCCCTCTACATCGATCACCTGAGCTGTGACTCCTGACTGGGGCTTGGAATCTAGTGGGCCCTACTCTCAAAGTGCCCGGAAGACTCCAACAACCAACCAATCTCTCCCAAACACATTATCAAACAATTGTATTGAGCAACTATTATCTGTTGCCCAGGGTTAAGGATTGCCTAAATCTGTACCGAACTCTGTATTGAACTGGTTTCTGAGCGTCAGATTAGGCCCCACTTAAGTCTTTGTCTCAAGGTTTAGCATACTTTTACATTCTTGAGATTTCAGTTGAATTCCAGTCGTAACCTTTTTTTTTTTAACCTGTCAAATATATATTGCTAAAAGTAGAATACTGTCTCTCCCTACTAAAAATGCCTAGCATTTTATCATTTTTAAAAGTAATTTTCTCAGACTGAGTTTAGCCAGAGAACACAGGTTTCAGATCCCTTTCCTTTCACCCTCCCTCCTTTTTACCAAGAGTAAAAAAATTCTACAGATAACAAACATCTAAAACTTGGCTCTCAGGGTGATCTTTGTCCATAGTGGTTTTACACAGATTCTTTTGGGACAGGCATAATCCTGGGCCTTCACAATTATTTCATTTATTCCTTTAATAAATATGGAGCAAATAAATACTGGGGCAAACATCGTGCTCTGAATTACATTGGAGCCTGCTCTGAGTAAATGAAAGGGGTAGGACCGACCTGCTCTTTTACTGGTGCCATTTGCTCTTGCAAAACATTTAAAAAATAATTATTCTAAGGTTAGAGAGAGGGAGAAAGAAAAGACGAAGTGATTTAGAGCCAAGAATGATATTGTGAGACAAATAATAAATAAAGCCAAAGATAAGAAAAGAATGGAGAAAAGACTAGAGATAAAAACGGCATGGGGTGGTCCTACTGCAAGCTATAAGATCCAGCCCAGAGCCTCAAGTGGTTATTGAGTACTTACATGTGGGTACTGCAACTGAAGAATTGACCTGCTCATTTTAATTATTTTAAAATTGAAGCAATTTAAAATATTTTCCCATAAACTCAAATTTATTGTTTTGGTAGAACAACGTATTTAACTGTAGAAAACTTCTAGTCTAACATGGAGATGCGTTGTAAATGTAAAATACATATTTCATCACAAAGACTTGGTAGGGAAAAAGTAAACTCACATATTTTTTACACTGATTACGTGCTGAACTGATATTTTGGATATATTAGGTCAAATAAAATAATTATTGCAATTAATTTCTCTTGTTTCCTTCTAAATGTTTAATGTGGCTACTAGAAAATTTAATATCATGTAAGTGGTTCAAATTATATTTCTATTGGACAGCGCTGCCATACGGGAAATTCTTTGTCCTTTGGCTGCTAAATTCAGTTGCTGTGGTAACTAAAGGGGCCTTCAGGCTCCTTGTTTCCTGGAAGACAGGGTGAGATGGGGGAGGGGAGGTGCGTCCTCAGGGAAGATTTTCTTGGATCTCACGGTCCAACTTGTCCTCAGTTCTCTCAGCTAACAATCAGATTTAGAAAATATCCTCATTTAAAGAAAAGGGATAACATAATCTGGTTTGTTTCAGGTCCAGTTGTTTCAGTTTGTATTCTAGGCCCTCAACCAAATGCCCAAAGGAATATGCACTTCCTCCAACTTACTTAGAAAAATTGTGTTCATTTAACTTGTGTTTCTCTCAACACACACCCACTCCCCCCATATTGAAAGGATTGCTGGGTGACAAATTAATGGGCATTAGGAATTTGACCAATGATATTTCTCTTCCTTCAAATCTATATTTTCTCTTACTTACCCAACTCTTTAACCAGTAGTTTGTTTTGCTTTGTTTGTTCTCACACTGGAGCCTCCTCTCTCCTTTTGTTATCCTGCATCCTCCTCTCTTCCCATTTTTCTTATCTGTTTTTTTCTACTGTTTTCTTGTATAACTTAGTAATGAGATATTTACCTTATACTTTTCTTTCAGGAAATTCATAGTCCATAGTTAATATATTGATAATTCTCTCCCGTTGTGTAAGAATCATTTGGCCTTTGGCCTTGCCCCCAACCTGCCCTTTTTTTTTTTTTTTTTTAGGTTGAATCGGGGAAATCCTGTAAATCCCTTAAGGGCCAGGACTTTTTTGCCCTATTTACTGATGAATCCCCAGCTTCTTGGAGAGTACCTGATACATAGTGTGTGCTCAGCCAATCAATACTTGTTTAACTGAATTTGATAATTGTTCCATCTCTAGATGCTGTAAATCTGAGAGCAGAGGCAAAATTTGCAGAATGGCTAAAATTCAGAATGAGTGGTATGGAGAATGCCATATTAAGGAGTTTGGATCATATCCCACAGGCAGTTGATTCTCTTCTTCCTGCAGATTAGGGGAGTTGGTCTGGCTTCTGGATATTCAGGTTTCCTTCCTACCCGGAGTGATTGATTTTGCTAATCAGAGGACAAGTAGAGCCCCAAACTGGCAAATTCTTGCCTCCGTTTTCTCCTCCCAGATTGTCCTTCCCTCTCCTTCAAGATTGTAGACCTGGCCAACAATCAAAAAGTAGCTGATAAATTCATCAGATCATGAATTCTGTTTACACTCCTTCAAACAACCTTAACTCTCAGATAGTAGCACTCACTCGACTTTGCCTTACAGATAGCATTTATTCTCATCTTTTTACAGATTGATTCAATTCTGAGCAGATGCAAGAGCAAAAAATAAAGCGTATTTGCCCTACCTCCAGGCTTTTCTGTAGCACTTTGTCTGTGAAACTAAGAGGCTGTATCTGCTAGTAGAATAGGGAAGGGGGACTAGCTTAAAAAAGTGTAGTGGGGAGGGCGAAGGATGTGGTTTTTAAAGTGGGCACGGAGGGAGTAGTTGGACTAGGGTGGGGGCTGAATTAGAGGTTACAAAATTCCGAAAGGTCACGGGATTATTTGGGGCGTGTCAGGGGAGGGGCTCGGGGGGGCTCGGCTCCTTCTTAGGCTCCACCCTTTGCAGAAACTATAAAAATGTGCCTGATGCTCTCTCTAACGGTGAGAGCGCGAGATACAGAGCATTAGTGAGGACCAGAAGAACTTGCTGGCAGTGAAGGACATTTTGAAGGTTTTGTGGTCTGGAAGAAGCGTCTCTGGAATCCCCACTCCTAGATCTTTCTTGAAGATTCGAAAATAATTAAATTAGGGCCATGGGGACACAGAAGGTAAGAATGATGCAATTACCAGTTATTTTTGCTTGTTTGGAGTATGCTGGGAAAGGCAAACCGTAATGATGATTGCTGTATTCTGTTTTATTCGGTCACTAGCCATCTTTCAGGCCCTTTCATTTCTTCGCCAGCCTGTGATGCTACAGTTTCACCAGTTCTCTCTTAATGTCATGCCCTATAAAGGATTTATCTCTGTTCTGTCACCTTCCTATCCTAGAGAAAATCATCCAGAGAAGTTGTGTTTGTTGCTCAGGATTATTTTACATAATTACACTCATCTGAGGATAAGCATCCGAGACTGCTCGCTTGTGTTGATTCCTAGTGTGGGCCTGGAAACAGTATGAGAATTTCTATGGAAGCATTAGACCTTAAAAAGACCTGAGATTGGTTTGAGGGCTTGGGTCAGTGTCCAGTCATCTGTTCTATGACCTCTGGGATTCCCCTGGATACTAAAGAGAGGGAGTTCCAGTCGTCCTTCCCATCGTGGCTATGACTGTGAGAGCGTGGTACAGTAATATATTATTGTGTGTTTTGTATGCCGTATTTGTAGGAAGAGAGGCATTTTCACTAAGGTTAACTTATTTGAAAACAAAGGAAGATAAGAGAAGGGATGAAAAAATGGGAAGAGGAAAAAGCCCTCGAGGATGGTACTGATGAGGGGAAAAGAGGTTTTTATGAAAGGGAAATGGATTAAACGGAAAGAGCTCTGCACTGGCAGGGGTGCTTGTGCCTCGTTGCCTGGGCGGCAAGGTCCATTTGGGGAACTGAAAATCAGCAGCCTGCCACTCTTGTCTGACCAGAGAGAGGAGTTTAAGGAGTGTTTGGGTCCTGTAGAGGATGGCCTCAGGTATAAATGTTGAGCTACCCTGAGGCGAAATCCACGATAATACCCACTTGAATTATTCTAGTAAGCTGAGAGATGACTGGTTTGATTTTTACCCCCTCCCCCGCCAAGAGATGTCTCCTCTGTGTTGGGCTGGGAGTGAACTTGTGCTCTCCCCCTGCTGGGTGGGGGACAGCAGTACAATTTTAAGTAAACTGGAAGAATTTCACGTGGGGCTGGGATGCAGCGGGTCGATGGATACGTGATCCAGAGAGAGACAAAAGAGAAGCTCAGTGGTGAAGACACACCACCACCAGCACCACTCCAGGGTGTCTGTGAAATCAGCCTGCAGGCGAGACTGCAAGATCTAACTGTTGCCTAAATAATCTGTTCTTAGGAATCCTGTCTTCCTGTGCCCTCCTAATTCTTTCATTCCTCAGAACAATCGTTTGCTTTTTTTTTTTCACCTGAGGCAGTTTTTTTAGTGCTTCCAAACTAACCCGGTTCCTCTTAACTTTTCCTTCCCAAATTTCCTTGCCCCTTTTCCTAAATTCACTCTGCATGCTTGTCCATATACCTCCAGATAAGTTCGTCAGTGATAAACTGTTCCTTTGTGTTCTGCATTCCTCACCTAACTCTCATCAAGTTTTCATACCACTCATAGGCCAACTGATCCTAATTTTCCAATCAAGAGTTTTAAAAGGTTGTTTGTTCCCTTCCCCACCCCCACTCCCACCCCTCCAGGTGACCGCACCGCTGGTCTTTGCCATCACCATTGCTACCATAGGCTCTTTCCAGTATGGCTATAACACTGGAGTCATCAATGCCCCTGAAACGGTGAGTGCCAGGCAACTGGAATTAGAATTTGGAATAGAGAAAGTATTCCTTTAAGTTGGGTTTCAAGAATTAAGAATTTCTGACAAACTTTGTATCTAGTTTGGCTAAGACTGAAGAGGGAGAATGATATTAGGGAAGTCTACATGAATTATTTTTCAGAACAAAAAGCTCAGTTGCTCCCTATACCCTGAACTGTACCCATTCTTCCTCTCACTCTGCGTTGATATACTTTCTTTATTATCCCTTAGGGGTTAGTTGCAAAGAAAGTGGAGGTCTCTTAAAAGAGGGCTGGGGTGATCACTGAATATCAGTGCTACTATCTACTGCGATTTTCAGAACAATTAAAAAGTTATTCTATTCAGAATTAGTAACATTAACTCCCATGGTATCTGTCTCTTCCATCTCCATCTAGTCATCTTCCTGCTTCTCTATCTATGAAGTAGTTAGTGATTGTAATGCTGTTCCCTTAGGGAGGGGAAGATCCCCAATATTTGTCTTTTTTCTCATCCAAATGTAACAATCTGCCCTTCCACCAACCGTTTTAATTTGCAGATCATAAAGGACTTTATCAATTACACTCTGGAAGAAAACTTAGAAAACCCTCCCAGTGAGGTGCTACTCACGTCCCTCTGGTCCCTGTCTGTGGCCATCTTCTCTGTTGGTGGTATGATTGGATCCTTTTCCGTTGGACTCTTTGTCAACCGCTTTGGCAGGTATTGACCAGAAACTGGGCAAGGAGGGGCTGTTCTGGTTGCAGTGAAGACAAGTATTCAGAATTAGGATGGGAAGGTGATGATGCATTTGAATGAGAGCACCTCAAATTCTGATTAAGGGAAAATCTAGTCCAACTCTCACTGAATATGTCTCTTCTTGCTTGGAGCTCTGCTACCCTGCATAGCTTCCACCAAGCCATCAAGAGATGTGCCATGTGAATGATTTGGCCTTTGCAGTACAGTTTAAACTAATTCGGTTATTTTCTAGTGAAATTCACTATGGAGTTTCCCAGAAACATACTTTATTTACAAGGTTAGAAGTTGTTTGCTTTTCTTAAAAGTTTTGGGGTTTCGTGAAAATGTTTTAATTATTTTACACAGCGGGAGTGGGAAGAAATATTTTGTAATCCCAGGTCTTTGGCAAATGCGGATAATGGCCAAATAACTGAACTGAAATGTTTTTTCCTGAAAAAAGAAAATTGAGTCTTCTTACTTTCTTTTGCTGGCTTAATAAAATGTCTTAGAGAGTAGAATACTCTTAGTAATGACTGGTGAAGGAACCATTTAATTTGCTAATTAGGTGTTCTGGAAGCATAAATGGAATTCAGGTTTTAAAAAAATGAAAACAACCTATTTTCTTTAATAATGTTTGATTTTTTTGTTTGTTTTTGAGGCTACGTTTTGTATGCTAAAGTAATCAAAATTTTTAGTATGGGTTTCCCATATCTAACATGGCTTCTTCCTATTGTTATTTTATTAGCAAAAGAACCAGTAGAGGAGGGGGGAAATGGGGATAGGAAAGCAGAGAAAGGTAAAATTGAGGATGAGGGATGAGCTTTTTCTCTTAAAAGGGTTCTCTACTGTGGCTGCACATTTAGGATCTCCTGGGGAGCTTTTAAAAGTCTCAGTGCTAGACCACACTGCAAGCCAATTAAATCAACATCCCTGGGGATGGGACAGAGTATCAGTATTTTCCAAAGCTCCCCAAGTAATTCCAATGGGCCACCCAGGTCAAGAGTCACTGTCGAAGTATGGTGGTGCTGGTTCTTCTCAAAAGCTTTAGTAAATTTTCAATGTTAATCTTTTACTTCTGCCTTTGATCAGCTGTTTCAGTGGCTCTGCCTCCCACATTTTTAGTGCATAAATGCAGTAATTTATTATTTGATACTGGTTATCAGTACTAATTATTAATGGCATCACCACAGTCCAGCCTAGAGAAGGAGAGCTGAAGTTGACTGCTTTGTGCATAAAATTTTCTCTGATGCAGAAAAACTTGTCTGAAATAGTCTAGCATCGTTAATATGTTGATGATATAGCTAAGCAACAACTACATTATACCTAAATGCTGTGAGAAGCATTGGTCCAAAAATTTCTTGAGTGTGTTCATGGACTGGCAATATCAGAATTGCCTGGGGCAGTAGTTCTCAGGTTCTAGCTTACACCAGTCACCTGGAGGGCTTTTTGGAACACAGATTACTGGGCCTCACCCCTGAATCAAACCTAACGATTTAATAAATCTATGGTGAGAGGGGACAGTTTTTAATTTCTAGCAAATTCCTAGCTGAATCTCTTAGTTTGTGGACCAGTGGCCTAAAGGGCTTGCTAAAATGCTAGGCTACAGCTAGGACTTGGAGAGAAGAATTTTTTTTTTTTTTTTAAGAATTTTTATGAGCTTGAGCCAAACTGAAAACATTGTTGAGAAGAGAGATCTCAAATGCTCCCTAGAGAGGAGAATCTTAACCAAGTTCTCTAGGTGAGTTTTATGCGTATAAAGGTGTATTAAGAACCATTGATCTTGGTTATCCCGACTAAAAGTGTTCTGATGATAGGGAGTAGAAAAGTTAGACCAAAAGAAAAGATGTGTGTAGGGAAGAGTAGAATTAGGAAAGAAGGGGAAGGATAGGCCCTGTTTTGCTAACTTTACTTGTCTTTGTTTAACCTTTCAGGCGCAATTCAATGCTTATCGTCAATCTGTTGGCTATCACTGGTGGCTGCCTTATGGGATTCGCCAAAATAGCAGAGTCAGTTGAAATGCTGATCCTGGGCCGGTTAGTTATTGGCCTCTTCTGCGGACTCTGCACAGGTTTTGTGCCCATGTACATTGGAGAGGTATCTCCTACTGCCCTGCGGGGGGCCTTTGGCACGCTCAACCAGCTGGGCATCGTCATCGGGATTCTGGTGGCCCAGGTACTCTAGAACTTAAACTTAATGAGTGTTAGTTTCATGGCTCATTAAATGAGTTAACATAGATAAAGCACTAAAAAGAATGTCTGGCACATATTCTACAATACATATTCCAGATATTATCATTATAGCTATGAGAGAACAGATGAAGAAGCAGGCAGGGTAGAGAAAGGAAAAGAAATATCTTCTTTTCCTGTGGTAAAAGCGTGGGTGGTTTTCTGAACTTTTTGTTTGTTTTAATCAATTTGTGGCCTATAAAGTACAGAATTTATAGTATTATCTTTGGCTCGTTTCTAGATATTTGGCCTGAAATTCATCTTAGGGAGCGAAGATCTTTGGCCTGTGCTGTTGGGTTTCACCATCCTTCCAGCTATCCTGCAAAGTATAGCCCTTCCATTTTGCCCTGAAAGTCCTAGATTCATGCTCATTAACAGGAAGGAAGAGGAGAGTGCTAAGAAGAGTGAGTATCCTTCACACCTTCACTGTAGGCATGTTAGGGTTGTGGTTTGTTTTAGGATGAGGATACTGGATCCTATTTTATGTCATCTCCTTTCCCTGCCCCTCAGAACCCAAATAGAGTTTTTTTATTACTCTTAAGTTGGGAACTTTCAATTCCTGATGAATGAGGTGAGAAGGTAAGTTAAGATATGGATGCTGATTGGTTAGCCATGTCCAGGGCTCATCTCCTGTGGTTCTTCCCCAGCCATCTTATGGGAAAAATGAACTTGGGGACAGCACTTTATCCTTTCCTCTTTGTTCTCTTTTCCAGTCCTCCAGCAATTGTGGGGCACCCAGGATGTGGCTCAAGACATCCAGGAGATGAAAGAGGAGAGTGTTAGGATGGCACAGGAAAAGCAAGTCACTGTGCTGGAACTTTTTAGAGTACGCAGTTACCAACAGCCCATCATGATTTCCATCATGCTTCAGCTCTCTCAGCAGCTCTCTGGAATCAACGCTGTGAGTATCGGTTTTTCTGTACAAGGTGCCCTACAATATCCCACTTAAAACCTCTGACCAAAGGTGAATAGCATTAGTTTTTGCTCACCTTTTTACATAGAGAATCCCTCACAATGCTTGTCACATAGCAGCCACTCATAAAATGTTGATTGTCCTGGTTTTTATTTGGTTTTGTTTTTAGTTCTTAAAATTTTATTTATAGTTGATGTTTTCCATGTGGAAAAATGAGAAAATAAATATAAATGAAAAAATTTGTCACCCTTAGTCTTGGAATGGATAGTTAACATTTGTCTTCTTCTAGGCTTTTTTTTGACATGTAGAGCAACACGAATTTATCTAATTTTTATAAATTCTTTTTTGACCACTTATTTTTTATTTCCAGCCCTCTTTAACTCTGATCTATCTTGTATGATGTCATCAATGATAATGTAAGTTATACAGCCAGAGTAGATCTGAGAATTGATGTGCCTTGGCTTTTCTCCAGGATCTTAGATTCTAAAATCAGTGTAAAACCCTGGGGACCAATTAGGAAATCAATTCAAGAGGACTAGAGGCATACTGGCAACTTCAGACTGAGGTGGCCTTCCCAGTCTATTTCTTTTTTACAACTAGAATAGAGACTATGATAGTTTAAAGTGGGGGACAAAATTCAAGGTAGCATTTGGCAGGTAGCCCTTATATTCTTTGCAAATATCGGCCTCCTGCTTTTGAGTCTTGATTGTGGGAAGAAAAGGTATTACTGTACCTTCTATCCATTTGCAGATAAAGTATTTAGCTGCCAACTTGGTTGTCAGATAGACTGTATTAGCATTGCAGTGCTGTGTTCAAGTAACCCTTATTTTATTGTCACAGTTGTTTTATTTTATTATTAATGTTGTTAATCTCTTACTGTGCCAAATTTATCAATTACAATTTATCATAGGAATGTATGTATGTATAGGAAAAAATGTAGTTTTTGGTACTATCTGCAGTTTCAGACATCCACTGGGGAACTTAGAACGTGTCCCCCGCAGAAAAAGCCAGGACTACTGTACCTGTGTTTGAAATAACTGCTTCTCATGAGGTATTAGAGGCTGTTATATCAGATCCTGGAAGTAAAGGTTGTTGAAAAAGCCTCTAGGGTGATTTGCTGGATTCCAGTCTCAAATCTCCTCATTTGAAAAATCACTCTCAAAACTTTCCAGAGCAGCAGGGTTGGGACTTGAGTGAGGCATTGATGTAGGTAGGTGCAGGTGCATATTCCTGAGAGTGATGGCTCCCTTAAAGTATGCACCCTAGGTGCCTTGCTAGTGTCTAGGATGCATAATTTAGACTCCAGTCTGGACTTTGCAAAATAGGATCAGAAAAAGACCACTCTTGGAAAATTGCAAATGATTGATAGGCACTCTTCAGGACAGACCCCTCCCGCTTCAGGAAATGGTGTGTGAAGATGACTTTTCTAACGTACCTTTAAGTAATTGATGTTTTCCAATTTCTCTTTAAAAAGGCAGGGGGTAAGAGGTTGAATAATGTTTATCTAGTGGAATAAAACTGCTTTTAGGTAAGATGAGAAAAAAGTTAGCTTCACCTGGTTTGGTGGCACCAGATAGCAAGGTAATTTTACTATAAGAAATTTACTTGGGATGTGTACGTATTCGTTAGGTTTTTGATGTATACACTTTTATATAAGGAAGAGAACTGGCATAAGTATTCATTGCTAGTTTTAACTGTTCAAAAAGCTGACTCTACAAACCTGTTTCAAAAGCACAACCATAACCTTATTTTTTAAAATATAGATATACATAGTTTCTATCTTAGGTTGTGAGGATTTGAAGAGTTGTTTCTTGAGAAGGTAAATCCCATTGTGGAAGCATATTATATTCATTAAAATAAAACAAACAAAAACCCTGACAATAACTACTGCAGAGGCAAATACTCTGAGTGAAATAGTAAATTCCTGAATTAAACCTGAGGGACTGACTGAACCTGATATAGATACTGTTCCCTTGTTAACTTAAGATCTGAGTCCAATATTTTGATATCTTTTAAACTCTGATAGTTGCAGAAACTATGTTTTAGCACAGTGTTTAACAAATAATATAAATAATATGTATGAAATATGTAGTAGTTTATTTAATAGTATATATTAAAATATATAAACTATAGTTCTGCTACTGATTATACAAGCAGGCCAAGGGTACTCAATTTCTTCACTATCGAATTGGGACCTCAGTATGCCTGTCACTGTTTTGAGGCTTCGGGAAATTGTCCATTGAAAAACTTAATAAGACTTAAACCACACCTTTACATATAAGTGAATAAAGTAGACATAAGGAAGCGACTAAAAGGAGTAGCAGAAGTAATCATAGTTAAAGTAAAAAATGCAAATGAGTAGCTAGAATTGAAGAGAATTAAAAAGAGAATAGAGATAAGATACAGAAGATAAAAAGGACTCTTTGTTTCCTGGAACTTCAAGGTTGTTTTTCAATGCTTCTATTTAGCCGCCATTGGCCATGGACAATAGCTGTTCAAAAGTTGCATTTTCTTTTGTTTCCTCCTAGGTGTTCTATTACTCAACAGGAATCTTCAAAGAAGCAGGTGTTCAGGAGCCCATCTATGCCACCATTGGTGCGGGTGTGGTTAATACCATCTTCACTGTGGTTTCTGTAAGTTGGATGGTTTGATCATTTTGGGGGAAGTGGGAGTAAGAAGAGGAGGAATTTTTGCTCCACATGTTCAAAGATAGGTTGCCTCTCCTTCCACCTCCCTATTATTATTTCAACTTTTTTGTTGTTGTTTAATTCCTCTTTGGGGAAAAAGATATTGAATGATGTATGTAAATAGTCTTCACTCTCTTCAAACGAATATAGAATGGTTGGGAAAGAGGGAGGTGTTGAAAGTGTTAATAGGATTTTTTAAACTTCGAATTGGAAGGGGGTAAATGTGACTCTTAACGAGAACCCTGCTACTGGTAAAGCAGATTCATGTAGCTCATACAGCATCTTTATTTGTGAAAGCAGAAGTTTCATGTTATATTATTCTTTTAGCTGTTTCTGGTGGAAAGGGCAGGAAGGAGGACTCTACATCTGATTGGCCTGGGAGGGATGGCTTGTTGTTCCATCCTCATGACTATTGCTTTGTTATTAAAGGTGAGTGCTTTTCATTAAAGGTGAGTGCTCTTTGGGGGAAGGAAAGGGAGGGGAGGAGGAAAGGAGAGGTTACAGTTGACTCTGTGACAGAGGTGGGTGGTTGGGGTTGGAGATTATCAACTTTATAGAAGCAGCATGCCCAGAGTTTGAAGAAAAGTAGATCATACAGATAGGTAATTAAATTGCTATGATTCTTACAGCTGTATAACATATAGCTTGTAAAATACATTATGTGATTTAATTCTTAAAGTAATCTTGACGTAATTATTCCTATTTTACAATTGATGAAATGATCTAGTGCACAATGATATATGTGTGATCACATGGGTAGGATTCAGCAGGAGCTTTTCAGTGTCAGGCAGCACTCAATCTCATTAACTTTCCTCTCTTCCTTCCTCATATAGGATCAGTTTAATGGGATGAGCTTTGTCTGTATTGGGGCTATCTTGGTCTACGTGGCCTTCTTTGAAATTGGCCCAGGCCCCATTCCCTGGTTTATTGTGGCCGAACTCTTCAGCCAGGGACCCCGCCCAGCTGCAATGGCTGTGGCCGGTTGTTCCAACTGGACCTCCAACTTTTTGGTCGGGCTCCTCTTCCCCTCAGCTGCGGTAAGCAAATTAAAGCAAAATGACTCACCTAGCACATCTCGAAATCAGCCCTCATAAGCCAACATGTTTATGATATGATTACTGATACCATTTAAGATGAGATCTCAAGGGTTCAACCCAGTTTTTTTTCCCTTCATTTTTAATGATACAGGAAAAAAAAAAAAGGAATGATAGAAAAGGTTGAAGCAAGAGGGTAAAACGGAGAACTTTTAAAATGCCACTCGTCTGAGAGGATACAGGCATAGTTTTACCGAGAAAAACAGAATGATAGTGATAAACCTCAAAGGATTCCAAACCAATACATAAAATTCATCATTCGAACTAGCATTATGGCTTCATGGTCTTAAAGGCTCACTATGCATAGGATGTTAATGAATGAGGTGGGTCCTACTATAAAATGACCTGGAGCTGATTTATTAAATAAAGGAACTTGCAATATACATTTAGAATGCATTTCCTATTTCTCTGAGTCTTTCCTAATCTAGATTTTAAAAATAATAATCAAAAATGATAAAATACTCAATAGGTATTTGGAAGCAGCTAACTTCAATGAACAGGAAAAGGAACGACATAAAATGACAGAACTCCAGAAAGTTAGCAATAGAATCATGAATGACTCTCTGAAGAAACCTTCCTGTTTTCATTAAATATGAAAGGGCGATAGCTTGAAGTCTATTGGAAATACAAATGTGAGGGAAACGAGTTTGTCAGTGACCAAATTTTTATATCAACACTTTTTTTTTTGTATCCTTTCATAGTTCTACTTAGGACCCTACGTTTTTATTGTCTTCGCCGCCTTCCTTGTGATCTTCTTGGTCTTCACCTTCTTCAAAGTCCCTGAGACTCGTGGCAGGACTTTTGAGGAAATCACACGAGCCTTTGAAGGGCAGGCACAGGCAGCTAATAATAGAGCTGAGAAAGGCCCGGTTATGGAGATGAACAGCATCCAGCCTGTTAAGGAGACCGACACCAATGTTTAAGCCATGCCTCCATCCCACCTCCCTCCCAGCGTGAAAAAGCAACCTCTCCCCATCGAGGGAGAGGCCTCATCAGGTTGTAACCCAGGACTGTTTCTGAATGCTGCTACTTGATTCTTCTCTCATCCCCACACTCCATGAGCACTCAGAGGAACCCAATGCTGGGGTTAGTTGTATCTTCAATGGCTTTTTAAACATTTCATTTCCTGGACATTCTCTTCTGTTTAGGAGAGACCAAGTGAACCTACCTTCATTTCAGGAAGGATTGGCTACTTGGCGTTTGACGACTTGGCCAGCTCTTCCTCCCTTAAGTTCTAATATGGTTTCATGAGGGCAAATAGGGGAGTGAGAATAAGGGAGCAGTTCCCCAACCTCAGACTCACCAGGAAACAGACATGCGTAAGAGTGTGGAAGGCAGAGAAGGATTATATAAGAGCACCTTCCTCACTTTTATACAGCTCTGCAGAGCAAATTAACTTGAGTTTTATTTATTTTATCTTCTGGTTATATTGCATAAATATTTATTTTTTTAAGTAAAGTAATTTTACCAAATAATGAAAACAGAAGGAAATTGAGGTTAGAGGGAGGTGCTTAAAGAGTTTATAGTGTGGAAGATTTGATACTGGAGAGGTTATGGTTTAATAAGAAGAGAAGAATTTAGACAGAAATGCGTTATTGGCGGGTGTATGATGTGGTGTGTGAGGTTTGTATGTTGCCTCTTAATAATTTGTCCTTCGGACGGAAACTCTCAAGTTCAATTTCTCAGAAAAGTCATGTGCCTGTATAAAGAAGCTATTGGTTTCCTTTGGAACTTTTTTCTTTGTTTAAGATTATATGTAGTATTACTTGAAATCTAGGATTATTACTAAGATGGGCATTGTAGTTAGTGGTGGTTGATGGGTTCTAATTTTGGATAGAGTCCAGGAAAGGGAAGATTATTTTTAGAAATCAATCCTCTTTTTCCCTCACTGGACCAAACAACTAATTCCTCTTATAGTGGACTCAATTTTTTTTTCTCCTACCATCCATCTGGTGGGAGAGACCTCTAAATGAGCAACCTAAAATATTGGTTCTTGGTAAAGGTTTGGTATTTCTCCGTTTGGTTATTTAGGAGATTTTTAGATATTGATTTTTATTTTGTTTTAAGCTATAGCTAAAAGAATTCAGAGGAGAGTGTTCATAGCTAACTTGGAATTTGTAACCTCAGCCCTGGGAGAGGATTTTTCCCAAATGATGATTATCTAGTTGGAGTGTGTTTGTTGCTTTAGGGTCAGCGCATGCCTGTTTTTGTCTGTTACCATGTTATCATAGTATTATGTCAAGTGTCCTTAAGGCACTTGAATCTTTCCCATAAACCACATTTGAGGTAGTATGAGTAAATGTGCAGTGTACCCCACACTTGAGAGAATGTATGAATGAATGTATGTGCACTGTCACTTTGCTCTGAGTGGAAGTAGTTTATTGGTAACTTATTTCCTCTGTGTCCCTACAGTCCCTTTTGGGATAGAATGTGTTAAAGCTCAGCCCTCTGTATATAAGTAACACTGCCTCTGCTGGGTGGAATTTGCATCTGTGGCTTTGTTTCTAACCTGGAGAGGACTTCGCTTCACTCTGGACTTGGTCAATGAGGGTAGGAATGAGTGTGAAATCAGGACATGTGGCCTCCTGGGGGTGCTAGAGGTAGAGGCATGGGGGAGAAGAAGGCATTCTTTTAAGAGGATAAGAAACACACTGAAGACTTGTAACTCTGGAACTTTTCAGAGAGTTAGATGAGATGGAAGTATTTACACTTGCCACAGGTCACAGACACCTCCACAGTCTAGTTTCCCAGTATTTTTATACATGAGATTGTACCCCAGTGACACTTACCCTCTATTCCCTTTGTCATAAGTTGCTTGATCTCCCTTTCCCTCCTTGGTGCTTATATATTTCAGGCCCTTTAGCCAAACCTTTGCCTATGACAGACAGTATTTCGGTTCTTACCATTCCCTCTGGTCGTTGAGCCTTTGGACAAAAACTCACAGAGCTGTGGCATGGGGCTTTGCTGGGACAGGTTATTTTTCTCTAACTGCACCTCTACTTTTGGCTTTTCAAAAATTGTGGGTTGGCAGTAATGCACTGTGGAAGTTTTCCCATTTCTCAGTGACCAGATTGTGAATATTTCCAAATAGATTTTCTATTATTGTTACTGTGGTTCTTTGTTTTGAAATAAAAATTCTGAATGTACATGTTATATCCCAAGCTTGGTTTTTTTGTTTTGTTTTGTTTTTGTCCTTCCTCTAAAAACAAAATCCACTTTAAATTCTGGTTTGACCACTCAGAAACTTGAGTACGTTTCTTATAAAAGAGTCTCGTGTATATGAAAGTAGCAATACTTGTTTACTGTGCAGATGAAATGAAAATACCTTAGTGCCTTGCTTTGCATAGTTAATAAATTATGTTGCCTTTCTTTCCCCAGTGAGAATTATTTTTCTCTTATGTTCTTTCTTACTTCATTTTTCCTAGTCTTTGATCTCTAAAATTCATCCTACATTGGTGTCAAGGCATCCATGTGACTTTTATATCACTATCTTACTAAAATCTTTCAATAGCTTTTCATCAACTACAGAAAAAAACTTTGGCCCCCTGGTGGTTCGCACACCCCTTTTCAGTTTGATTTCCCATTTCTTAGCTCCCATTTTTATATAAGAAAACACCTTACGTTAGTTGGGGCAGTCATTAACACCTCTATGCCTTCATTTATGAAGTTCTGACGCTCCCTTCCCTGTGTTTCTATTTACTTACTAAAGATATTTGAATGGCTGGCTACTTTTTATTTGTAATCAGCTCAGGCATGAGTTCAGTACATCTTCCTTACTCCCAACATAATCCTTACACTGTGGTACTCCGTATATTAGAAGGAATGAAGAAATGAACCGCCTCTCACTATCCCAAAAGAGTATATATACTATGTTCTCCACAATTCTGGTTTTCTTCGCTCCCTTTTCCCACCTTGCTTCCTTATAATTCATTCTCCAGGTAACCAGAGAGATATTTTAAAAATCAGATCATGTCACTCTCAGCTTAAAGCCTTCCATTTACATCTCGTCACACTTAAAATAGTATCCAGACTCCTTTACCATAGCTTATAAATTGGGTGACCATTAAGTCCCAGTTTACTCCTATTACTCTGGTGTAACTTTTAGTATACTGCTTTTCTTCATTTTCAAAACTGCCCTGACATTGTTATGGTTATCCTACCTAGAAGGTTTGCTGCTTCAACTTCATCACTTGTTCTCTCCTTACTCACTGAAGTCTAGCCCCACTGGTCTTTTCTAGTTCTCATACACCTCAAGTTCATTATCACTTAGGGTTTATTTACACTTGTCCCCTTGTGCTTGGAATATCCTGCCTCAAAATTTCACATAGCTGAGTCTATCTTGTGAGTTAGGTCTTAGTCAACCTCTGTAGGATATAAGGCCCATAAAAGCAAGTGCCTCATTTGTCTTGTTCATTCCTAGAACACTGTATGACATGTAATTGGTGTTTATTAAGCATATCAGTCTGGCTCCTATTAGAAGACAAATCACACATTGATTTAAACAAGGAACATTTAATATAGAGATTATAAAGCCCAATTAAGAGTAAGTAAAATATAAAAGACGTAAGGGAACTGGTAGAGCTGAGAAGAATATCCCAGGAAGGACAAATTTGGAAGGGAGGCCACCTCTCCAATGCTGAGGTTCAGATCTTATTAGGAAAGGCATAGTGGCAGTCCACTAGATAATTTGCCTGGACTGCATTAGCCAGAGCTGGAGGGCATTCCCCAGGTAAGCAAGAGACAAGTATTAAGGTGAGTTGCAACTGGTAGTCAGATGGATTGAACGTTCAGAGGGAGTCAGGGCACCAATATGGGTGAGAGGCCTGGGGCCTTGTTCAAAGTGATTGCCAGACCTGGGTTGGGGCTGTGAAATGGCTGAGGGAGTTTGCATTCTGGGTGAATGGCCGGGGCAGGGTACTACCAAACGTTCTGTCACCTTCACTGCTGACCCATGGTGTAGCCACTGGAACCACCAGCAGGAGACATCCCCTTTCTCTTACAATTTCCAGCACTATCCACTGAGAAAACTGCATTGTGCTTAATATTCTAAAGAAGAAACGATTTAAAGGAATTCTATCCATTACCACCAAGCAGGTATTGAAGGGTGAATTTGGAGCTGAGAGGCAATAAATTGATAACTGGCACAATGATTATTAGATGGCTGGCTGGATGAAGTCCGTGGTTGAAAAGATTTCCCTCTTTCCACACCTCCCAAAGCCACCTGGACTTGAAATAAAATTCAAGTTGAAACGTGTACCCCCACTTTTTTTTTGAATCAAAAGTATTTGCTGCAGAAATTTGGCCAAAGTTCCAACTGGATGGTTCCCTCAGAGGTTGGGCCGGCAACCCCCGACCAGGGCTACGAAAGTTTGACAAGGGAAAGGCAGAGGGGCTGCCTCAGCCTGCAGCCTCAGAGCTGCCAGATGATGGGGACCAGGCTGCAGGTGAGGCCTGATGAGCCGACCAGCTCTGCCTCTACGTTCTGGATCTTCACCACGACGTCCCTTCGTCACCATGGAGAAGCTCTTGGGTGTCAGTTTCCAAAGAGTGGCACCAAGGAATCATCTAACAACAAAGCTGTGTCCTTAATCCGGGCGATGGTCGCAGCGACACCAATGAAGGTGGCCACCTTTCTCCTGCCGGTCGTCGTTCTCTGAGGTACCAATACCCCGAACTCGGCTGCAGCCGCGAGTGAGCACAGAGCGGGCGTCCGGGAGCGCACCGTCGGGACATCCCAGGCGTGGCCCTGCGGCTGCAACTGCCCACTTCCCCAGCCAGGTGGTCCCTGGAGGCCGGGCCTGGCTGCGGATGAAACCGCAGACCCCGCCGGAAGCCCGGTTTGGCGGGGGTGGGTCTCCCGCGAGCAGCCCTTACTGCGCAGGCGTGGGTGGCTGGAGAACCCTGTCATCAGGTTTTGTTCAAGATTATGAAAGCCATTTCTGGCTCTAACCCGGGATATACTTGGAACCCAGCAAACCTTCAAGTGCAAATATTTTCCGCTTTTCTTGTTCTGAAGTGTATTTACCCTTCCTGGATTGCTCTAGGCTTTGTGATTTAATTGATAGGATTGAATCATCTGAGTTAGGATAGATTTCAGAAATTAAACTCAAATCTCTCTCTCTCTCTCTCTCTCTCTCTCTCTCTCTCTCTCTCTCTTTTAATGAGGAAATCGAGTCAAAATGAATGAATTGGCAAACTGAAAATGGCACCCTTGGCTTTGACTAAATGCTCAAGGATTGGAGTAAAGTAGCCAATAAGCTATAAAGGCACCACTTTCTACACGCTTCTACCAAAACGTTTTATTATCAAACCTTTAATCTTTATCGATCCTGTACTTTATGTTTGCATTTTTATTATAAGATTAAGCATTTTTTTTTACATGGTTAGGAGCTATTTGTATTTCCTTATCTGTGAATCCTTTGTATAAATCAGATGAGGAATAAATAAAATGGAATATATAAATAAAATACTTACCACATGACCCACCAATTTCGTTCCTAGGTATATTTATTACCCCCCCAAAAAGAAACCATATGTCCACACAAAAATTTGTTCCCAAATGTCATGTCATGGCATTATTCACAATAACCCCAAATTGGACACAAGCCACACAGCCATGGCAGATGCATGGATAAACCAAAAGTAGTATGCCCATACAATGCAATATTATTTGGTCCCCAACCTATTTGGCATCAGGGACTCGTGCTCCTATGAGAATCTAATGCCTGATGATTCTAAGTGGAGCTGAGGTGGTGATGCTAGCTAGCCCTGGGGAGCAGCTGCAAATACAGATAAAGCTTCACTGACTTACCCGCACTCACCTCCTGCTGTGCAGCCCAGTTCCTAACAGGCCACAGACTAGTACCTGTCCACCGCCCCGGGAGTTGGAGACCCTTGCTATAATACATCCTAAAATATGGGTGGACCTTGAAAACATATATGTATGAAACCAATCATAGAAGACCACATATAACATGACTCAATTTACGTGAAATTTCTAGAATAGACAACTTTCTCAATAGAGAGAAAGAAGGTAGATTAGTGGTGGCCTAGAAACTAAAAGAAGGATATAGAATGGGGATGGGGACACAAAGGGATAGGGAATGACTTCTAATAAGTACAAAGTTTCTGGGGGTGATAGAAATACTCTAAAATTAGATTATGATAGTGGTTTCACAACTCCATAAAAATGCTAAATATCATTGAACTGTATACTTTAAATAGATGATCTTTATAATGTACAAATTGTGTAAAAATAAAGTTGTTTAATAAAAAGATTAAAACAAGAACAAAATAAGAAAATTAAGTGATATAAAAACCTAAATGTTCTGATAGGAAACTGATAATTTTGAAACATCCCGTAATGGAATATTATGCAGATATTCAACATAATTGAATCGGTAGATGTTTTTATGCTGTATATATATGAAGGATCTGATTTCTCCATATCCTTAACAACAGTTGTTAATATCTGACTTTTGAATGTAGTCATCCTAGTGTGTATGGGTATCTCAATGTGGTTTTGATTTCCATTTCCTTACTAATGATGATGTTAAACATCTTTTCATGAGCTTATTGGCCATTTGTATATCTTCTTTGGTGAAATGTCTATTCAAGTCCCTTGCCTGTGTTTTAATTTGGTTACCAGAGTTTTTATTTATTTTTTATTTATTGCTTTATTGCATTTTAAGAGTTTTAGTCTGGATATGAATCTATCATTAGATATATGATTTGCACATCCAATTCTGTAGGTTTTTTCACTTTCTTGATAGTGTGCTTTGAAGCACAAGCTTTTAAACTTTGTTGGCGGGCTTGTGCAATGGTGTAACCACTGTAAAAAATAGTATGGAGGTTCCTCAAAAAAATAAAAATAGAACACTATATGATCTAGCAATCCCAATTATGAATATATATCCAAAAGAATGGAAAGTAGGGTCTTAAAGAGATTTTTGCATACCTGTGTTCATAGCAGCACTATTCACAGTAACTCAAATGTCCGTCAATGGATGAATAAAGAGAATGCGGTATACATATCTAAGGGAATATTCTTCAGCCTTAAGAGAAGGAAATTCTATCACATTTTACAACATGGGTGAGTTTGAGGCTGTTATGCTAAGTGAAATAAGCCAGTCACAAAAAGACAAATACTGTATGTTCTCCTTACATGAGATATCTAAAGTAGTCCAAATTATAGAAATAAAAAGTGAAATGCTGGTTCTAGGGATTGGAGGAAGGAGAAAAGAGGAGTTGTTATTTAATGTGTACAGAGTTTCATATTTGCCAGATGAAAAATTCTGGATCTGTTTCACAACCATGTGAATATACTTAACTGTACATTTAAAAATGATTAATGTCTTAGTTTACTTGGGCTTCTGTAACAAAATACCACAGACTGGGTAGCTCATAAACAACAGAAATTTATTTCTCTCAGTTGTTTTGGAGGCTGGAGTCCAAGAGCAGCGTGCCAGGTTGGTTGGGTGAGGGCCACTGTCTGTGTTGCAGACCTCTTGTTGTATCCTTACATGGCAGAAGGGGCCAGGGCGCTCAGGCCTCTTTATAAGGGCATTAATCTCATTCATGAAGGTTCAGCCCTCACAATCTTATCATCTCCCAAAGGCCCCACCAATAGCATCCCATTAGGCATTAGAATTTCAACATATGAATGAAATATTTAGACCATAGCAGCTAAGATAGATTTTAAATTTGATTAAGTCTAATTCATCTATTTTTTCTTTTATTGTTCATGCCTATTAGCTTGACAAACCTTTAAATATTTGTAATATATCAACTGTAGGCAAGAATGAAAAAATGGGAGCTTTCTTTACTGCTGGTAAGAGTGTAAAATTGTACCACCACTGTAAAAAGCAGTTTGGCTTTATCTAGGAAAGTTGAACATGTATGGCCCCAATTCATTACCCTTCCCACCCAACTCCCAAGTCGATGTTCTCTGCCAAGTGGTTTTGTAGTTCTATTATGGTCTGAATGTTTGTGTGTTTTCTCCCTACCCAAAAATCATATGTTGAAATCTTAACACCCAAGGTGATGGTATTAGAAGGTGGGGGTCTTTGGGAATGATTAGGTCATGAGGGTAGAGTTCTCATGAATGGGATGAGTGCCTTTCAAGAAACTTTCCTTGTCCCTTCCCCGCCATGTGAAATTACAGCAAAAAGACTGCAATCGATGAATCAGGAAGCAGGCCCTCACCAGACACTAAACCTGCCAGTGACTTGATCTTGGAATTTGCAGCCTCCAAAACTGTGAAATAAATTTCTGTTATAAGACACTCAGTATGGTAGTTTTGTTATAGCAGGCTTAATGGACAGAGACGAGTTCCTTCTACTAAAAGGGAGAAGTAAGCTTCCCTTTAACTTTAGATTCAGCTGTGTGACTTGACTTGGCCAATAGAATAACACAGAATTAACAGAGTGTCAGTTCTGAGCCTAAGTCTTAAGATGTCTTGCCTGTTACCACTTGCCCTCTTGCAGATCTACCTTTGCCAGAGAAAGAACTTTCTAGGGGTAACTGCTGCAACCTTAGCCTGGCCTCCAAAATAAACAGATGGGGATACCTTAGTCCAAACCTTAAAGAGAAGCCTAGCTCAGCTAGATCTGTAGCTTCAAGCAGAGCCAAGCACAGCCTGGATCTCCTGACCCCTAGACCATTCACAGATAGGTGAGTGATAATAAATCATTGTTATTTTAAGTCATTGAATTTGGGGGCTGTTATAAACAAAAGGTAACTGATAAAATACAATTACCTAATGTCCCAGTAATTCTATCCTTAGCCATATACTTAAAAGAAATTTTGAACTGAATTTAGGCAAGAATAAATGCAGAGAGAACCCATTGTAATTATCCAGGTAAGAGTGGCTTGGTACTAGTGAAAGAAGTGGTAAACAGCTATGTGCTTTTAACAAGAGATACACATAAAGTCTGAAACTCTGGAAACTCAAAAGAAAAAAATCAAAAAAGACGTGTCAGGCAAGCTTTAATTAAAAGAGAGTTATTTTAACTATATTGATATCCAAAATAAATCGTAAGACCAAAATCATAATGAGGAATAGAGGAAGATCACTTCATTAAAAAAAATCCAATTCACCATGAAGACATAAAAATTCTAAGTATGTGTGAACCAAATAAAATGATCTCACCTCCTTGCCAACATTTGATATGGTCAGTCTTTTTTATTTTAGTCAAAAGACATCCCTGAGATGTTCAGCATATATTATTATAGTTTTAATTTACTGTTTGTTAATAATCAATGATGCTGATCATCTTTTCATGTTCTTATTTGCCTCCAATATGTCTTCTTTGGTGAAGTGTCTGTTCAAATATTTTGCCCATTTTGAATTGGCTTGTTTTCTTATTATCAAGTTTTTAAAAATCAGCTTTACTGAAATTTAACTGATCTCAACAAATACAACAAATTGCACAGTGTACAATTCAATAATTTTGGGCATATGTATACATCCGTGAAATCATCACCAGTCATGAAAGGGTCAGTTTACTATGTTCTGTCCCAGTAAAGAAACTTTTGGGGAATCTGATAAAAGTTTTGGACTCTCTACTGAGAAAAACACACTTGTACATACCCAAAATTTGCCTGCACTTCCAGGAAGATCCTGACCCATCAATTACCCTCTTATCTCTGTAAGTAAGGTGCTTCCTCTTCTGATTGGGAGGCTCCTTCTTGCTGAGAACACCTGCCATTTATTAGGCTGCTATCTTGCCTTTTCTTCTGTTTATTTCCACTTCTGTTTATTTTCGTTATCTTCATTCCATACCACAAATGTTTTGTGTATGTGTCTCTGTCAAGCACTGAGCTTGATACTGGGTATACAGTATCAAGACCTTGCTCTCCAAGAGTTTGCCAATTATTTGTGGCCATATTCCATTAGAGAGGACAGACCAGGAAATAGTCTATTGCAGCTTGTGCCCATTCTGAAAAGGAATTTAGAAGTGAATCATTGAAAATAAGACTATGACATGTATTTTAGGTGTTAAAGGTGAACTGCTGGACTCTTCTTGGGTTCCATGATGATTTTCTACGGGTCGTGCCCCATGAATCACTAACCTGCAGTTTACAGCATACACACGATAATTAGAGGGGTCTAGTGACTCCTAAAGCAGATTTTGTTGTCAAATTACTAAATCTTTGATTAGCGCCATAGTTCCAATTCTGTCTGGTCAGAGCTCTGATGGTGGTACAAGGTAAGTGGCTGAAAATTGATTAGACCTTTATACATGTTGGGAAATTTACCCCATAAAATGAGAAAGTGGAAGCCAAGATTAAAAAAAAAAAACACCAATTCGTGTTTTTTGGGTTTTTTTTCCTTCTAATATAAGAATTCCTAATTATGGGGTGGCTCCATAGTGTAGTGGTTAGCACGTCTGCTTTACACACAGAAGGTCCTGGGTTTGCGCCCCGGGTGGAGCCATGGACCATACCCCGGGTGCACCAGGCCCCGAGTGCCCTAGGCCCCCTGAGTACGCCGGGGAGGTCAGGCCCCAGGTGCACACCACGAGTGTGTGGGAGGGGACGCCTGGCCTTCAGAAATCCAGTTCCTAAGGGAAAATGGCAACATAGGTCAGAGGTGGAAGTGGTGGGGGAATTAAAGAGGGAGGGGGGAAGAATTTCAAATTATGTAGAAAGTAAAACATAATAGTTTAAAACGAACTAATTAGGAGTAGGCTCTTATCCTGACCCTTGGAGTAAGCACTGCTAATACAGAGTGAATTTATCATAGATCCAAAAAGTACATCAAATTTTTCTGCGGTCCAAATAAGAAGCTGTAACAAAGAAGCTATACATAAAGAGTGGTAAACAGACACAATGGGTCAGTTTACGATCCCTACCTGAAAACAACAATACCTTTCTGAAAACAGTTCAAATATAGAGCTTATTTCCTTGATACCTGAAGAAAATAAGACATCAGTGGTTTTACCGAATGTATATTTGGTCAAATCCTAGAACTCTACCTCCACCGGTCTCAGAATCTGTATTGCTCCAGATCCTTCCAAGAAAATGTCAATTTCTGTGGAAGAGACCACAGAAACAAATGAAAAATAAAACATTGTCATTTATGGGAACTACAGTACAGTAGGTAAACAAAAATGCTTTTCAGACAGAACCTAGGCACCAGCACCCCAAGCTTTTAAATCAGCCCAAGATTTGCCTAATGGTAAGTAAAGAAAGAGGGCTTCATGACACTGGTACCAAAAATCAGACATTTGATGCTTAACAGGTAAGGAAAGGTGAATCTTATCATAAATTAGCAAACTCCAAAAAGGTTATTGCAAAGGCATACTGATAAAATACTTGTGAAAAGGATACTGATAACATATATTAGAAAATAAGTCAGATATATATTTGAAAACAGAAAGGATAACTCTGTTTAGAAGAACAAAAAAGAGTATAATATTGAATATCTCTAAAGGTATTATGATGTTTGTCCAAGGTAGTTAAACATTAACCATCTTTTCTGTTAATTGAATTTGTATCTTAATACGTGACTTAGAGTTATGTATATTATGGAAAGGCTGATTTCTTCTTTATAGTCTAGTAAGATAAGGACTGAGAATTGCCATTGATTTAGTAATGTGGAGATCTTTAGTGATCTTGACAGAACAGTTTTGGTAGAGTAATGTTGAAAATTCGATTGTCCTGAGTTCAAAATAAAATGGAAAGCTATCAGATAATATATACTTCAAGAAAATTAATATTAAAAGAGAATAATAGAAACAGAAAAAAAGAGAATAGGATGATAAAATGATTTTTAAGAAATGACTAAATGAATCAATACATTAGGAAGACCTAATGCGTTGGTCTTGGATCGAATGTGCTTGGATAAAAAACTATTTAAGAATACATGAAGTAAAAGTGAGCAGAACTAAAAAGAAAAATAAATACATACATACATACATACATACATAAATACATACATACATACATACATACATACATACATACATAAAATATTTGGAGTTTAATACCACCTCTCAGTAACGAATAGAGCAAATACTTAAAAATCGTCAAATGTGTAGATGTGAACAACATTACCAACCACCTTTATCTAAGTGGCATTTATAGAACATTACACCCAATGACTGAAGAATACATATTATTTTCTAGTGCACGTGGAACATTCACCAAGACAAACAATATGCTGGGCCATAAAACAAGTCTTGATAAATTTCAAAACACTGAGATCATGCAGAATATGTTCTCTGGCCACAACAGAATTGAATTAAAAATCAATAATAACATTATGACTGGAAAACCTCAAAATACTTGGAAATTAAAAATAGACTTGTAAGTAAGTAATCTGAGTCAAAAAATAAATCACAAGGAAAATTGGGAAGTATTTCTAAATAAATGATTATAAAATACAACATAGCAAAATTTGTAGGATGCAGTTAAATCAGTGTTTTGAGAGAAATTTATAGCCATAAATAATTATATTTTAATATGTGGTGACAGAAATAAATCTAACTGTGGGCGGTGAACACTCAGTGCAATATATATATGCATAACTGTTGAATTGTACACCTGAAACTTAGTGGATCTTGTTAACCAACGTTGCCATAATTTAAGAAATTAATTAATTTAAAACAAAGATTCCAATTCAAAGAAAAAAAAGATTTTAAATCAATTATATTCACTTTCTCCTTATGAAGCTAAAAAAGAGACAAGCACATTAAACCCAAAGTTAGTAGAAGAAAGAAAATAATAATAATAATAAAAACAGCAGAAATCAATGAAATAGAAAGCAGACTAGAGAAAATAATTAAAGTAAAAAATTAGTTACTCGAAGATTAATAAAATTGATAAATCAGTAACAAGACTGACCAAGAAACAGAGGAAGGAAATGCAGTTTACCAATATCAGAAATTTTAACAATAGGATATTGTACAGACATCAAAACAATAACATAGAGTTAGTATGAATAACTTTAAACCAAAATCCAAGTTTGATGAAATAAAAAAATTCCTTAAAAGGTGCAAATTACCAAAATGGACATGAGATGACAAAAAAAAAATGACATTTTTATCTATTGAATAAATCGAATTTGTTATAAAAAAAATTGCTCCACAAAAATCACCAGTTCCAGATGATTTCAATAGTGAATTCTATCAAATATTTATAGAAATAATACCAATCTCACACAAGTTCTTTCAGGAAGTAGAAGAAAAATCACTCCCCAATTCATTTTATGATACCAGCATAACTCTGATAACAAAACTTGACAGTGATTACCAGAAAGAAAATTTCAACTAGAGTCCATAGGTGTAAAAATCCTTAACAAAAGATTACCAAATATATAACATCTAATGTATTATATTTTTATGTGATCGTTTTTTATGACCTAAGAAAACTTTGCCTACCCTTAAATCACAAAAACATTCTCCTCTAAAAGTTTTCTGATTTAAGCTTTCAAGTTCAGGTCTGTAATCCATCTCAAATGAATTTTTCTGCATAGTGTGAGGTAGAGGCCAATGTTCATTTTTCTTCGTAATGGTGAATATAAACATCACTGGTAAGAATATAAAATAGTACTGTTACTCTGGAAAATAGTTTGGCAGTTTCTTTCAAAACTAAAAATGGATTTACCATATGACCCAGTGTTAGTATCCTTGAGCATTTATCTCAGAGAAATGCTGTACAAGAATGTTCATGTCAACTAACCAAAACTTATAATGATTAAAATCTGTAATAATCAAAACCTGGAAACTACTCAAATGTCTCCAGTGGGTGAATGGTTAAACTGTGATACAGCCACACTATGGAATGCGACAATACAAAACAATGAACTATTGATACATGCAACAACGTGGATGAACCTGGAAGAAATTATGCTGAATGAAAAAGCAGTCTCAAAAGCATACATGTTGCATGATTTCATTTATGTAACATTTGTAAAATACATAATTCTAGAGATACAGAACCTATAAGTGGTTGCCAGGGGTTTAGAGATGGGGATGGGGGAGAAAATGGGTAGAGCTATCATGGGGTTACTGGATAAAGGGGTCTACACATGTGATGACATTGCTTAGAGCGAAACACACACATACAAATGAGTGTGTGCATAACTAGTGAAATCTAAGTTCTATAAATTGTACCAAGGTCAATTTCTGGTTTTGATATTGTAGTATAGTTCTGTAAGGTTTTTTTTTATTGGGAGAGGCTGAGGGAAGGTTGCACTGGAATTCCTTGTACAGTTCTTCACAAACATGTTAATCTATTATTTCAACATGAAAAGTTCAAATTTGTTTCTATATGTAAAATTTATTACTATTGTCAAGTCCGTACTGATATAAGTAAATGGTTGAATAAATTAATAAATAGAGGAGATAAATCTCCTGTGCAGAATTATTCCAGATAAATTATGTAAATACTCTACTCTAAAGGAGGATGTATTAGTTTCCCAGGGCTACTGTAACAAATTGCCACAAATTTGGATGGCTTAAAACAACTGAAATTTATTCTCTCACAATTTTGGATTCTAGAAGTCCGAACTCAAAGTACCTACAGGGCCATGTTCTCTCCAAAGGCTCTAGGAAAGAATCTTTCCTTGCCTCTTTTAGCTTCTGGTTGTCGTTGAAAATCCTTTATATTCTTTGGCCTGCAGATGCATCACTCCAATCTCTCTCACTATCTTCACAAGGACTTCTCTCTGTGTGTCTCTATGTATCTGTCTTTTCTTCTTATAAGGACACTAGTCATTGGATTAGGGCCCACATTAATCCAATATGACCTCATCTTAATTAATTGTATCTTCAAATGATCTGTTTCCAAAAAGGATCACAAGCAGAGATTCCAGGTGGACATGAAGTTTTGGGGGGACAATATTAAACCCTGTACAAAGGGAGATTATAACTCTCCATTTCTTAAGTGAAGGCTATGCACAGTGATTTCCCTCCCAAAAGTACAATATGGAAAAGGGGGAAAAGAGAATATGGTTAAAGTGGAGAAAACTGACAAGCCCTACCTTAGCCAGGTGATAAAAGTCGACATCAACAAGATAAGTATGTTGATAGTATGTACCCTTGGTGTAATGTGATGAAAAGTGCATTTTATCTCTGTGATCTTCCTCCCCCAAACTCATAATCTTAGTCTAATCGTGAGAAAAGCATTAGAGAAATTTCAGTAGAGAGGCATCCTACAGAATATATAACCAGTACTCCTCAAATCTATCAAGGTCATAAAAAATTAAATCTGAGAAATTGTCACAGCCAAGAGAAAGAAACTTAAGGAGACATTATGACAACTAAATGTAATGTAGAATCCTGGATGGAACAGAATAAAGAGATTAGGTGAAAACAAAGGAAATCTGAATAAACTGTAGACTTCAGTTAATAATAATGTAAAAATATTCATTCATTAATTGTAATAATTGTACCATACTAATGTGATCAATTAGATTTCATCAGAGTTAAAAACTTGCTCTGTGAAAGATTCTATTAAAAGGTTGAAAAGACAAATTATAGACTGGGAGAAAATATTTACAAATCTCATATCTGACAAAGAACTTGTATCTAAGGAATATAAAGAGCTCTCAGACTTAAATTTTTAAAAATTTAAATAGAAAATAGGAGAAATGAAAATTAATTTTTAAAAATGGGTCAGAGAATTCACAATAGATAATATTTTGAACATAATGATTATGAAAATATATCAAAACGTGTGTGATACAGCTAAAACTGTGCTTTAAGAGAATTTATAGCATTGAATGTAGAGATCAGAAAAGATACAAGGTTGAGAATCAATGATCTCAAGAAGTTAGAAAAAGAACAGCAAATTAAGCTCAAAGAAAATAGAAAAAGTTAATTAGTTGACATCTGACCACCCTGTTTGTTGATTAGAGAATCACTTAATTGACTAGGAACTTAGAACTGTCCACCTACCAGTTAGTCCCTGAAACACTGCTAAAAAAAAAAAAATGGGTACAACCTTTATTCTAGACAAATATTTTCATGTTTTTTGCACATGGGCAGTTTCCTTTTATGAAATATGGTTATTACCTTGTACCAACTTGGTTAGACCTTCTTGGAATGGATGCTATAATCCATAACTGCTTTATATAAGTTATAACTTTCTTTCATCTAAAAAAGCCTTACCCATAGGATTGATATGAAAACCGACAATTAACTTCTCACTCAAAAACATCCAGGATATAATGTATGATATTGAATAAAAATGAGTAAAAATTTTAATTTGTAATTTTCTTGAATATGTTACAAAATATAGTCATAAAAACATAGTGAATGTTTAGAATTGCAACAATTTCCACATTCTAATATTTTTCTACCTTTTTTCTGTTTTTTGTTGTTTTTTTTTAACTGCTGTATCTCCAGTGCTTTGAACATGATTTAAGAGAATAGATCTTAAAAGTTCTTATCACACACACAAAATTGCGTAACTTCATATGATGATGCGTGTTAACCAGACTGATCGTGGTGATCATTTCACAGTATATACAAATATCTACTCATTATGTTGTACATCTGAAATTTGCATAATGTGTCAATGATATCTCAGTAAAAAAAGAAATTTTAAAAAGAACAGGATCTATAGCAAATAGCAATGTTTGATCGATATTTGTTAAACAAATGAGTGAATTTATGGCATTAATTATTGTGTGGGTTTGGTCATAGTCTCCCTGTACATTTTGGAACAGATCATTTTGGTTTGTGTTTTTAATCTTCCTGCTGATATACTGAAACAAAATGAATGTGACCGATATGATATACTTTTAGTTAACCCCATAGTAACAGGTGTCTTATATGCTTGTTCTCAGCAATTTTTACCTCCATTATAGTACCTAATCACATTCCGCCAAGAACTTTTGCATGTTTGCTTCATTATCTGGTTTAGCATCACTACAATTCACTTGTAAAAACAAGTGTCATTTACTTTGCTAAGTTTTTTCATCAGATTTTTTTTTCCTCAGGATCTCCAGCTAGAGACCCCCATTCATCAAACGTATCTGTGTATATCTAATTACCATTGTATGCTGATTTTCATCTTGAACCACATGCAACTGAGGAATATGTCTAGGCATTCATTTCCTTGTCCTAGAATCTATGGTGAGGAGTAGGAAACATTTCAAATGTTCTAAAACAGGAAATTGGCGAGCCCAGAGCATCAGTGGGCCACTGAAGGGAGGCGTCACCAAGTGAGCTTCATGCTGGCGTCTGTGCCTTTGCCCAAAGCAAACTGTCTGGATAATATGTGAAGGAAATTCTGTGTAAAATGCTTCTGAGATTTTTCTTGCTTTTTAATTGTCTGCATGTAAATAGCTTCAGCAGCCCTCTTGGGACCCAGAATAACCATACGCAACACCAGTGATCAGAGCTTACTTAAAGTAACCAAGGCTTTTTGGAGAAATGGCCAGTTCCAAGAGATGTGTAAAATGGTTCAGAACAGCCAGCTGTACCTCAAAGATAAACTCTATGACTAAAATGTTCTGTCAACCAAAGTACATAAGCATTAACTTGAAGGAACTTCCATTATCCTAAGATGGTGCAACTTGAGCACTGAAAAAAAGGATGACAGATTGGCCAAACTAGTGTAAAAGCGGAAAACAATGTATCAGAGGAACATCTGGGGCTTTGGGAGTCAGGCAATTAAGGGTTCGAATCTAGACTTTAATGCATACAACCAGTGTCACCTTTGACAGGTCACTGAAGCTATTGGCTTCTTTTTCATTATATAAAAATGGCTATAGTAATACTATCTCCTTCATATGAATATTCAGGGGAGTATGAAAAAAACTTATTACACATTAGTTGCTCAATATTAGTAGCCTATATGGAAACCTGTTAATTGGTTTGGAACATATTTAAGAGGCAGACAAGACAAGTAACTATTTGGATATGGTTGGTGAAGGAAAGAAAATATCCTCAGATAAATAAGTGCCAGGCTTCTGGCTATGATGATAGAAGATTATAGTATCATAAACCAGAACAGAAAATGCTGTAAGAAGAGTAGGGGGAGGACAATGGGTTTGATTTTGGACATGTTAGGTTTGAGATATCACTGAAATTTCCCTGAGTTTTGTGGTTACCATTTACTGAGTGCCTATCTGGAAGGTGTTTTACATACATTAACTCCAATCCTCAACACAACAGAGTAAGAAAATTATTACTCATATTTATTTTACAGATGAGGAAACCAAGTCTCAGAATCAGATTAGTGTGAATACAAATACCAATTAGACTCCAGACATAGCTTATCCAGACCAGATAAGCTATGTCTGGAGTCTGGGCACCGCACACTCTTAAACTGCAGATATGGATTTGGGAACAATCAGCCTTGAGGTATGGAGGTGCTAGTAGAAAACAAGGGCGAAGCAAGAAGACTAACAACAGGACACGTCTGATGACAGAAGCCTGGGGAATGCCACTGTTTAGTTAGCAGAGGAAGAGAAGCCCATAAAAAGTCTGCAAGGTAAAGATGGGAGAGGCATCCACATGCCTAGGGAACAGACGATTGTTTTTTAAAAGGGTGTAGTGTGATATAAATATGTTCTAAAATGGAAGTGTGTCCAACTTTCTGAAATGGAGAGGAATTCATATAAAAGTACAGCTAAGATTATGACTTCTGAAGTCAGCTCTTCTTAGATGTGTGTCCATTGGGAAGTCACGCTCTAACCCTCAACATCTAAAACAGGATAATGGTGCCTCATCTTGTTTTATGAAGATTAAATGAGAATATATTTAAAGTAGTTATCACAGTATGGTTACATCATTGCTATACATGTTAGTTTAGAGTCAAGTAAGAGAATATGTCAGGTCAAAGGATTTAACTGTTTATGTTATCTCCAAGAAGACAGGCACCATATGTATTTCACTCACCTCAACACCTAGCCAAACAAGTATTTGTTAAATGAATTAATGAAGGATGAATTTTGAGGTAATTTTTAAATTTTAGCTTGATTACCATGGCTTGTTAAAGACAGGAAATGGATTACAGTGGTTTGAAGAGGGATGGAACAGTTTCTCAATGGAGACAGGGGTTATAGTCAACTCAGACTGTGAAAGGAAGGCAACGTAACAACATTGGATGTGTTATCTAAACTTCCTGAGGGAGAGATGGGCTAAAAAAAACAACTTGCTGAACTTCAATTTCTTTACATATAAATGATAGTTAATCTCAGAGTGTAGCTTAAAGATCATGAGAAATAAAATTTATATTTTCCCAATGTGAGAGTACTGTATAAATGTAAAATATTCTTATAAGTATTTTTTTCCAAGGTGAAACTCGCTTTATTTTTTACTATTCCTTTGAAAAATGCAAATGGCATAAGGAAAAACACAGGAAAGAGCCATCAACAGAGTTAAAAGTAATTCATCTTTCTTTAATCCAGATGACTGATGTAGCAGAATTTTAAACAAGGCCTTTTTCTCCATAGATGGTAAAGTCTCACTAGATAAAAGGAATTATTTTTATCGACCTAATATACAGGAATTGATCAGGGAACCAGTGAGAATGAACACACTTGTGTTCGATGATTCACTGAACAGCACTAAAGGAAACTGCAAAGCTTTCCAAAACTTTCCAAAGTTTTGAGAATACTGAGTATATAACTGTAGGTAGGATTCAGTGGCTGATGAAAGGGTGAGAGACTTAAGAAGTGAGATGCAGGATCTAGAAGAAGCTAAGAATTAGGGAAGATTTAGACTTGCAGAAAGAACAGATTCTATGTGGCCAAGTGTAGTGTGTACTTACTGTATTGTCTGAGAATATTTACTTTCACTGTGGAAAACAAATGAAATTTATGTAACATACAAGGCACATTAACTATAGATAAGTTAGTAGCCAGTAAGACATGTTAGATTCAGATAAGCAGACACATGTGCACACAACACAGAAAGGGGTAGAAGGAGCAAGAGGAACCTAATGCTCTTACCTGGTCTCACACTAAATGTCCTTATACACCAGAGGCACTCAAAATCTGTAACTCTTAAATTGGCCATCCATTGGTGACACCCATTCCAGCTCCACATGCATTCTGACCAACTAGTGAAAATAAATTCTATAGCTGCTCATCAGGCTAAGGAGGGCTACCTTTGTGGCCCTTGCTGTCGGTGTCTCTGACAGAGCAAGCCTGTGTGACTGTGTCCAGGTACCTTCCCTCTGCAGAACCCTGGCCTTAATTCAACCACAAGTTCTTATCTTCAATCCTGTCCTTAGTTCTTATCACCACATCATGTGTCAGAGAGATGGGTCATATGAACATTATGACCCTTTCTTCTCTACTTGGATCCTAAATGCATTACTGTGACCCTTCTCATTCCCCATGCTTCATGCCATGTGTTTAATTAATTTGATTCTAGCATCTTAATTTAATCCATGAGTTTTTCTGTTCGATAGGTTTGTTAGTGTACATGAAAGTAGTGCTACCTTTGCATTAAAGGCATTTCCCAGGCACTTAACCTTCTAAAATTCTCAAGGACACTTTCTTCTAGGACCAGAGTTTACATCAACCACCCAGAACCAGAAATCGCTTAAGGAGACTGGCCACCAGCTGCTTCTTCTTTTCAATTAGGTTACACTTCAACCTCACACCAAGGAAGCTATTCAAATGCCTACATTTCGGTATCCTTAGTCAACCAACTTCCTGTGCCAGAAGCTTTTGTCTGCCCCAACCGGCTTCTTTATTTAACAAATCCGCTTTATCTACCGCTTGAGGCAAAGCTCACTTGGCCCTGGGAACAATATTTACTAAAGGCCCTCCCCCACTTTCCTGCCTCTGTCTGTCAGTTGTCTGCCTTTACCTTGGGTTTGCAGTCATGGCCTGTTTTTTCCCTGGAGATACCAAGTTTTCCGAATAGTACGATAATTCAAAACACAATTATTCTTGTCCTTTACCACCAAAATGGGATGCTCGAAATTCAGTAAGCAAAGTATACACTTCTCCTACTTCTGAACTTTGAATCCAGACTATGAAATTCAGAAGACCAGTTCATTCCAGTTTGATTCTTTCCTTCAGGTACAAACTGAAATGAAAATGCAAGCTGAAAATAAAGACAAAGTAATTTTTTTTTAAAGCTAAAATATAATGAAGTGACTAAAATATTACATTGGAAGTGACAACCACCTCCTTTTGGGAGAATGGAGAGAGCAAGATTTTGAAGGGCTATGAAAATGTGGAGAGGCTGGTGGGTGAATTTATTATTTCATTTTTACATTGTATCCTATTATACCAGTCTATATTTTTGGTGATCCTGTGACCAAAATGGATAAGCTGAAAAGCTCTAAATTGGGTTTGTACCCCTCCTAATTATTTTTTGGCAGCCTCTTCCAGCTTTTATGGTGGCTGGCTTGCACAGGGAGTGAATTTGGCTCTAATATTTATTAGCTTAGTTTTCAAAAAGCAATCTTTTACCTTATCAGATATTAACTATACATTTTTTAGTTTTTAAGAACACATGAATTATAGCTTGTGTTTTTTAGATCACTATAATAAGTGAGCCAATTAACGAGTTCTTATTTAACAATGAAATCAGCAAGAAAATGGCCAATCCAAAAAATAGTTGCAATTTCAAGTATGAATTTTAATTTCTATTGTTTATGAAAACATTTTTTGATATTTTAAAACATGTCTTAACATGTTTAAATTAAATGACAAGGTTAATAGCAACATAATTTGTGGGCAAATAACCAAAACAGAAACAACTTAAGTTACATCTGTAATATGTAACATTATACAGCAATTAAAATGAGTCTGATCAAAATATACTGATGTGGGAAGAAATCTATGATATATTATTAAGTAGAAAAAGCAAGAATCTTTTTCTTTTTCAACTACCTGAATTTTACTCTTTTGTTCATATCAGAAATGCTTTGGTAGAGAATATTAAGAAACCATTTCAACTTTGGCGAATATATTTAAAGGAAAAAGGGAATCTTGTTTTTGAATGTAGTTATCAATTTTTTTGGATTCTTCCAAATACATATATCTAAATTCTGACCTGCAGAGGTTTAAGATATTAATGCTATGTGAAAAACAAATGGATTTTGAAAGAGAATGTATGGTATAATCCTATTATATACCATTAAAATTCATATAAATCCACCCACATTATACATACTAAAATATCTGTAGGAAGTGTTAATTACTGAATAGATGGGATTCCTGGATTCACTTCACTATGTATTTCTCTAGTACTTAAACTTATTTTCAATAGTAAATTTCTTTTTAGTTTTATAAAATGTCCAATCTTTTAAAAAGATAAATCGAGATATTCTTAGATACCTTGATTGTGGATTTTATTATCCTCTGCCTTAGGTTTTTCACTTTTATTCTAATGTTCACTTGTTGGGTATAAGAAACAATAAATGACATTTCCATAAATGGCTAATTTCCAAAATTAAGCAATTATTATTAGAAATTAACCTTTTTCCCATCTTTTTCTGCCTTCTAGGATCTAGCACGATGCTTCAAAGTTAATAGGTGCTACTATTCTTTATGCCACTCTTAATTCTTAGCCATTCTTTCTTTGCCTATTCAATGTCTTATGAACCAAACTTAATCCAAAGACAAACAGCAATAAGGGGTGTAAAGAATTGTTCCATGGCATGGTTTAGCTCTGGAGAGCTAAATTTGAAGTTTCCTGGGGTCTCATTTTATAATAGCTATTTTCCTGTTTCTAGGTTCTCATTCACCATTTATTATTTCTTCCAATTTGTTGTCTATTATGTGCAGTTAGTTAGAGCCAAGAATTTTATAGAAATGTGACTTATCTTAAAAAAGCTCTAATTTAATCTAAGATATTTTCTTTCACTCATACATTGAGGTGAAAAAGGCAGGTGGCAGCAACACTGAGATGAGTTTTTAAAATCACACTCAATTCTGCATGAATTTTAAGAGTAAAGAGTGCTGACTTGGCAAATGGTATTTCATGTATTATTTTGATTATTCAGTGAACGCTTTATGTTTCCATTATCTACTTGGTCCATGTGCTTGGCATGAAACTCAAACTATCTGACAGTTGAAAGAAATGTTGTCTGTAGGTCTTGGGAAAAATTATTTCTGACTTCCTCTTTTGTCATATGTCTAGATAATTGGATTGGATAAGGTTATAAAGCAACATTGGAAAGTTGGGGGAACCATGAGGAAAATGACCAATAATAAGACTGCTCTGGTTATTTTCTCTGCATCTCTATTGCTTCAGAAAGCTTGGAGTTTCCATGAAGCAAGAAAGCAGAGCAGTGAATAAAAAGTGCTCCCAATCAGATTGGTTTGGGGCAAGCCAGATGGAGAAAGGACAGGAATAAAGGGTTAGCAGTTTATAGAGGGCTGCTTAGCTCCTTCTAAGGTGAGAACATAGTTTACCTGAAAAAACGAAAAACAAAAAACATGTCAAACCAGCCCTAGAATTTGCACACACATGGGTCTGACCCAATTTTTTAAAATGTTAACATTAATACATTTGTAGATTCATGGTAAAATGACACATTAAATTGTACCTTGTGGTTGTCTAAAAAATAAAAGTTGGAATTTTAGTTTTTAAATGTTTAAAAATAAGCTTATATCAAATCGTTGTGGCAGAGTATAATTATACTGAAGTGCAATCACAGAACCTATCATATGAGTTTATAGGGCAAGATTCCATTATTGGTCTCTCCCCTGGCTGCTCTTCATTTAGCCTCTTTATAAAACTAAGAGCTCTGCTTATCCATGTCTTCCAGATGTGGCACTCTTCTTTAAGTGCAAATAACTACAAATTTTGTTTTAATATTACATACACAAGAAGGAAATAAGTTTATTCAGGTTTAATTAATCAGTCACCTGCTAGCATCGTATCCTAGCTTACTTTTCCTTTACTCATTTCTTAGATAGCAGTCTCCCCAACGCTAGAGATTTGTTAATCTACCCCCCACATCAAATATACAGTAAAAACCCATGCAAATTTTTACTCATTGGACCACTGGGTGAAATCAAGAGTGGAGGCAGCTAAAGGTAAAATACATGTTTTATTTGTACTTGAACTTATAAACCAATTAGTCAATTGGTACTATTATCATGATACACAAAATACAAAACATCTCTTACAAATTGGGAGTTGTAGTAAAACAGCAAAAGGGGCAGAGGAAATCAATGAAGCACATTATAGCTTAACCCTTCACCTGAGCAGATGTTTTTACAGATGTTTTCAACAAGCTTCTCAAGCCCAGAAAATATGTATCATCCTTCATCACACACATCTTTGTACTTTTACTTTCTCTTCTTGAGGTTAGGATTCTAGACTTTGAAGACAATACCCAAAATAGTATAATAGCTAGTTATATATAGCCAGAGACATCTTTTATCATTTTGTCTATAGCAGCAAGGCTAAAGAAACCTCTTTGATTAGATTCCAGTCATGCCCCACCCCCACCCCTCCAAATTGGCACATATCAAGGCAGGGACCCATAGAAAAATTCTAGAAGTGATACAGCCATTGCCCAAATTGACTGAACAGTGTAGCCATTATCACACATCTTCAGGCTGTACGTTCATAAAGTAATTTGGGAATAAATCCATGGTTTGCTGGACACTACAATACTTGGGGATTTGTTGTATTACATCATAGCTTTCCCCAGCCATTTCCAAGGTGGCCTCCAAATCACTTACAGGACGGTTTTGCTGGAACTGGATCTGGGGCTGCAGGGCTTCCTCTCCACAGCTGTAGAGCTGGTTGTTCCAGGCCTGGTTGTTCCAGGCTTGGGGGCACCAGGTCTGACTGTTCCAGGAGTGGTAGCTCCAAGTTGGGTTACTGCAGGTCTGGTTGCTCCACATGGAAAGGTTACCAGAAGCGTTCACCAGACATCCCTGGTGACAGGAAGAGAGCCCCGGGTACTCTGTTGTTGCCGAGCCCTTCTGAAAGAGAAGGGTGGGTTAACTGAAAGAGTACAAGGAAATCATAACTGTCTGTGGCTGGGAAGTATGCTTCGGCAATGGACGAAACTAACAAGTCATTGAAAGGAAAGAGTAGAAAAGTAAGTGTCCTGTTACCCGCATTGCGCAGTTGCTATTCTTTGGCCAGTTGTACTTCTGCCACCTCTTACATTTCATTCTCTGGTTCTGGAACCAGGTTTTAATCTGCAGGAAAAAAGTGACAGGAAAACATGAAATGCTAGTAATACAAACGTGCTAGGGATCGAAGAATGTTGTTAACATTTTTTTTTCCCCTGACAGTTACAACTGTCTTAAGCTCAGGAATAAATTTGAATTTCTAGAGTCTTTTTACATCTTGAACCAATATTCAACGAATGAATTTTCAAGCCCTTCAAAAGTCAGTTGTCTGCTTTCTGTTTAACAAACCTAACCAGTTAAACACAACACATTATAAATCCAGTAATCAGAAGTACACATTTAAATGTCTACTCATCTCCCTTTGGTTTACCCATGACATTAGTCAGTTAAAGACAATTTGTTTGACAACAAAGCCCTTTCCCTGTAAAGAACATTACATATTTTATGATAACGGTAATATTTTAATTTAGGAATTATGAAATATACCACTATGACAACTATTTAGAAAATATCAAGTTATAGCGTAGCACACGATAAACTAAAATTTCCTCATAGTTTATAAATTAAGTTAGAAAATGGGATCACAGGAAGGTCAGAAGAATATCTATCTATCTATATACACATATATATCATAAGATCATGGAATAGAGAACTTTCTAATTACGGCACCAGTGATAGGAAACCATAAAATATCGTACTGAATAAAATGTCAATAAATGTTATGAAAAATGATAGTAGCCTCATTAGCAATTGAATGCAGATAAAAACAAAAGATGCGGTGGTTTTTATTTTAATGAGACTCAATGTTGGTTAGGCTTCTTCCTAACCTGGAGCAGTATGCACACCTCCCTTGATTAAGGCAAAATTGGAAATGTCCACAATTTTGGTTTGTGCAACAGAAGAAAACGTTCAATAAATTATGACACATTCACACCATAGACTACTTTATGCAAGATGGTCGTGAAACACGTTAGAAAAACATTGTTTTCATATTAAAATTAAATTATTTATGTGGAGGGGTGCATAACACAGTGCAGAGAAAGAGGTTAGCTAGCAATCTTCATCTGCAAATTAGCTTTTATTTTCATTTTTTAGTACAACAAAAGAAACAACAAAACAACCCTACCTGTTTGTAGCTAAGGTTCAGGATGTTGGAAAGTTCCTGCATCTGCTGGAGGCTGAGATATTTCTGTCTCTGAAATCTCTCGTTGAGCACACAGAGCTGGGTCTGTGAGAAGACAGTTCTGATCTTCTGCTTCTTGATCTGGACCTTCTCTTCCTTCTTCACTGTGCTGTTCTCTACGAAAGTGGGTAGGATAATGTTGGGACTGGTGGAAGAATCAGGGCTGTTCTGAATAAGCAGATCCATGTTGGAAGGAAGAGGAGAAACTGTTGGGAATAAAATGATACTTTTCAAATATTAAGTTTGCAAATGTACTGTTTTCAAAGCATTTTTGAAGTCCTCACAACCACAGAGCTAGGTAGTGACAATTCTTAAGCAACTCAGAATACTCTGCCTAGTAAAGTGTACCAGTGTCACCATTTTATGGCTAAAACTGCTGAGGAACATAGTGGGACTCAAATCTCTTTGACAACACCCTGCTGTTCATAAAGGTCAAAATGGATTGATTACCTGACTCCAACCTACTGTATTCTCTCTGTAACTTCCTTTTGTAATCTTAATTATTACTTGCATAAGTTTTATAAACTGATGATCAGTTTCTGAAAATCCTATAAAATCAACAGTTTACTGCCCAGTTCCAAATATCAGAACAGGTCATGTGAGTTTTGATAAGCTTCTCTTTCAAACCAGGCTTTGCCTTTCTCAGCTCTGTAACCTGTCTCCAAAATTATCCTTCCCTCACTGAGTTTCTTCATTGATTAAAATGAGGTAACAGATAAAAATTGTCTAGCGCTGGCGTATACTGACTTTGTAACTGAAAATTAATTTTCCTTATTAACTAGATTTGGGAGGCACTTCCATTCTTATTTACATTGAGGAATTCCCAGTGTTTAACTCCAATTCTAGCCTAGTCACGGTAGAAATGCAGGCTTTAAAAGGCAAAAAAAAAAAAATTCTGTATATCCTTGTAGTCTTCTGGAAAGATATGCACATTTTTTTATAAAATTAAAATCATATTATATAGAAAAATAAAAAATAAAAGCTGTTTCTCAAATTCCAGCGCTTTATTTACAATGTTTGAAATTATCGAAGGATATTAACATAAAGTGTAGGAAAACAGGTAACATTAAAATCTAACACTCAAATGTAGCATTTATTTTGTTTACTCATTCCTTCTCCATAACCAGTTTTACAGTGTAATAATAATGTAAATAGCTATTTAAGCTATTATTTCATACTATACTAAAAATGGCATTCTTGGGTAAAAAAGTTGGTTTACCTTTTTATTTTTAACTTCTTCCAAAACGATTTCCAAAAAAGCTATACCGGCTTTACAGTATCCCGAGCATCCTCCCTACACTGCTAGTTATTATTTCGAAGCCAGACTGGGTCTCAAATCCAAGCTCTAGCCACATCGACTGTCAGCAGGTTAAATGTTTTGGAATCATCTACCATTAAATGGGATGAACACTTCCTTGCTATTTAGGAGATTTAAGCATAGCATGTGCTCACAAACAGAGCTGCCCAATAACACCCACACATCCAAAGGGTGGGAGAAAAGCCAATTGCTACTGTTGTAGAAGATAAAACATCTCAATAAGGTTAAGATTCATATAATTAGCCAGGCCATTTCTGGCATTCCTGGAAGAGACAAACCAGAAAGGTGATGCTCATAACCGGCCCCCCACCCCAAGCTGTGATGTTATGACTTTTGGCTTAGCAATATTTACTGTTACTTTGTGCCAGGCACGATGTTAAGATTTATACATCAGCTTACTATCACAATACATTTGTGCTTCCACAGTGCCTATTCACTAAGTCTCAAATATACAGTATGCAGTTTAACTGCTGAGTCCCATGTCCCTAGCCTCTGTTCACAACTCCTGACACCTGGGACATAGGTGAAAGGACACGCGCCACTAAATTACGATTGAAGGAGGTGTCACAGGATAAATAGATAATGACACCTGCTTCTACTAATGGGCTATAATTGCTCAAGAGGGGAAAAAAGATGACCCTTACTCCCCCTTTCCTTCTTTCTCTCTCCCTTAAGGAACTCAGGCTTTCAAGGATTTAATTTTTTCTTACCAGTCTCCGTGTTGAGTGTCTCAGCAGATGACATTTGCAAGGATGCATAATTTCCTTCCGGCCCATAAATATCAGGCACTGGCGAAGGTTCCCTAGAACTGGATGCTTCAGGGCAAGGTGAGCTCTGGGAACAAGCTGGATCCACACTCATGTTGCCGAGTTGAAGCAGAGAGGAGAAAAAACCAAAGAGCTAGATTGTAAGAAAGGCCCAGGCTTAAGTATCTCAGTAAAAGAATTTAGAGAAATGCAAAGATCTCCAGATGTAAAAGTATCAAAAAGACAGAATGAAGTGAGTCACCTTTACAGGAACAAGCGCAAACCAGCCCTATCTAGCAAAAGGTGAAAAATTTGGAGGCTCTAGATTTATAAGTAAGGCTCAACCAAATTTAGACCCGCCCCTCCTGGCAGCCCCACACCCACACACACCCTTGCGAATTCTGTTAATCCTGTCTGCCAGTCTCACCAAGGCCATTGTGATGCAAAAGGTAGCTGCGGAATAGCCCAGACTGGGTGGAGAAGGAGAAAACTGGGGCCACCGAACCTGGAGACGAAATAAACCCAGCAATGAAATATTTCTGGATTCAGCGTGTTTCCACCATTTTAAAATCAAACATGCACCTCTAATTCCTGACGCTACCTCAGGTGATAGAAACTCCCATTAGGACAATCAATTTCTTGATTTTGAGACCCTCTTAAGGTCTCGAAATAGGGCTAGTTATGCAGATACTCCAACTTACTCCATTTTCCTCTTTGATTCACCCTGAAGTCACAGTAAAACACATATTGTGCGTGGCTAAGGCATCAACTGATGTTAAAAATAGTACTTGTGTTCAACTTCCACTGGAGTTCCTTCTTGTTTTTTAGCTTTCAGAAAGAGGATAGTCTTTCTACCGGGACTGTACATGTCCTCTTTCCAATAAAAGCCAGAGGAAAGGAGCTGGGATCTGCTAATCTAAGACACTTTGGTGTCCTGTTAGTAATTATGCATAAACCATTACCATTGAAGAGTTTTAGTTTCTTTACACTCATTACTGGAATCTTGGTTCACCCACTTTAAGAAGTCTCAGCTTCCTCATCTGTAAATAGGGACAAAAAAATTTTCTGTGCTGTTGTAAGAATTAAAAGAAATAAAATACTAAATTCTAAATGCAGTATTTGATACACCAGTGACCTACAAACATAGCTGTTAATAGGAGTTCTATCAGGATCCTATGCCCATGCCTTCCAAGTTTGAAATCACCTTTTGTCGTGATTTTTATTTTAATCCAGTGAACAACAGGATAGAATGAAAGCACTACCTTTTAATTTTACCTGAGACATTACTAGATGTAAAATAATGAAATTTATTGGCCAATCCAATTAAAGGAGGGAGGCAAAGAAGGACATTCTCTAGGCAAATGTAATTTTTATACTGGACTTGCCAAAGCAAGTGTCTGTGATAGGTTCCTTTTAGAGTCAATGTTTGCCCTCCTTGTCTATCCCTCCTTCCCAAGCAGTCATCTTTTTCTGGTTTTTCCCCCTCTGGCTCTTTCTTTAATCAGCTTTTCCTTCTCTGGTCAGGTAATTCAGTCAAATCCTTCAACTCCACTCCATCCCACTTTTTTTTTTTTTGTATGTCTTCTAAAAGAACAGTTTTTGGAGTTGGGTTCCAGCACTAACCTATTTATGACAAAGATAACAGATTATGGCTTTCAATTGTCCTCCCCATTCCCAAATTCAACACTCAAGAAACAAGATTTCTTCCTCTTTTTCAGTCTCCCACCCCTAAAAGAACCCTTAGCAAATACCAATTATATATTTTTCTAAGTTACAGCTCTTGACTAATCCCCCTATGCACTCTGCTACTTAGGTCTCCACCTAGAGCTGCTGGCTTTGCACCCATGCCAGCTGATTTTTATTCACAATGCAAAGATGCCAACTTTGTGAGCATTAAAATACTCACAGGGTCCCAATGAGGGGATGAAATTCTATGTAACCTTTTCTTTGTTTTCACAGACCATCCTTCTGGAGGGAAAGGATTTGAATAGGGGAGTCAAGGAGAAGGTGGGTGGAAATACATTGTGCTTCAGGCAAATGGTCTCTGTTTCATTAGAACTAGAATACAATTTCTTTAAAAAAGGGAATGTGAGGTAGTGGATGAACTTACTATGGTAATCATTTTGCAACATATACATAAATTATTATGTTGTGAACTTTAAACTAATACAGAATTATATGTCAATTTACATCTTAATAAAAATGGGGGGAAAATTTATAAAGGGGAAAATTTGACTTCCCAGCCCTCAATCAGCAGTTTGTAGACGAGCGCAGTCAAGGCCACCATGCTTAGTTTTCCTGCAGCTCTCTAAACTGCAGGTACCAGAATCTTCATTCTTTGCTGATGGGGGTCTTTGCAGGAAAGCCCGGGACAAATTCACCCCATCCCCCCAACTCGTGTTCCATTGTATCTAGTGTAAGAGCCTCCGGAGTGAAAGACCAAAGGGAAGTGGGGCTGGTAGCTAGAGGCAGACTTACTACATTCTTTGCCCAGGAAAGCAATTTGAATAAGATTGAGAATGCTTCAGAAGCTGTCGGAGACCTTGGGTTTGTTTGGGTAGGCTGTCTGGTTGGAGGAGGGGTGTGTTATAATGTGCTGGAGTCCAGAGCCACAAATGGAAGTGATTCGGTGAAATCCTTATTTTAGATTTTATGGGCATACCTCCAAGATATTGCATGTTCTGTTCCAGACTATCACAATAAAGCACATACCGTGATAACATGAGTCACACAAATATTTTTGTTTTCCAGGGCATATAAATGTTATGTTTACACCACTGTAGCTTTGCGTAGACACATGAGGTTTATCCGAGGTTCGATTATTGCTAATTGGAAACTTTCTCCCAATACTCCACTGTAGTCTATTAAGTATGTAATAGCACTGTATCTGAAAGACAATGTACATACATTAATTAAACATACTTTATTGCTAAAAATGTTAACTATCATCTGAGTCTTCAGCGAGTCATAAATTTTTTTGTTTTTTTCTTTCAAAATTTATTTTTTATTGAGGTAGCATTGATTTATAACATTATATAAGTTTTGGATGTGCAACATTATAATTCAACATCTGTATGTACTACATCATGCTCATCACCAATAGTCTAGTTCAATCATCACCATATATTTGAGCCTCTTTATCTTATTTCTCTTTTCTTTACATTGTTTCACTCTACCTAATAAACTCATTCTATAGGTAACTATTTCTTATCAATACACATACATATAAGTATGTATATTTGGTAATTTAACAAACATTTATTGTCCAGGAAATATTTGTTTGTTCATTCGTTTATTATTGGAATAAGTTGAGAGACCTGATAGGTGAAGAAGTGACCATGGGTAATAAACAAACAAACAAACAAACAAAAAACAATGACTAAATGTAAGTTTTGAATTAAATCTCCTGATTGGTTCTCTCTGTCTCCTTTCTAGTTCTTCCTTATCTTCTGTGTATCTATCTAAAAGTTAAAGTGTACCAAAGCTTAGTTCTCACTACCTTGGTGATCTCATCATGCCTTTTCTTATGACTTTAAATACCATCTATAAGCTTTTGACTTTCAAATGTATATCTTTATCCCAGACCTATTCCCCAATCTCAAGTCTCATATATCCAACACCCAACTTAACATCTCCACTTGGATTTCTCATCAGCAGCACAAAATGAATATTTCCAAAACCAAACTCCCAATGTTCCTCCTTACACAGTCTCCTCTTATGGTCTTCTCTATCAATCTATGACAACTCCATCGGTCTGTCTAGTTGTTCAGGCCAAAGTTATAAAGCCATCTTTGTTGACTATGCCATCAAAACATATCTAGAATCCAATTGCTTCTTTCTTTTAATCTTTCCCCATGTTTCCTTTTGCCACTATTTGAGTTTTTGATCATCACATGGACTAAATCTTGTACAACCAGCAAACCAGCAGAGTAGCAAGAAATGGTCTTTTTTTTTTTTTTTTAAAGAACATGTATTTATTTTGTTTTTGAGCTTGAAATTATCTGCATACCCTGGCAAAAAAGTAAGCTCACATTGGCAAGTATGCCAACACTGGCGTCACTTGACCTTTGCCAGGTGTCCACAAGGCTACCGACCTATTCAAACTACCATCTATTGCTTACATTATTACAATAGCCTCCTTAGTGATTTTCCTATTTGCAACCTAGCCTATTATCTAGTCTCAGCCTTTTGACCAGAATAAAAAAAATTTTTTTAAGGCATGTCCCATCAAACTATTCTTTTGCTCAAAATCCTCCTTTGGCTTTCTCACATTCAGAGTAACAAATCAAACTACTGCATTACACAAGCCCTCCTCTAGCCTTGTAGTGTACCTCTGTCTCTTCTCCTTGTGCTCTCTCTCCTCCACCCCATGAGCTGGCCTCAATGCTGATACTAGAACAAGCCAGGAAACTCCAGAATCAGTGCTTTGGCCCTTTTATCTCTCTCAGATCTATTCTTCCCCATTACAAATCTAACCAGCTTGATTTCTCCCTTCTTTTAAATCTATAATATCGCCTTCTCAATAATGTCTCCCACAGCCTTTACTTCTCTACTTGTTTTTTCTTCATAGCATTTATCACCATCTTGCATAATATTCTATCATCTATCTATCTATCTATCTATCTATCTATCTATCTATCATCTATATCATCTATCACCTATCATCATCTTCAATCTCCCCACTATTACTAAAATATAAGTTCTATGAGGGCAATTATTTTAATTTTTGTCTGTTTTGTTTAGTGTAGTATCCCCAGCCCTAGAAGAGTGTGATCCATAGGCCAGCACCATCAGCATCACCTGGGAGCCTGTTAGGGACACAAGTGGATGGGCTTTACCACAGAATTACTGAATAGGAATCTCTGGTGGGGGTCACTAGGAATCTGTGTTTAAAGAGTTCTCCAGTTGATTTTTTTCACATGCTACTGTTTGAGAACTACTGTTCTAGAACAGTACCAAGCAAATAGTAGATGTTCTATGTTATTCGTTAATGAAGAAATGGGTTTAAATGACATCTAAGGATCTGTAAGCAAATAGAGGGTAGGAGCCATCTAAATATTAAATTTTACTTCAGTGTGATATATAAAATAACATTTACGGACCCAGAGAAGAAAAATTCATTTGACGTGAACCCTGAAAAGGAATTTATCTGCTGAGACGGACTTTCCATGGTTAACCGAGGGCCCAAACTTACAAATGATGAGAGTCTAGCAGTCATTTGCGGGCAGGGGCTTCGCATGTACTCTGTGTGCCAGGAGGAACCTCAGACTGAACTCTTGGCTTCCCACATTGTGCCCTGCTTTTTTATGATGTCTCAGTCAACCACTGAAGAGAAGCCCTGGTTTCATCTTTTGACTAGTTGACTGAGACCTGCCCTGTGCTATCAACACTATACAAATTGTATACCAAAAAAACCCCGTACAATTCAGAAACCTCATTTACATAAAATGGACCAAAACGGGAACAGTGGTTGGGAAAATTCTCTATAAAAGATGACTTTTCTCTTGTCTAGGGAAGCATACTTTGTTTCCCCCAGAAGTCTCCCTGGTTTGCAAACTATTTATGTGAATAACCAGTTTCTAACGGCTCTCTAGGTTGGGTTTACACTCTTAGAAAACAACAATGTTCCTTGCCTCAGGTCCCCTAAACTGAATTCAATCAGTGTGGAGCGCTTTTAAAAGGGTCAACTTTAATTTGCAACAAATACTCCTTCTGGCTTTTCTGGGAGTTAGATTGCTCTCGAATTACTTGTATTGTAAAGACTGACCACTCAACCAACAAAACTGCTGGTAAAGAGATTACAAATAGAATTACATTGTATATTCTTCACTTATTTTACCTTTTATAGCTGTAAGAGCACACACTTTTTTCCCCTCGAAAAGAAACTCTTCATTATGAAAAACTCCAAACTTACATAGTGACAACCTGATAAACCCTCATAACATATTTGTATTTATCATCCAGTTTTACTAATTTACTTGTGATTAATCTTGTTTCATCAATAACCTTATCATGAGCATAAGTTTTGAAGTACAATGAAAGATTCACCTAATGGGAAAATACATTAGACATCATTGACATTTTTTCTACCATTTAAACTGTGCACTGGAGTAATTTATTTCAAATTCAGCCATATTTTCCCTCTGCTTAAGTCTTCTCTACGTAAACTCACAGTCTGCTCTCTGCCTGCCTTTAGAGCCAATTTCAAGATTTGGCAAATTCTATTCAACTAGTCTCCTCTCTTGATTGCTTTTCTCCTTTTTCTTTGCTTGGCTCATTTTAGTTATCTTTCAAGACACAGATCAGGCGTCATCGTCTATAGTCCCTCTCCTCCCAATGAATTAGGTGCCCCTCTTCTGTGCCCAGCTCCTTCCACAGCAGTTGTCATTGCATTTTAGTCATAGTTTTTTGGGTGCATTTGGACCTGGCTGGAACAAAAACTTCTCAAAGGCCTGGCTTGTCGCTATAACCTAGTGCTAGCATTGCATAGTCTCTTTTCTGGCTACATCAGCATCACCTGGGAACTTGTTTGAAATGCAAATTCTTGGGCTGGGTGTTACCCCAGAACTATTGAATCAGAATCTCCGGGAGTGGGGCACAGGAATCTGTCTTTTAAGAATCTCTAATTCTTATGTGCCCTAACTTTTGAGAAGTGCTGCTCTGGAATACAGTGGTAGGCAGTAGGGAAAATGCTCAATACATATTTATTAAATAAATCAATCCATCAGGTCTAGTGGCAAAAACACTGATATTCAAAATATTGGAGAATTACAAGAACTCTCAAAAGCAAACAAACAAAAAACAAATTTCTTCCTTGTGGTTCAGTTTTAGATTTGTCAGATCTTACTAAAAGGTTTTTTATATTTAAGGCCTAAATTATTACGTGTACCAAATTCTAAGGTCTTCTAGTGGAGAGTTCTAAAGGGTAAACCATCAGACTGAATCGTCAGAGTCTTGACCCTGAGCTACTGATATCAGGGCATCACTCCCTCCTTTCCGCCCTACCCTCAAGGCATCTTTGACCTGATGTAAAAAGGGATTCTTTGCCCCCGTTCAGTCTAGTCCCCAGGGGAGAGGAAGAACATCTGGGAAAGCCTACCAAAGCTGAGCACACATTTAAGATTGCTCTGGAACAAGGTGTTGTTATGGCCCAGAAAAGAATAGGCTTCTCAATTTCTCAGTAGGTGTTAGAGAATGAGGAAGAAGAATTTAGGAAAGTAGGTTATTGTGGGAGTGGAGTAAGGTGAGTTGAGGGTGGTGGTGGGGAGAATAAAGGGGAAAATCTAGTGCCTTAGTTGCTCTAACTTGCTGATAGTGAGATGAAATAAAGCTGTTAATCCTCATAATAAGGCATCTAAATATTATACTTAAAATATTTCAGCATGCTAGAGTATTCTAATATTATAAAGGGATTAGAGGAAGGGGAGCAAGAGGTTCCTGTTACCCAGGAATAAGTTTAATCATGTAAAAGAAAAGTTCAAAGCTAAGGCAAATAGCATGATGTTGAAAAAGGAATTCAAAATAATTTTTTTTTCAAATTTAACATAATTTTATTAAAGATGGTCAAAATGGTGAGGCATACCTGGGTTTCTGGGGATACACAAATGTGTGAGGCTGGCATCATGTGCAAATGTGGCTTTACAAACTGGTTTTATTTTCTAGCTGTATTTAACGAGGTGTTTAAAATTACCCACTTAATCAAGAAGCATCCCTCAAAAAACTGTTAGAAAAGATCATGTTATTAATGGTTTACATCTAAGAAATACCAGGGGACACATTAGCCAATACAATAATTACATTTCAAAATAGGTGAAACGCTGCTGTGCAAAAGCATGTGCATATGCACTTGTACTATATTACTTCAGAGAGTCAAAAAAAAAAAAGTGTCTGATTGGTGGAGGAACTTCCAAAAAGGTATCTTATTTAAGGTATTTCACCAGGAAACTTTCCATTCCCCCACAAGACCCCCCATTAGTTCTAAACGACCTTTTCCCTGGGATTAAGGCTATGTTCTGTCCCAATTAAAAAAAAAAAAAAAGTCTCTGAGGAATTCAAATTAAAAAGGTACTAGAAAGGGTCAGGTAAAATGAGAAATATGGTATAGCTTTTTTTTTTTTTTTAATAAAATTGAGAAATAACGTACATTCAGTGAAGGGAACAAATGTCAAGTTATACAGCTTAATGAATTTTTACTTATGTATATACAACCATCCAGACCAAGATGGAAGGCATTTCCAGCTTGCATTTTTATTAATCCATTTCACATTTAGGAAAAAAAAAAAAAGTGCAGCTCGCTGCCAGTATTAATTTAACTTTACATAAACACACTCTTTGAGTCTGAAACAAATCTGACTAGTTTTCAATGTGAAAATAAAATATAAAAACTGTTCTTAGAGTTATTTCTAAACAGAAGTTGTCTCTAATCCTAATGTAACAGAAATGTATACATAAATTGGATTCATCAAATGAATCTTCGGCTAACAACTGTATGTTTTCTAGGATTTGACATTTTCAGCAATTGAGAATTACTATATTTTGTAAATGGAAATACCACTATTAAAAACAGAATGCTATAAGTAGAATAATGTCATTTGCTTCTCAAGACTATCGATATACAAGAGCGATGCAAAAATAATAATAAAAGCGAGACATTTTGTGGCAAACTTTGGGGGTAAGGTTAGGACTGTAATCCGTGAATTATCTTGGGATAAACACTGCACCACTGCCAGTGAGTATTCTCAGGACAAATGCAAATGGGTTAAAGACAGGAATCTTGAAATCCAAGTTTCTTAGACCTTTGTCAAATTCTTTGTGGTTCAGACATGAAGTCAGACAGCCTGAATTTGAATCCCCCTTCCATCTGCTAGTTATGTGACAAGTACTTTCACATTTCTATGCCTCAGTTTCCTTTATGTAAGGGACAAGTAAGTAAGGTAATACATACAAACTGATCAGAAAGGTATGTGGCATTTTTTAAGTGCCCAATACATGTTAGCTATTATTATCTTCTCTATGTGTTCTATATTTGGGGGAATCCATTCATTCTTTCACTCAACAACTATTAAGCATCTCTGAAGTGTCAGGTGTTAGGAGAAAGAAATGAATTATGCATGTTTCATATACCAAAGTATTTGACAGTATAGTATGGAGAAGAAGCCATGCAAACAAATGAGTGCATGAAAATGTTACTGGCGCCGTGGTATAAATATATGTGAATAACAGCAGGGGTACAAAGGAGAGACTTCTATTGTGGATGGAAATGAGTTAGGAACATCATCATAAAAAGATGGTATTTGAATTCTGTCTGTAAAGATGAGCAGGCAGTAGGAAAAAAGCAGCAAGCATGAGGAAGCCTGTCACCTACTGGGGACTATGCATGGTTCGTTCAGTGTAGATATGGGTAGAGATGATGCTGGGAACTGGATTATACAGATCTATTTTATGCTAAAGCGTTTGGATTTTACACTAAAGGCAGTGGAACCACCGAAGGGTTTTTAAGTGGGGAATGATATAATTAGTCTTATAAGAACAGCTAAAGAGGAACTAAGGAAGAGGATGGTGCAGGACCCATTAAGAGACTAAAGCAATAAACTAGACCAGGGATGGGCAAACTGGTTGGCTACTGTTCTGTGTGGTCCATGAAATAAGAATGATTTTTACATTTTTAAATGATTAAGGGAAAAACATCAAAAGATTAACATTTTCTGACTTGTGAAAAGTATACAAAATTCAAATTTCAGTGTCCTTAAATAAAGTTTTATTGGGATACAGCCACACTCATTTGTTTATGTTTTGTCTATGGCTGCTTTCATGCTACAGGAGCAGAGTTTAATAGTCATCACAGAGACCATATAGTTTGCAAATCTAAAATATTTACTACTTGGCCCTTTGCAGACAAAGTTTGCTGACTCTGGAGAAAAGTGTTTTAAAGTCAACTGAAGAGAGTTGTAACAGTAATTGCAACATGAAAACCAATGGGAAAAAAGCATTTACTTTTTACTGGGAATGAAATAGCAGATTGAAAAGAGTGAAAAAGCCAGATGGCTTATGGTGGATGACCAGGGACTATCAAGAATTGAACAAGGTCGTGCCCCCATCCATAAGATACCCCCATCCATAAGAGGCCCCTACCATTTTAGATACCTTGGCCATGGTCCTAGGAGTGTACCTTGCTGTACTGGACTTAGCAAATGCTTTTGTCAGTATACTCCTGGCCACTGAGTCACAAGATCATTTTACCTTCATGTGGGAGAGGCATAGGCAATAGTGGACTTTTCAAGCGCTTCCCCAAGGCCCCCTGCACAGCTCCACAATATGTCGTGAAATGGTAGAGACCTGCCCCTGTTCTCCTTTCCCATGTCAGTAAAATGAGCGCATTGCATTGGGGGTAACTGTTAACTCGTGAAGACTTACCTCTGCTGAGGACACTCAACAGACTTTGCTGAAACAACTACAAGGGAGGAAATGGGAGCTGAACTCACAGAAAATTCAAGGCCCAGGCACTGCCCTAAAGTTTTGGGGAGTTGTTTGGTTGGGTAAGATGCGCGTTGTCCCAGAAGCTATAATTGATAAACTGCAAGCTTATTCAACTTCAAAGAATGTATAAGAGATTTTGGAAGAGTTTTATCCCCCACCTGGCACAGTGCCTCTGTCCTTTATGCCACCTGGTAAAGAAAGAGCACATGTGGGACTTGGGATCAGAGCAGCAAGCCAGCTTTGAGAAGACAAAAATACTAGCGAAGCAGATTAAAGCTCTGGGCATCTCCCAAACAGGGCTACCATTTGCATTAGCTGTGTCTGTGACTTCGGATGGTATGGGTTGGGCACTGTGGCAGAGACAACAGAGAGGGAGAGTGCCCCTAGGATTTTAGTCCTAGCTATGTAAGGGGACGGAAACCCAATATGCCCCCATAGAGCCACAGCTCCTGGCAGTATAGAGCCTCTCATAAAGGAACAGCATACCCTCTTAAGAACTTCCCTTCCTTTCAGAGGGTAGGTTGAGAATATGTTCCATTAGATACATCTCCGCCATGGCTCAAAGTCCTACTTTGACTAAATGGCATGTCTGTTTGCAGCAGAGGAGCACCCTGTGCTCCAGCCCACTGTTGCTAGAAATGTGGATGCTACTAGGCCCTGTAGAGTATGTAGACCCTCCAGATGCCCTTGCCCCTATTCCTGTAGCAGCTGCTGCAGCCTGTAGAGAGGGTGCGGGGAAAATTCCCACTGATGCCTGGTACACAGATGGGACTAGTTGGGGCAATCTAGCCACAAGGACTGTAGTCACTATTCAGCCCAACACTGACATCATGTGGATGGAAACAGGAATGAAACACAGCAGCTGGCGTGCTGAACTCAAGAGTGGTTTTGGCTGGTGAACACTCAAGAGCCCTGGATGTTAACCTTTTGCACTGACAACTGGGCTGTTCTAAAGGGATTAAGCCTATCAATTAGACAGTGGGAAGCCTACGGGTGAATGATCATGAGTAAGCCATTGTGGCGTCAGGATGTGTGGAGGGACATTGCGTTCGCCTGCAAGGGCCTGAGGAGGTCCTCACTGTTTTCCACACTCCGGCTCATAATGCACTGACACTCCCTGCAAATCAGGAAGCTGATGCCTTAGCCTGAGTAGGAGCCCTAGCAAATGACCCTCCAGTGGATCCAGCAGATTGGGTGCATAGAAAGAGCAGCTGCTGTAGGGCCCAGGTGGGATGGCATATTGCTAAGGATGCTAAATTGCCCTTGAAATATAGTGACTTGGTTAATTCAATAAAAGCATGTCCTGTGTTTTCTAAACAATGCCCAAGGCAACTGCCAATGGAGTTTGGGGCCATCCACCTTTGTTCTAACTGGTGAAGGATTGGCAAAGTTGATATTGGCCCCCTACCTACAAGAGAAAATTGGAGGGTTCTAAATATGCCTTAGTTTGTGTGGACACTGCATCTGGCCTAAGCCAAGCTTTCCTGTCATGGTACAAACCAGGCTGCCACCATTAGGGGTTTAGAGAAGCTGAGTATCATGTACAGACACCCTCATCAAATAGACAGGGATTGGAGGTCACATTTCAAAGGTTATGATATGCAAGACTGAGCAAAAGAATGACACTAAAGGTTCTATTTCCCCTATAACCCACAAACAGCAGGGTTAATGGGAAAGAAAAATGCAGCAGATCAGATCAAATCATTAACAGGTGAAACCACCTTGGTGGGGTGGACTAAAGTACTGTCTCAGACCTTAATGCATTTGAATGATCAACCAGGAGGGCCTGTTGCCCCACATGCAGCCTGGGGACAGCTGCCATGGCACCTTCCATGAAGGAATGAAAGTCGAGGGAAGCAGCCGTTGCCCTGAGTCCCACCATGGATCTGAGAACACTGAGCCCCATCAGGCCTGGGGAAAACGATGTCTACTGGAGTTTGCAATGGGACATCCCACTGAAATGCTTGGATTACTTTGTACTCCTGGGTGAGGGGGAACTACTTAGTCTCCACTGGGATCTTGTTGTCCTGTTGTGAGATGGAGCTGTTGAAACATGCTATACCTAGGAAGGAACATGCACCATTGAAAGAGAGAAGGTGGGGATCTGGCATATCCCTCCCCGAGTCCATCTCCTCACCCCCGACAATGCTGCCTCCCCCAGCCAACGTGTCTAGTATGCACAACTAGAATGAGTTCCTGAAGTGCCGACCTCCTCTCCTCAAGGCCAAGTGGGAACATTCTGTGTCCCACTGGTGTGACCATTTGGCTGCTGTCTTTGTCCCATTTGCCTGGAGAACATTTGAGCACACCCAGAGGCCCTTACTAAACTCACTAAACAAGACTTAAATGATAGTATAAAACCTGTCTTTACTGAACACTGAAATGTCTCTAATGAGAAAAACTATCCTCCAAAATAGGATAGACTTGGACATCATTAAAAGCTGTCCTCCCTAGGAGGAACTTGTGCTATTACCAAAACAGGATGCTATGTGTTCATACCTGATGAGTCTACTAAAGTATCCTCTTTATTAAATCACATGGGGACCCAAGTAAACAACCTGAGTGATCCATCCTCTAGCCTAGGGGACTTAATAAATCCGTGTTTTGGATTATGGGGCTCTTGGTGGAAAAAACTGTTATTTAGTTTGGGAATTGTTATCTTAATCTGGTCTTTTTCTTGCATGTACCTATATTGTTGCTGTGGCATCTGTCTCCAGTGCAGCCACATAGCCACCAACGAACCACCTCCATGCTACTGAAATCCCTTGTTGACCGTTCAAGGCATTTTGGAAGAGGAGACATATAAGATTATAAGAGTCAGTCACAAGGGGTAGTGTTCCAGGATGTGACTTCTGGTTGACCCTTGAGCTAGACCTGGAAATCAGAGGCTCTTCACTCCCTCCCCTCCCCTCCCCTTGGGATTTACATTCTGCCTACTGTTAACACAGTAGGAGTTATTTTCAAGGGTACGGTCTTGAGAGATATGTGTCCTTGAGACCATCTGAACAGTATATGTGACTGAACAGTTAAGGGTTTTATATAGATTTATGATTCTGGTGGATGGATGCAGAGATCAACTTGTCTTGAGGCCACTGAAGAGAAGGCGTATGAGTACGTTCCCTCACTTCTTAAACCTGCCACCCACCAATCTGGAGTGGTCTGCCTTTCTTCAGTCTCTCTTTGCTCTCCCTGAATGGGGCCGGTTTCAGATTTCACCCAGGAAAGGTTGACATCTCAAGATTACAAACCAACAGGATAGTAGAGCAAGGCTGGGTTTTTTATTTTTAGAATCAGAGGGACTTGAACATGTTTGTAGGCCGAGAGAAAGGTATGAGTAGAAAGGTTTTGGTGGATTGTGATGATGTCTGAGTTGAAGAAGGGTAAGATAATAAAAGGATGTAAAATGAGATTTTTTTTAAAAAAAGGATGGAATAATAATAAATTCATAACTTTGATATAGCCTTTAATGTGAACCTCAAAACTACTACTCTGAATTACCAAATAATTTGTGCATAATAAACTCTGACCTCATCTATGACTCTATTCCACCCTGGTGGCATCAATATAGATAACCAGAAAGACCTACATAGTCTTTCTTTTCTGTGATTTTTTTAAAAAAACTGATTTTTACCGTCAGTATCTGGTATAGGGGTATTTTGAGGCTCAAAAAAGGCTAAGTTTTCACCAGGAGTGTGGAAAAACAAAAGGGCAAGACAACTGAGGTAAGATGGTAATTCAGGTTACTAACTACATAATCCAGACTTTAAAGAACAGAATGAGACCAGAAGGATGCTACTAGATCAGGAGAAAATTGAGGCGTCAAATCATGAATTCGTCACAAGTTTGCACTGAAGCTTTGGGAAGGCAATAGAAAGCAATTGGAAGAACAGGAAAAAAGTAGGGAAAGGGATTTGGACTTCAGAGATTTCTGGCATGAAATAAACTAGACAACAAGGTCTAGATCTTGGTCATAAGTGGGTGAAGGTCAGCGAGTTTTAGAAAATTAAACTATAAGGCTTAGGTGTTAGATGGAACATCCACATGAATTGTAAAAACCACATCAATGTCAAAATCTTTGATGAACTAACTCTGGGGAGTGACAAGAGTAGTGGTATATAATAATCTGAAGTTTCTTTATTAATCATTTTTCATACTCTCATTTAACCTCCAACTTATTCTCTTGTTCTCATGTCCATTGGTGTCATCTTTCCTTCTCTCCTTATCCACGGCCCATCCATAAAATTCCTCTTGCAAAATATAAATAACCCTACTCCTCTCATTTCATCACATTCACAGATGAAAATTACCCTTCTAGAAGTAGTTACGTTTGTAGACAAAAGTCAGAAGGGGCCTGTTAGAGATCTAGTGACAGATTGCAAAATGCGCTAAATCCATTAGATTCTACAGTGGCTTTCCTTTTTATTCTCTGAACATATCCACAGAAGTTAGTAATTTCTTCATTATTTTTTTTTCTTAAACAAAATCAATGAGCTTACATTATAAAAATGGTAGTGTAAAAAGAATATTTAGAAATTCCTTTGCATTCCCTTCATCTAGTTCTCTGCAGAATTAACAATCGTTAATATTTTCTTGTTTATCCTCCCAGAACTCCATTTACACATGAGAATGGTGTTATGTAAAATATTTCATAACACAGTCATATATTTAACATATATCAAAATATGGTAATTTGAAAAAAATTTTCACTGAAGAACAAAGTGATCATCCTAAAAATTTCAAAGAGGTAAAGAAATTATGAAGGTGAAGGTACAAGAAATTTTAAATATTTTCAATAGAAATTTTAATAGAGAAAATTGGGTGTATAAAGCATTACATATGATACACAAACCGATATAGCTAGAATATTTCCCAGGTTATAACTGAAAGCACATAGCATTTATAGCTGAAAGATGAAAGTACATATTTAGGAACTGGTACTTGCTGATGAAATCACATTATTTCCCAGCAGTTTAGTTTACTTATTTATGGTTTAGAGTGATGATCAAGTGAGGTAATACATAACTATTTGTATGTAAATGTATGTAAATAATTTATGAACATTCTATATACAGTATGAAAAATATTGACGATCTTTTCTTAATTCTTTTGAAATATATAAGGTTCTGCCAATAGAAAAAAAAGACAAGCATCAAATATATTTAGTACCTAAGGAATAAAAAAGACAATATTAGCAATTCTATACTACGATTAATAAAAATCGAGTGGCTGTGGTTGTATATTTAGTAATATGACTACATGGTAAATAGTGGCATGTCTATGTATGCATATGCGTTTTTGCATGTTGACAGAGTGAAAACTATTTCTTTTTCACAGGCTAGAAACATGAAAAAGTTTATGCGATATCCAGTAACTATGTGAATACAAACTGTCTCCAAAAGTCAATATATTCCTTTTTTATTTCTTTTCTACTTAATGTTCTATATATAAAATATTCTTACCTCTTGCGCTTTTTCTTATATTTCTGCTTATACATTTCTTTATTGAATTTCTTCCTCTTTTTAAAAAACCATTGATTTATCTGCAAAAAAATGAGGTGGGGGAGGTGATTAATCCAAGAATAGGGATATTGGTTTATATGAGTAATAGTGCTATTCCATCAGTAAAGAAATATGTTGTCATACCTGCTTTTCTGTCATGTTAAATGTAAATGCAAGTGATAGACTATCTCCTATTGTGGGACATTTGTTTAACTTAAACATTGCCCACAGAGTGTCCAGGAGAGGTTTACTGACTAATCTTTTCTCTGGATATTCTTCATCATTTTCCATTTTTAATTCTTTTTCCTCTTCTGTCTCTTGTTCCTCTTCCAGTTTCTCTTCTACTTCCTTTTCATTTTCTTCTTTTCCTCCTCCTTTTCTCTCTTTTTTCTTTTCCTGTCTTTCATCTTCAATATGATTCCTATTTGATTGCTCTGGATTTTGATCACGAGGCACAAATGGTTGTTTCTGTAGAGCAAGAGCTGTAGAATGAAATCAAACTACAGCTAAGTTTGGCTTTCAGATCATAGTCAACATTCTTCAGTGTGAGAATATACTTAATTCTCATAAAATTGCAATGTTGTACATTGATGGAAAGCAGAGAGGAAAGAAAAAGTTAATAAAAATCAATGAAGATTTTTTTTAAATTTATTTTTATTTTGGTGACATTGGTTAAAGAAATCCAGTAAATTTCAGGTGTACTATTCAACAGTAAGGCATATACATATAGCATTGTGTGTTCACCGCCTATCAGTGAAGATTTTCATGAAAACAACAATTTGAAAATAATTTCCTTATAGATTTAAACACATACTAAGGAAAAGGGCTATATATTAAGTTAATACATCTCCTTGTAATGTGAATTCATCAAAAATAAGTTACTTTGAAATAAACAAGTTACGAGCGACCTTACTTAAAGGACTATTCAGGTTTCCTGTTTCGTCTTGAGAGAATTTTAGTAAGATATATAGTTTTTAGAAATTTGTCCATACGTTTCAATTTTCCCAGGATCGTCCTGACATATGCTCATGTCCTAGCATAATTATTAATTCTAATACTATCACCTTTTACTCTAAAGCACTCTGGTTCTATTCCCCCTTCTTTTCAAGTTGTTAGGACTTAAAACTGATGTTTCTTGATATATATACACATTTTCCTTGTACACTTAATAGGAAGACAAGTTTCTTCTTTATATAATTGATGTAATTTCAGACTTACATTCCAGAAGTGATTTTATTTTTGTAATTGAGGTGCTTTTTCGCAACAATCATAAGTTAAATTTATACTCAGATTTCACTTATTTATTTATTTATTTTTTGCTCAGATTTTAAATATGTATATTATTATTTTTAAAAGTCATGGAAAACCTTTACTTAGAAAACTAATGTATTTTTTCAATGTACTATCGTGTGTCTCTTTTACCTTTGGCAGTCAAGAGACCCAAATCAATAATCCTGAATCAAATTTTAACTCAAAATTCGTAGCTAAGATCAATTAAGTTGCATTTTTATACACTATTCCTCTTCGTTATTTAATTTATTCACTTTGGAATTTTTCTTTTCTTGATTTCATAATTTAAAAAATTATATTATATATTCATTTATTTAATTATAATTTGAACAATTATACATATACCAGGCAATCCTCTATAAAGCTAAAGAATTTGGTCTTCTAGCTAAGGACAATAGTAAGTCTTTGTGAAGTTTTAAACAGAGAAACTAATATAAATAAATTTGTATTTTAAAGAGCTTCTGAAAAAAATTTAAAAAAAAAAAAAGCTTCTGACTGCCTAGACAGAATAGCTGAGAAGGGAGCAATGGCGGACAAGGGGGCCATTAGCTAGATAGCTATTAGGATGGTAATGGATTTAGGCTTTAGAGAATAGGAGGGTGGAAGAAAAAATGGAGAAGTAAATGGCACCAAGAGATATTGAGGTTACACCTGAAAACTGGGGGATAGTTGTGAGGAAGAGGAAAGTGTGATGACTACTAGTTTTCTAGGTTTTTCTCCATGGGAATAAACAGTAGTTCTCATGAAGCCAGTGAACACTAGAGACTTATTGAGTCTGATTGTGGATAGAATGAATTTACTTTACCTTTGAAGATCACTGAAGCCATGAAATGAATGAGATCACTAAGTGAGAGTTTACAAAATGGCAGCTGTGGGCAGAATTCAGCAGATATGTCTTCTTTATATTGTGAAATTTTTTTAAGCAAAATTTTGAATGTATGGCTAACATTTAAAAATCAAAAGATTTCTGAATGTGCCCGATCTCATCTGATTTCAGAAGCTAAGCAGGGTTGGGCCTGGTTAGTACTTGGATGGGAGACCACCTAGGAAGACGAGGTGCTGTAGGCGTAATAAATAAATAAATAAATAGGTAAGTAAGTAAGTAAATAAATAAATAAATAGATAGATAAATAAATAAATAAGTGAATGAATAAAAATAAAAAGATTCAACATCAAAATTCAAATTTCCATATTAAAAAAATCTGAAATTGGTGGGCCTAAATTCCCATGTAATCAACAATTGGCTGGCTCTTGTCCTCTGTCCTCTTTAGATGGAACCTGCTTTCTCTAATTAGCTGCAGTGCACACAGCCTGCTTAATTGCAATTGCCAAGCATTGGCAGGCAGAAAAATATAAAACACACACACACGCGCACATGTTCATTCATTTCTGCCTCAGAAGATTACATTTTCTTTGTATAATAAAACCTCTCTTCTCATCTAACTTTTCAAATCTGCTGTGGTTAAACCTACACTCTGTTATCACTGAAAAAAATCTAATTTTCACTGAGCATCTTTGACTACAAATGACTGCAATAAGGCATACTATGGTCAGGCTACTAAAATCATGGAAATTTGTGTTTTGTTGTATTTTCGTTTACTTTTTCTTAACAAAATGTCAAAGATCAAGGTTTATCAAAAGGAAACAGAGCAAAGAAAACGAATCAAAAATAGAAAACTTGAGAACCTGCAAGGGGATACAGATTAGATGTTGGAGAACAGGGAGCATCACAGAAAGAACATAAACCTAGAAATCTCAATTTAATCCATAGTTCTATCCAAATCCTTCAAATATAAATAAATAAATAGATAGATAGATAGGTAGATAGATAGATAAATAAATAAGTCCAAACTCCCAAACTTTCACTGCTACTAAGATTTGTAGTTAGGATTTAAGGTTGGCCCTGCTAAGCTGAAAGAAAAGCTCATATTTTATACTATGGAATATAACGCAGCAAAAAAAAAAAGTATAAAATAGGTCAATAAATACTAACACAGAAGGGTACATTTGAGATAAAAGAACTTCAGATTAATACATATAATAGAATAAATTTCTGAGATTAAAAAATAAATTTTATAAATGCTCACATAATTAGATATTTTTCTGGGGAATTCTACTAATGTTTAAATAATTTAACCCTTCACAAAGTGTTCCAAAAAATAGAATAGAAAAGAATACTTCCCAATTCATTCTATGAGGCCAGTGTTAATTACCCTGTTATCTGTCTGGGTTAAGCTATAGAACCAGAACCAGTAGGAGATATATCTAAGAGACTTATTGCAAGAAATTGGCTTACACGATTGTAGGAATTCTCTGGGCAAGTTGGAAATCCTCAAGGCAGACTTCAGAAAAGGAAAGCTGGCACTTTTCCACAGGTGGAATTTGTTCTCTTCAGGAAAGTCTCAACTCACCTTTTAAGGCCTTAACTTATTGGATCAGGTTTATTCAGGTTATCTAGGATAATCTCTCTTTAGTCAACTGATATAGATTTTAATCACCTCTGAAAAATACCTTAATACCAGCAACACCTACATTAGTGTTTGAATAAACGGGGTCTGTACCTTAGCCAAATTGCACATAAAACTGACCATCACACTCTGATGCCCAAACTAGAGATATTCCAAGAAAACTTGATTAATATTTTTTATGAATATAGAGGCAAAAATCTTCAACAAAGTACTAGCAATCCAAATACAGCAACATATAAAAAGGATTATACACCACGGCCAAGTGAGATTTATCCCAGAAATGTGAGGTTAGTTCGATATACGAAAATCAATCAATGTAATATATCAATAAGATAAAGGACAAAAACCATATGACCATCTCAATAGAGGCAGAAAATATTGTTTCTTTAAAAGTTAAACATAGAGTTACCATATGACCTAGTAATTTCTTTCTTAGCTACTACATGCAAGAGAAATGAAAACATATGTGCACACAAAACCTTATTATGTAAATGTTCATAGCAACATTACTCTTAATTGCCAAAAAATGAAAACAACCCCAATGTCCATAAACTGATGAATGGATAAACAAAGTATGGTATATCCATGCAATGAGATATTATCTAACCACAAAAAGGGAATAAAATCCTAATTCATGTTCAACATGGATAAATCTTAAAAACATGGCACGTGAAAGAAGCCAGACACAAAAGGTTATATACTGTGTGATTCTGTTTATGAAATGTCCAGTCTAGGCAACTCTGTAGAGACAGAAAATAGGTTAGCGATTGTTAGGGACTGGGGTAGGACAAAACGGAGAATGTCTGCTAATAGCTTTCTTTTTAGGGTGAGAAAAAAAATGTTCTGGAATTAAATGGTGATGATCGTACTGTTTTGTGAATTCGCTAAAGAAAAAACATTGAATTTTACACTTAACAGAAAATTTTATGGTTTCTACATTTTCTCTCAATTAAAAGAAATGCTTGCAGAGCCCTGGATTATAGACCATACTAAAGTTATTTTATTTATCTATTATTTTTTAATTTTTTTAACACCTGCAGTACCTGGTATCCTACGTGGTCTCCTGTCCTAGTACTAACCAGGCTTGACCCTGCTTAGCTTCCAAGATCAGACGAGATTGGGCATGTTCAGGGTGGCATGGCCATAGACTTTAACTGTAGACCATACTAGAGTTAAATTGCTTAGTCATATTAAAAAATTATTTAAGTTTAAGTTTACTAATTCTATTTTAAAATTTGCAGCTTTCAAATTCGTGTGGTTCAAATGATTATTTACATCATTTCTCCTTGTATCATTTCCATCTATAATATAAACATACTGTAGTTATCAATTTAGGGGGAAAAAACTCTTGAATTCTACATCCCTCTATTGTTACCACCCCATTTCTTCATTTTCTTTTACAACAAAACTTTTTAAGAGTTCTCCATATTTGCTATTTACATGTCGATAACTTTTTCCTTCTCATTCTCTCTCGAATTTACTTCAGTCCAGCCTTTAATCCAACCTCTATGGATGCTCCTCTTGTCAAAGTCACAAATTAATGAACTTAACACTGCAAAAATCTAATGATCAATTCCCAATACCTGTATCAGGAACTTCTGAAGTATCAGGGCCTCTCTCCATCTTGAAAATTTCTTTCTCAGGGCTTCCAGGACACCATACTTTCTGAGTTTCCATCTATATCAATGGCCGGTTTTACAAAGTTTCCCTTTTTTTTGTTTTTTCTTTCTCCCTACCTCTCTCCATCCCCTTTCCTACTGAGTCACTCAAGACTAAATCCCTAGATCTCTTATCTCCTGTATATATACAGCCCTAGCCTCACTAATCCAATCTCAAGGTTTCTAATACCACTCAAATGGTGATTACTTTTAGAATTTTATCTCCAGGCGTGTATATCCAACTCCCAATTCAATATCTCTGCTTGAATGTCTAATAGGTAATTTAAGTCAAACTTAAAATTCCCAAACTCGATCACAATCCGAACTTCACTGAACCCTGATCCACTCAAAGTTCTCTTTATTTTGGTAATGCCAACTCCATTAGTCCAGTTCATCGAGTCAAAAACTTTGGCAGCATCTTTGACTCCTCTCCTTTTCTCATAGCCCGCACTCAATTTGTCAGAAGCCTTGCTTTCCTTTCTTCAAAATGTACCTGGAATACTACCACTTTTTACACCATCTTCTCTAAACTAGATATATGTCATAACTCTCTCTGCTTTTGCCTTTTGTTCTTCTACCCAATAGTCTATTTTCAACATAGCAGACAGAGTAGTTCTTTTAAAATGTATATTAGATAATATCATTCCACGGCTCAAAAACTTGACAGTGGCTTTCCATTACTTTCAGAGTAAAAGCCGAAGACTTTATAATGGCTTACAAAATCCCGTAGGGCTGGGTCATTAGTACCTTTCTGATTCCTACTAACACGTCACTCACTTTGCTCCATATCCTCTGGTCACCATGCTTTTTAGTAAATAAGCCAAGCATGGTCCCAGGTTAGGCCCTTGCACTTGCTATTTGCTCTGTCTGGGAAGTTATTTCTCTAGATAAAAGCACAACATTCTCGTACCTCAGGTTACTCTCCAAATATATTTATTGGTGAGTCAGTGACCAGATGAGGCCTGAGTCAGTTTTCTAGGACACAATATTTTTTAATTAGAGTCTGAAGGCAAATATAAACTACTAGGGAGTTTTAATCTGGGTTGTAATCAGATAGATTTAAATTGGAAAATTGATTAGAGTTTTTCTAATCTGGAGACTAGTCAGGAGGCTGAAGTCTTTTCCAACTCAGGCTAAGGATTTTGTACTAAATATTTAAGACTCTTAGACCCCAGGGTATAAGTGATAAGATAAACTGTAGGGTGGAGAATAGATTGCATTAAAGAAATTGAGAGAAGGACCAATTTTTTCCTGGTAGTGGAGGTTACAGAGATGATGGTGACCAGAACTAAAGTAGATGTCATCCATATCCTGGATGTCAGTGAGCCACAAAAATGAGCACCCGGTGGTGGAGTGGGCAAAGAATATAAACAACAAGTTCATGAAGGGAACATATTTTCTCATTAGGCACATGAAAAATGTTCAATTTAATCAAGATGCAAAGAAACTAAATCTTAAATGAATGTATGTGTCCTGATAGGAAAAATATTATTTACAGTATGATGCAATTTTTGTAAAAATATATCTCATGTTAATTCAAAAAGTATCGATGGCTTACTATGTAGATGGCAAAATTGCTGAAAGAGCAGACTGGTAGAAAAGCCCATTAGATTTCTGAAATGCATTTCTTTATATCACTCCTATAGGTATTGAAGAGAGACTATGAGCCAAAGAAAACTATGTTAGGAGGCAATCTTCCAAGAGGGCCCTTCTGGCACAACTCTGCCTCCTACTCTAGGATCACGTGGTAAATGTGGGCTTTCGCTTGCTTCTGCTGAAAAAAGCCAGACGCTTTTGCTACCTGATGCTCTGGTCTCATAGAAAACTATGTGTGAGATTGTGATTTATAATAAATATATATTTGGTCTTCATCCTCCTCCTGCCCCAGAGCTCCTAAAACCCTAGGAATTTCCTAAATGATGAGAGCAGCAAAGGCACCTTTTCTTATGTTAATGAGGCCCTGAGATTGTCTCTAGTTAATCTGAAGGTGGCTGGTTGCTAGGGGAACCAACCAAGTGATTAGAGGGTTGGAACTTTCAGTCTCACCCCTGACTGACCTTTGGGGAGGGGAAAGGGGCTGCAGATTGAGTTCAACCACCAATTGCCAATGATTTAATCAATTGTGCCTATGTGATGAATACTCCATAAAAACCTAAAAGGATGACATTCAAAGAGCTTTCAGGTTAGGGAACCAGAATGGATGCCTGTGCCACCATGCAGGGCCATAAACTCCACAGGGACAGAAGCTCCTTTGTTCTGGACCTTGCCCTGTGTATCTCTTTATCTGACCGGTGACTCATGTCATTTACCATCTTTTGTAGTAAACTAGTAATCTAGTAAGTAAACTGGTTTCCTGAGTTTCGTGAGCCACTCCAGCAAATTAATTGAACTCAATGAGGAGTTGTGGGAACCTCTGATTTGTAGCTGGCCCGTCAGAAGCACAGGTGACTTGTGATTGGCCTCTGAAGTAGGAGAAGTCTTGTAGGACTGAGTCCTTTAATTTGTGGAATCTGATGCTGTTTCTCGGTAGATAGTGTCAGAATTGAGTTGAACTGTAGGACACCTAGCTGATGTCAGAAAATTGCTTGGTGTGGGGGAAAAAAATCCCACACATTGGAACTGGTGTCAGAATTGTAGTATGTATGCATTTTTAGCGTTTAATGTTAATTCTATCTATTCATTTGCACACATGAAATTAGAGGGAATTCAAAGTGTGGGGCAGATTTTGTGAGAACATTTTCAGGTGGCAAGCTTAAAGGTATAATCCTAAATATACTGTAATCAAATGCAAATCTGACTTTTATATTTGTTTTGGAGTTTTATCAGACATCCCCAATACTCTGAACAAGAGGCGATAGGTCCTCTATGTAAGAGATTATGAAACAGGTTTTGCTATTATTAGCTTACCACCCACCTGAAGTGTCTATAAGTGACAAGAAGAGGGATTAGAAAAGGTAATAGAATTTCTTTAAAGAGAGGTTGATGATAAGCTGTGCTTTCTTTCCCTGTCGCACACACCCACCTCACCCTCTGGTGGAAGAAAGGGTTGCCACTTTGTAAATCTCAGCCAAGTGCAGAGAATTGCTCAGAATCACTCATAGAGCTTGACTTTCGTGTTTAGGAATACACAGGGACTGGCACCTGACTTAAATTTAACAATGTTGAAACCCGGGAGACAGTTGGGAGCTGTCCATGGTAGTTAATTGTGGAGGAAGGTCTTACTGGTAGTGGCTTCACTAGCAAGCTGATCTAGGGTTGGTAAACCAGATTATAACCATTTGACAGGGGCTGGATTTGGTCTGTCATCACAGGGCTACTACCTATGACTTCCTAGGTTATCTATCCTAGCAGCTTTTCTTGAAAGGGACACTGACTACCAGAAGATTAGTGCTGTAGAGGTGTAAGTCCACAGGACAAGTGTAAGAGATATAGATGTTATAAGGAAAATTCATGGAAAAGGCAGCGATGGGGAGATATTTTAACAACCAACAAAAAATGTTGTGGGAAAACAATCCAGAACCATGGTCTCTGCCATGCCTGGAAGGCGCACTTGGCAGACTTACAATCATACCAGTAATGTATGACTTTGACCTTTTTCTCTAATCCGTCTACCATCTCCCTGAGTCAGACTCTGTCAGGATGGGAAGGCACAAGTGCTCTCATAATTTTTTAATGCACTCCTAGTGATATTTTTGAAATTGCTTTTAATTATAGGAGTTTCTCCCCATGGATGACCAGTCGATTATTTGAAGAACACGTGAAACCTTAGACAAAGAAATCTTTTGAAAATCTTAAGAAGTCACTAATTTAAACGGCACATGCCTTAAAAGTCCAAACTCTGAGGTCCAATATTCTTGGGAACACAAGTAGACCACATATTCAGGCACATTCCCTTCTCCAGGTCTGCCCATATCCTTCAATCTTGCACTGTCAGCCACATCTGCTGCGTAGTAAGATTAAGGAATTAAATAACTTTACATATCTTATATATTTTACCCTTTGTTAATTAAGCTGAGATTTTTCTTTTGACAAACCTGTAAAAGCCAACAGAAATTCTGGAATTTTAGGGGTAACTTCAGGGTGGAAAAATTTATGAATCATCACCATTTCCACCTTGACCTGTGGCCAATGTTTTCCTTTTCTTCCCCCAACAAAGCAGTAATTTTCATCGAATTATATTTTCGGGCCAAAAAATTGTCCCAGCAACCCCTTCCCCATATATCAGTTTTTATCCCCTGATAAAAACTGAACTGTGTGATTAAAGTATGAAAGTTGGTCAGAGACTCTTGGAACTCCTAGACATCCTAGGAGCATAGTTAAATCACAGAAGTGAGGTTTCCAACAAAATAATGTTTCTTTTTCTCCTGACCTTGTGTTGAGGGAGAGCATCAGGCAGTCTGGAGCAGTATCATGAGAGTTCTCTTTTATGCATTTAATTTGAAATATCAATTGCAATCTTCCAGAGACCATCTTGGTTCTCTCAGGGACAGATATTAAATAGACCAAATTCTGCTTAATGGTTTGCCAATCTCAGAACTTAGAAAGGGTGGCATGGGGTTGTCTCTATAAGAGGGCATTTCTCTCATGTTTCCACACCTTAGACTTCACCTGAGGCAGAATCAAGATGCAAAGTTCCCTTCACTCATATTACACTCTTAGTGGAGTCCAGGACATGCTACCCCCAAATGTTGCACCTTGGCATTGTAAATATTTTAAACCGAAGGAGTTTGAGAAAACAATAGAAACAGGAAAGTCATTCTAATCTGCCCCCACCCTCACCTTTCTTCTCTGAAACAGGTCATAAACCCTAATGCAAGAGGTGCCCTCCTTATATCTGGAGGAAAGGAATATGGTTATCTCTGAAGACAAAAGGATGCTGAGAAGAACCCACTCAGTTTCCCCAGGTTTACTACCATTACCTCACACTTCTTAACCCATGGCATTCCTCCACAACTGTCAACTTTTCATCAAATCCAGCATAAAAATACATTGATCTGTTTCTTTAGGTCTTCATTTCTTTATGAAGGCTCCAGTGTCACATTAAATTTATCAAATAAATGTATATGCTTTACTCTTGTTAATCTGTCTTTGTCAGTTTAATTTTCAGAGCCATCCAGGGAGACTAAGAGAGCCGATGAAAAATTTTTCCTTTCCTACACTCAATTACTTAGACTCCAATCTTCTCCATCTGCCAGAGGGGCTTTGATCTATACGCAGTGGAGAAGAAGAGTGGGAAAAGCTAGCTCTGCTTAATTGTACCTCGCTTCAGACCTTTTGTATCTTAAACCAGACTGCACATTATGGACCTAGAAGCCAAGAATTTAGACAGTTTTGTTCTTTGTGTTTGCTATGCCTGAGCTAGGAGAAAGGCCCTCTACAAGTAAATGAATTGGTGCTGAAGGGTTACACAGGGGAGGGGACACATCTCTTAATTCTTTGTATATCGTCCTCCCTCGGTGTGACTAATGATGGAATTCTTTCCTTTTAGCTTGATGCCTGGTGGTGTCACCAATGGAAACCGAAAAATTTTGAGGAGAAACAAGTGGGTGTGTGAATTAGTTTCAGACAGTACGAGTTTGAGGATACGAATGAAGACATATTACTGGCATTTGGAGATGAGTTTAAAGACCCCAGGAAAGGCTGGAGCTAGACAAAGAACTTGGAACTCAGAACTCATCAATACGGTACTGAACTGATTAGTTTGGATGAGAAACATCCAATGAGACCACTTAAAATGACAAGACCAGTGATCAGAAAGAAGATGCATCTTTTGGAAGCTGCAATGTTTAAGGGGAAAAAAAATCAATCTGTCTGTGTGAAGATAATCACTGGTAATTTTAATGTAAACATTTTCTGTGGCATTAGGGGAAATGAACAAAAAATGTAGCTAACCTGTTTGGAAGTTTGAATGTAAAGAGAAGGAGAGGATGGGTAAAGCTTTCATTAGTATAGTCTTGAGCAAGTTTAAAAGAAAGGAAGAAAAGAGAAAGGAGCGGGGGATGAGAAAAAGTTCCTGAACAGGGAAGAAGGGGAAGAGGTCAGGCTCAGGTGAATGGTTGGCCTTGAACAGAGGAACAGCCTTTCTATTAGATCTCGGCTGGTAGGAATGAAAGTGGACAAGCAAGCTTTATGAGAGGAGGAAGGGATGGAGGAAAATCACACATAATGGCTTTGATTTTTCACAATGAGTTAGGAAAGACGATATCTGTTTATAGAAAGGGGGCCAGGGTTCCATGGGTGCTATGAAAATTAATGAATAAGAACAATAATATTAACCGTTTATTCAACGTTTATTATTTAATAATATGTTATTAAGATAAAGATATTAAAATTTTTATTTAATGCTTAAAACAACCCCATGAGATAGAAACTATTATAACTGTTCATTTTATGAATGAGGAAGCTGCAGTTTAGAGCTGGTCAGTAATTTGTCTTAGGTCACAGTTTACCTAAGTGACAAAGCCAGGACAAGAAGAAAGGCTATCCGACTCCAAATCCCAAAAGTAAGCAGGAAGTCATCCAAGAAAACTAAAGGGATGTGGGGGAGGGGAGAACTGAGAAGCGTAATGTGTGATATTTCTGTTCTGATCTACTTAGCTGTTTGAGAGTAATAACCTTCTTTACCTAATATACCAACAGAAGGTTTGCGTGGCTGGAATGAAAAGGAACAGTCTAGGTACATGATAAAAAGGTGTGTCTGAACCTTTCGGCCAGTAAGAAAATGCTGCCAAAATACAGATTAACAAACCTGAAATCTCTGTGGGGCACATTTATTCAAAGGACAAATCTGCACAACAATCTGATTAAGGGGGTGGGCACAAGACAACAGAGGTACAGAGGTTTTGTGCAGAAGTTTGCTAGTACATTTTCTTTCCTCCAAATGCTCCTTCAGCTATTTTATTGAAGAACAGACATGTAATTATTATAATTATAATTATTCTATTTTTTAGCAAGAGAAAATAACCAAATTTAATACATACATATATGTGGGAGCCCTTCATACATGAGAGACTCAGAGACCCCACAGGCTCGAGAGGTTCAGAGATCGAAAGGGAATGCGGGTATATGAGACATTCTGAGCTAGAAATGAAATAAGGTGCCTTGGGGGCTTGAAAGGGTCATTGCAGAATGATAAGATATGGAATTACTGAAATGGGATCAGCAAAACTCTTCTGACAACATACTCTCCCACCCTCCACTCCCAGCCCCTGGTCCCCCACCCTCCACCTGGCCAGTGGTTTTTAAACTTTAACACGCATAATAATCCCCCGGAGGCCTTGTTAGAATCAAGGTTACTAGGTCCCACCCTCAGAGTTCCTGAGTCAGTATTTCTGAGGTGAGGCTCAAAAATCTACATGTCTGACAAGCTCCCATGTGATCCCAAAGCTGTTTATTCAGAGACCAAATATATTTCTGACTATAATTTAAAAAAATGGGTATGGAAGAAAATGAGGTTTGGAAATAGGGAGAATATAGAGAAAAGCAAATTTTAATTATCTTTGCCCCACCAGTCAGATACAAAAGTATTACTTTGGAGGCTTTTTCTTTTCATTATGTATACACTTGTTTATATGTACAATATACACAAGATTGTGAAAAGTACATGTATGCTGATTTATAGATGGCTTTTTGGGAAATTTTTAAATTTGTGTTTTAGAAACACTAATGAGTCTTTATTTCTTTACTTTCTTAAACCTTCTAACAACTTTCTCTGACCTTTTTCACATATTACATCAAGAATATTTCCTGTTACTAAACACTCTTCAAAATATATGAGTTTTAACGTGTGCATATTAATCTGTTCTGCGAATCTCGAGCGTTATCCATCGGTTTCTCGTGATAAGACATTTGCGTTTTTTACAATGTTTTTGTTTTCCTATATAATATCATTACCTATCACATACATTATTGTCTATATTATATCAATTTATAATTTAAATGAAGGGTGCTGCTGCCTTACGGTTTAAACAGTATTCCTGAGCTTAACCATCACATTCTCTTAGAAGTGGTCCAAATTGGCACAGTTGCTCGTGGCACCAGCTTGGAGAGCAAGCAGGAACACTGCACACAGCTCACGTCATTGCGTACTGTCTCTTGGACTGTAAATTGAAACACTAGAAAAGCCAGGAATAAAGCAAATACCAGGAAATAGCATGTCAACTGGGGTGTCAGTGTGCACAGTACTTTTATGTGTGTTCTCTGTGTTGGCTGCAGGAGTATGACCACGTGCTTCAAGAAGGTGCGGTCCGCTGGGTTATCCCAGCACTACAACTTTCCTGCAGTGTTTGTGTGGTCTGGATTGTCATTCCTGGGAGTTTGGATAAGGTGAGTTGAAATGAACACTTGCCCAAGGAGTGAGGATTCTGCAGTTCATTTATAGAAAGGCCTTGACCAGCCCTGATAGGTTAGACATAGGGACACAATTGTATGGGACTCCACAGGAAAAGGAGGATTTGTCTTGCAAAAAAGTAAAAACAACATGTAAAAGCCTGGCAGTACAAGGTGATGTTCTCACTGGCTCCCTGAATGGTGGTAATTCGATGAAGGTCATGGGGCAGGAACAAAAGTTTCTTGAGCCTGACTATAATTATGCAATGAATCTTAATTCAGTTTTCATATTTGGTGTTGCTCTCAAAATTATTAGTGCAAAAGTTAAGGCTTGGGGCTGTGGAGACCCAAGGCAGGCCATCCCAAGATAACTCACAATAGCATATTGATTATTTTGAATTAAAGTAAATCAAGAAACTACTCATGCAAGAAGAAAATGCTGACCTCTCTGTCCCTCCTGAAAGCAGGAGATAAATCTTCATGGTAGGTCCCCTCCCTGCACCTAAGGGCTGAGAGACAACCTTACTTCAAGGGTTAAAAGAATCCAGGGTCAAAAACTTGTATGAACAAGCCTTGGAGACTTTACTGATTTACTACCCAAGTCTAAACTTTGTTTGGATTCCTCACTAATGAATACCAGAACTTTGCTTAGATTCCTTTCTAATGAACGTTAACTTTTGTTGTTCTGTCAGTTTCTCAAAAATGTATTTTGTGTGTGTGTCTAAAGAGTATAAAAAGATGCCTGGTTCAATATTTCTCTGAGCCTCATTTTGTGGTCTGAGTATCATATTGTGGTTCTCCTGTGCACACATATTAAATTGGTTTTGCTCCTATTAATCTGGTCTTGTGTCAGTTTTATTATTTTATTATTAGTCCAGCTGTAAGAACGAAAGAAGCAGGAGTTTTCCCCTTTCCCGAAAGAGCTGGTTTACATTTGCATTATTACGTATCTGAGCTACTACTTTACTCTTTAAAGTCCTTTTGCTCTTCTCAAATGTCTGCACATCAAGTATAAAAACGATAGTGTAAAAATTATCATACAGCAAAATTTCCTGAGCTGTGTTAATCTGAGACATTTTCTTCTACCCTAGGTATGAAAGAAAGAGTTTCTAGTGAGAAATTAAGCTGTTTCTGTTTAACTACAGTACTTCCCCTTTACCCTCGATTTTCCTTCCTGTGGTTTCAGTTGCCTAAGGTCCACCGTGGTCTGAAAATATTAAATGGAAGTTTCAGAAATAAACAATTCATAAGTTTTAAATTGTGTACCGTTCTGAGCAGCATGATGGAATCCCTGGCTGCCCCACGCCATCCTGTCCTGGACCCAAATAGTCCTTTTGTTCAGCACATCCACACTGTGTATGCTTCCTTCCTGTTCGTCGCTTAGTAGCGCAGGTTTACTCTTCAACTGTGCCTTTAATTATTATTTAACTAGAGAATTATCACGACTTTAAAAAAGCCAATTAAGGACATCAAAAACTGCAACCAAATTAATTATCAAATAGTCATCAAATACTTTTAAACTTTGTACCAGATTTTAAATGGAACAAATTTTGTAGGTCCAGATTTCATAATAGGGGTCTTGAGAACCAATTCACAAAAGAAGTTAGCACATTTCATTTGTCTTATGTATTTCCGTCATATTTTGTTATCACTCAACACCTTTAAAACTAACCTTCAGATATTTCTGGCCCATTCCCAGAGGTTTTACTTCACACATAATTAGGTGAAGATCTATTAAGTTATAGATATAAAAGACTTCAGTCTTCTAAATTGTATTCTCTGATATCTGCTCTATCAACATAAAGTCTATTTTTTTTGGAGTTATCTGGAGAGAGTGTTATGAGCGGAAGTTTAAGATATGCTTCTGTCAAAAATCAGTCCATCTAAACATTCAGTTTCCTGTTTGTCTCTGATAAGATCAGTATTTACCTTTTCTATGCCTGAAGTTTGTCAGTACAGAAGGAACCTAATGTGATTCTCAGAAATTTAATTGATGCATATTAATTTGTTAGAAGCTGGTAACACTAGATGTTCTCATTTAATATGTCTAATTCACTTTCTCTCTCTCTCTCTCTCTCTCTCTCTTTCTCTCGAAAAAAAAAAACCACTGCTACCTGAGGATGTTGTGCAGATGTACCCTTAGATTTTTCGACTGTCACATTTGGGAAGGGCCGACCTCCTGAGGTCAGGAGGCCAGGATACCAGGACACTTTGGCCTTGCTCTCAGTGGGTCTAGGGACAGAGTTTAGCCGGGCCCCTGTGGGGCTCCTTTTCTGTGCTTACACAATCTCCCGTTCCAGGGCACAGCTTGTTTCACAGATGGCTCTGCCTTTCTCCCCATCTCTCTAGCGGTCCTTTCAGATGTGACTGGTTCTGAGCTGTGCACAGGGATAAGGACACTTGCTGTTTAACTGGGCTTGGGCACCTGACTTTGCCAGCTCCCAAGCAGGGCTGATATTACCACCTGCTCCTCCCCGATGACTGAGCCCCTGATGCCTGGTTGGTTTTGACAGCAGATTCTCCCTTTACATTTTACTAAACAAAGGGGCTGAGCTCTCCCCACTGTCTTTCCCTCTTTGAAGTCACAGAAAACATGGTCACAGCCCAATCCCAAACTGACCTAATCCCCCTAATCCTCATCCCCCAATTCCCCTCCCCCCACCATGTTTTGAAATCTTGTCACAATCTAAACATTAAGGCCATGTTGCAATCTATGGAGCCCAATCTCACTTAAACACTATTGTGTCTAACGTAAAACAGCTACTTACTAAACACATTAGTTGTATTATTTCAATGTCATTTTTATTTATTACCTTAGATATGTTTATTATTTAGAATATGTTTTTATTTAGTGTAAAAATATTACAACTTATAGCTATGACTCCTCATATACATACACAGAAACAGACTTGATAAAAAATTGTGTATATATTTTATCTATACACAAAAATATTTGGTTTTGTTTATTTTATCTGAAAAGGTAAAACATGTAAGAGCAGACTATTTCATTCCTCATATTCTTTTTTCCTCTCCTATTCTTTTTTTCCCCTCATATTCTTTTAAATGCAAAATTTCTCAAACATATTGCCCTTGAGCACCTGTCAAAGTTTATTTACTTCTTGTGAGGAAACTAGCAAGGAGATAACGGAAGGTGGCCATTCACAGTGACTTGGGAAATGAAAAGGTTTACATACTTTAAGTAAGGAGTTAATATAAACAGCTTCTCCACAGAGTACAAATTATTATTGATTGCTACTTTTATTTTTTTATAGTCATAAAAATGTCATGTTTTTATTAACTGACATGAATTAAATTTAGGGCATGACAATTTGGAGCTGTCTTTCCAGAAGTACTATTAACAAAAATAATAAGTAATATATCCGAGAAGCCAACTGTAAGCAAATTGATCTGTGGGTACGTATCACTTTCAAGAAGCAGGGTTTGATCTCCAGTTAAGTGCCCGTTGTAGCAAAGAGGCATCAACTGTGTCAAGGAGAGTTTTGTTCACAGGATCTTTTTTTTTTCCTCAAGCAATTATCTATAAATATCCTCAGCATTCAGTAGAAAGCGAAGAATCATTACTTGCTCATTTCTCAGCTAGAAGACTAAAATTTTCTTTCTCAACTCCAATTTTTAAAAAAACGCTCCTCGATTTTAATTGTATCATATTGCTAGTTTTGAGCTCAGAACTGCTTCCTTTCCTGTGTTCGGCTTTAAGAAGGCAGACCTGCCTAACACAAGCTCTTAGCAGAAAGAATCTGGGGAATATAGATATTCTTCCTCTCCTGAAACTACAAAACAGCTGGCAGATACAGTTCTGCATCGTAAATCTGTCCCTGCATGAAATGTCCAGACTCCTTTCGGAGGCTAATGCTTCCTGTTTTGTCTTTGATCTTACCCTCTCTAACTACTCAAGGACATTACTCTGGGAATTCTCACTGCTCTCTATTGCATCATCAATTTTCCCCTCAGTCCCAGATCTTCCCCATTAGCACACAAACATGCTATTACTGCAGGATTCTAGAGCCATCTGAGGATATCTGATAGTAGGCCATTAAAACTCTAATTTATTTAAAATTTTTTTCCCAGTTGGTTCTAGAAAGTGATGTAATTGTATTCCTAATGAGACTAAATCTCAAAATCGGGTCCTACCCAACACCTACTGAAGAAATATTTGCATTTTGACAAGATCTCTAGGTGCTTCTTAAAAGCTTGAAAACCACTGGCTCTCAACAACTGGATTCACTTGAGGAGCTTTAAAAAATCCTGATGTCCAAAACACACCCCAGATCGATTAAATCAGACTTTCTGGGGGTGGAGCCCAGGGCTCAGTACTTTTTAAAGTTCCTTCCAGTAACACCAATGTGTATCGAAATTTGAGAACCACTGGAATAGGCAGACCTTTTCTTTTCCTATGGCTGACTCTTGGTGCCATCTCTTTAGAGAAAGAGAGAATCGAAGTCATGATAATGCCAGGAAAAGACGGAGACCTTTGCCAAAATCTTACATGGCATCAGCATTGGCTAGACAAGATCTTGTCCTGACTTCCGAAGTCATATTTCTTAAGATTGGGTCAGAGGAAAGCCAATGTGACTATGACTCAGTCTCAAGAATGAGAAGCTGAAGAACCAAACAAAACTAATGGGTATATACTGTCATAAAACCTAAATATACAACAATAAGGAAGATATATTCAGGGATAGAGATGACCAGATAGGAAAAAAAAAAAAAAGACCTCGGTTAGATGGTGGCTAGTGGGATGGCAGAGGGGAGTGAATTCTCATCTCGCAGGGTAGTTTGTGAGGGTTAATTTAATAGATGACTATTCTGCCTATGTCTGCTTCAGTCGACCGAGGAATGGAGTTCTTCATGGAAGCTGCAGGAATCTAGTGGTTCTTCAACAACCATTCTAGTTTCTTCTCCAAACTCATCTGAAATATTCTGTTTTAGCAAGTTAGGAAAAAATGAGAAATCAGACTCCTCTTCAGTCTTGAAGAAGGTTCTTGCCTTCTGACTAGAGCTTGGTCTTGCTTAAAACCCCTGGTCCAGCAGCTCCAACACCCAATCCAGTATCTAATCCAAAACCATGAATTACATTTCTTTATAACATCCTTTAAGTCTCTTTTAACCTAGAATAGTCTTCTTGTCATGACATTATATGCTAAAGAGATTGGATCCATTAGAATACCTCTCTCGGATTTTTCTGATTACTTCTTCTTGATGTCATGTAACTTGTTTCTTATATTTTCCCTATATTTTCTGTAAAATGGAACTTAAATAGTCTTGGTAATAATATAAAGTAGTATTATTGGCAACGATTGATGTCTAGTTTATATAGCATTAGGACAAATGTAATTCCTGGTGGTCTCACAATAAATAATAGTCAAGACTGACCACTGAATTGATGGGATTACAGCCTGATCTGGGTGGATGAATTTTTTTTTTTTTTTGGTATCTTGGATACTTTTTATTTCTTTGAATTTATTATTTATTAGACGTGACTGAAATAAAAAAAAACATAATTGAGTCCCATGGATGGATTCTTATATAGCAGAAATGCCTGAAAGAGGAAGGCCAGGATATTTAAGTGTTTGCAAGAGTGATTGTAATTTTGGATCAGGATTAAGGAGGGGAGCACTACAAGAGGGTACTAAAGGGTAGAAAAAAAGTTGAGGGGTCAGAAGTTTAGAGATTGTGAAAAAGTATGCAAAATTGTTGCTAACAAAAGGGTCTTGCCCTTTTAAAAGTAGCCTGGATGACAGAGATAAAAGACCTGTTGCTAATATTCACCAGTATATGTGTTTTCTTCTTCTTTGGAGGCATACAGCTACACTACATTTCCCAGCTTTCCTTGCAGTAAAGGATGATCATGTGATTGAATTCTGGCCAATAAAATGTGAGTGGAAATGACAGGCTCCACTTCCAATTCTGGCTCTAAAAACTATCCCATGCACAACCCTTTCTCTCTTTATCAGGTTTATCTATTATTGAACGGAGAAGACTCAAGACCTAGAGAATGGAAGTTGTATACATGATAGAAGAAGCCTAGTTCTTTGTCATGTGGAAAGCCACCTAACCTAGAATGTTCTATACTGTGAGCAAGAAATACTGTACTTTTCTGAGGAATCTGCTACAAAGAAGAGCAAAGACGGAGAAATTGCTGATGGTGAAAGTAGTATGAAGAGGTTTATTTAGAATTGGGAAAATGGGAGCAATGTTGATGCTCCTGGATATGAAACACAGAAAGGAAAAAAATCGATGAAGGAGCAAAGGGGAATTGCTGGAGGAACACACTTGACCGAGCAAGAGGGGACGGGATCTCGTGCACAAATGCTGTTCCCCAATAGTTAGGACCATTGTAGTAGGATAAAAGGAGGAGTATGTGAGTGCAAGTGATGGTAAGTTAGAGGGAAATTTTTAATGCCAATTAGCTTTATTTCTTGAAAGCATTTATACATAACTAAAAAAAAAAGAAAAAAGAAAAAAGAAATACAAATGTGTATATAACTTTCTAGTGAATTCTGAAGTCTAATTTCTATAAGGTCAGAAGATAATTCCATGATCTAAAAAGATTTTGTTGTTAAAATATTCCTATTACAAATTATGCCGAAATGAAAATACTTGAAAGACAAATCCTTTTGCGTGTGTTTAAGACAATTTTCTGAAAGTAACATTGTTTCCTCAAATAGCACGCATGTTTTACATTTTGATAGGTACAGCTGTCCTCCAAAATAATTTTGTTTATCAAGTAACACTCACTGGGTGGATGGCCACTGGCTAAGGTGCAGGTTTTGATGGGGTTGGGTTGGGGAAATATTAAGGTAGGTATTAAGGTTGACCCTAAAGTAAATATGATTAAAAAATTAGTTTAGGGTTATTGGTGGGTGTTGAACATGAGTGGATCAGGATAATTCTCCCATTAAGGCTTGGAGTGTAGTTGCTTCTGAGTTCCTTTCTGATGTCTCTATTTTTATCCTTTGATATTTCTGTTTGCATTAGACATCCAAGTGCTTTTCCAATACTATCCTAGAAGGTTTCTTCCTTTGTTTCAGTCCTAAATACCACCAATAAAGCTTTCAGCTCAAGCCTCTATAAGAGTTATCGACTCATTATCAAGGAAGCTCCAAATCTTATAGCTTCAGAATGTGATAAGCAAAAATTGCTGTGGCTTTCAAATTGTTCCTTGTGGAACCTATATTTGCCAAGACATGAGTCTTTTAAACAAAGACAAAAATTAAATATATCTGATGTTTAATTTATACACACTTAATTGGTACTGATAATTAAAGCAGCATATGAGAGTTTTCTTTCACTGCTATTCATTGAAAAACAATATTCAATAAAAAAGCATAAAATATCCACATATCTATCTTTATATTTATCTATGTATCCATCCATCCATCTATCTATCCATTTATATATATCTAATCTATCATCTCCCAAACTGCTATATCAAATAATTAAAAGTCAACGTCCTTCAGATCATCTTTACCCTTCATAGTCTTCTGTACTTTTGCTTCTCATTTTTTGGTGTGCTCTGCTTGATTCAAGATAGTTTCTGGGGTTTTTGGTTGTTTTTCTGTTTTGGTTTTGTTTTATAATCCCAATGGTTTGTGAAACATCTTGACTCAGTGTTTTGATGTCATTCTTCAGTTTTGGAAAATTCTTAGCCATTTTCAAAAATTACTGTTGTTTTATTTTCTTTCAGTTCTCTTTCTGGGACTCAATTACATCCGTTAGACCTTTTTACAGTGACCCATATATGCTGCTTATGCCCTTTTCTGCATTTCCTACCTTTTTGTCTCTGAGTTCTTCAGTATAGATATTTTTTTTCTCATCCATCTTTCAGTTAACTAATTCTTATTCAGATATTTAATCTACTGTGAAACTCATCTACTGAGTTCTTATTTTTCAATTCTAAATTAATTTTTTGTAGTTTCTAGTCTTCTGCTGCACTTTTTCATCTGATATTTAAATAATTAATAATAGGTATTTTAAGTCTGCTTATAATAATGCTAACCTCTGGACTTGGATTTTATTTGTTTTAGTTCAATTCTTGTCTTTTTCTATGTTTAGTTGTTTTCAACTGAATACCAGATAGTATGTATAAAAACTTAAGGTGGAGCATTACCGCCAACTCCTTAAATGTGGGCTGTGTAGTGACTTTCTTTCAAAAAGAACAGTACAAAGGAGGAAAAAAGAGTAACTTTACAGTGGAGAAACCTGACAAACACTACCTCAGCCAGGTAATCAAGATCAATATTAACAGCAATGAACATGTTAATAATATGTGCCCTAGGTATAATGTGACAAAAATGGCACTTTATCTCTGGTTTTCTTCCCCAAAACCTACAATCAAATTTACCATGAGAAAAACATCGAACAAATTCCAATAGAAGGACATTCTTTTGACTCCCTCAACATTTTATATCATTTACAAGCTTAATGAACTAAAATTCATTAAAGACAGAATCAGTATTTCTGGTTTTTCCTTCTGCCTCAGGCTCCACTATGCCTCTGCTCAGCATTGTTACTGATCCTGGTTTTATTTAAAATTTTGATATCCACATGGATTTTTTTTTTAATATTTTATTTTTCTACAATTTTCCCCTTCTCCCCTCACCTCCCCCCTGGTAACCACTAGTCCATTGTCTATGTCCACGAGTCTCTGTTTGTCCTGTTCATTTGTTGCTTTTAGGTTTATACCTCACATATAAATGATATCATGTGATTTCATTTCAACCTTTTCTGTCTGGCTTATTTTGCTTAGCATGATTATCTCGAGGTCCATCCATGTTGTTGCAAATGGCAGTATTTCATCTCTTCTTATGGCTGAGTAATATTCCATTGTAGATATGTACCACTGCTTCTTTAGCCAATCATGTATCGTAGGACACTTATGGTAGATCAATTCTGAGTTTTTTGAGGCACCTCCATACTGTTTTCCATAGTGGCTGTACCAATTTGCAGTCCCACCAGCAGTGTATGAGGGTTCCTTTTTCTTCACATCCTCTTCAAACCATCATGGATTTTTTTGCATTAATTTTGATTTTTAAAAATAACACTTTAAAACATTTATCTTGAATACTGAAATTTTTAAGAGCTCCTTCCATTTACCCTTGCTTTCCTTGCCCCATCCTAGTCCCTGTCCTTCTCCTACCCACTGTACGCCAGTAACATCCACCCCCCTGCCAAAAAAAATTACCCAGAATCTTTTCAGATATTGCCAGATGTCCCCTGGGGAAGAGCTGTTCCTAGCTGAGAACCAGTGCTCTAATGGTATTAAATATTACTTTCCTGGCTCATGCTGCACCCAAGCCTCTGCCTAGAATTCCGATTCCCTCAACTGTCCCCTCTACTCCCTTTCATCCAGATCAGCTAGGTTTTTAACACTTAAAAATGGCTTCTCTATTTGGTTCCATGATTAGAAAAGGTGGAGACATTTTTCAGCTGGTAGAAGGTGGCAACTGAAGAAAAGAAACACCCTTCTAAGTTCTGAGGAGGATTCTTGGCAGAGCTTAATCGACACAGGATGCGATAAGATCTTGTGGTATCAGCACATTCCTCACCTAGAAAAAATAGGGTCCACACACTCCACAATCTGACTTTCAAACACACATTTTAGAGGTTGGCCCAAAGAGTAAGTCTGTCTAGCATAATTTTTAACAGATCTAGTTTTAGTTTCTCCAATTCCTAGCTATGTGACTTAACTCAAACATTTAATTTTTCTAATTCCCGATTTTGACATCTGTATAATGGGCATGATAATATTTAATGTACAAAAAGTAACACATGAAAAGGTCTCTAAGTTTTAAAAAAACTTTCCTGGAACCACCACTAGAAAGTGTTCAATATCAAATGACTCTCCTACTTAAAACAAAACAAAACAAAACAAAAAACTATTGATATTGTTTCCAGACAGTCACTACCAGAGAGCTGTGACTACATACATGTCCATCACTTTGTGCTTAACTGTAATCGATGTGTGTGTGCGTGCGTGTGCATGTGTGTGTTGGATGAGGGTGTTTTTATAATTAGATCACATGCCACTATTCTGTTAATAATGAATGATGTGACAAAATGGTTCATATAAAGGAAAAATAACAAAACAAAACCCAAATGTCTCTGTTAGATACACATATTTGAAATTTTACACAACTCAAATGCAGATCTTGATCAGATGATTATCCTTCCCTTAAAGCAGATATTTTCATTCTCTTCTGCACAATTTAGTCCTCATCTCATGGATAATTTGCAGCACTGGTGGAGGTGGTGTGGGAGGATTTCTCTTTAATTAAAAATTGCATTTTCACTTGGCCATTTAAGCCTCTCTGTCAACTCCAGGATGTAGATCCTGAAACCTAAGAATTCCTGCTTCTTCGCAGTACGTACAACTTACTCTAGTTTTCGCGTGCCTGGGAGCTCCACCTACAAGAACTTAAAATTTTTTACCAGGTTAGACGCATTAGAGTCAGGAACTTTGTCAATTTCAATCACGAAGGCCCCCTAGCATGAGTCTTTTAAGTCCATCATAGAAGAATCTCTTAAGATGCATTTACCTTTTTTTTTTTTTTTTTTCTCTAGCAAGTCGTACGTGTTCCAAAGGCTCCATCTGCTGCCAGGAAGAGGAACGGCACTTCATCCTTCACATTTTAGTCGTACACAGCAGTCAACGGTAACCACGTGCTTCCTGCTGCTGCTGTTTCATCAGAATCTTCCCGGTTTGAGGACTGATTGAGTAGCATTTGTGGCTCAGTGTTTGTTCGAATTTTAAGTCCGCAGCTGCTGTTATATTAATAATACTCCAACTTATTGTTTTCCTTTGTGACACGGTTTTACTCAGAGTCAATAAAAAATACTATATAACTCTAAAGGTTTTTTCCATCATCAGGCATTATTGGTATTTTGTGATTTCCTAGAAATGTTTTCATTTTTGTTTTCAAAGTTATCAGGGTAAGGATTTACACAATATTCTCTTATTTTTCAACTTTACTGAGATAAAATTGACATATAACATCTGTATGTTTAAGGTGTACAATGTGATGACTTGATACATGTATATATTGCAAAATGTTTACCACAGTAAGGTCAGTTACATCCTTCACCTCACATAATTACCATTTTGTTATGATGAGAACATTAAAGTTCTACTCTCTTAGTAACTTTTAGTATACAATAGGGTATTGTTAACTATAGTTACCATGCTGTACATTAGATCCCCAGAACTTACTCATCTTAAAAGTGAAAGTTTGTACTGTTCGACCAACAACTTCCCATTTCTCTCACCCCCAGTTCCTGGCAACCGTAATTCTACTGTTTCTGAGATGTTCATTGTTAGAGTCCACATCCATATATATAAGTGAGATCATACATTTGTCTTTCTCTGATTTATTTCACTTAGCATAATGCCCTCAAGGTCGATCCATGTTGTTGCAAATGGAAGGATTTTCTTTTTAATAACTGAATAATTTTCACGTGTACAACTACATGTTTGTCTCACATTTTCTTTATCTATTCATCTGTCAATTGACTCAGGTTGTTTCATATCTTGCCTATTGCAAACCATGCTGCAATGAACATGGGAGTGCAGATGCCTTTTGGAGGTAGTGAGTTTATTCCCTTTGGGTATATACCTAGAAGTGGGATTGCTGGATCACATGGTAGTTCTATTTTTACATAGTGGCTGCACCAATTTACATTCTCACCAACAGTGAATGAGGATTCCCTTTTCTCCACATCCCCACCAGAATTTGCCTCTTGTCTTTTTGGTAAGTCATTCTCACAGGCGTGAGTTTCTCTTGTATATTTTTTTTATGGTGAAGGCTGCTTTATTGAGTTAGTACAATTCAATAAATATCATTCCCCCAAGAAGAATTCAGTTATATTTATCAGCTTACTGGTCCATAGAGAGCTGAATTAAATTGAACCAAATGATTGATTGCTGGGAGGATAAACTAAAGTCAATCCTGCTTCTTGGGAAGTGAGGCTGGAGACAGTTGATATACGGCATATGCTATTCCACCAACGGTAAGAATCATGGTAGCTCAATAGGGGAGGGCGTCAGCTGCCCCACCCTTAGATGCACTGGAATTCTGTTATCCTCCTGAAATAGCTTTTGTTTCTCTGGAACTTTATTTTTAAACTGCCTGCGTGAAGCAGTACTTATGGTCCAGCAGACTCCGCAGCCATCTTGATTAAGTTACTACCCATCAACTGTGACAGCTCTTATATTTTTTAAGCTTGTAAAATGAATAGAAATGTCATATATGTTTCCATTCCTAAAATCATAATTTGTGCCTTACATACATATAATTAAGTCATTCTGGAATTTTATTAGTCATTTTAAAGAACTAAATTTTGACTCTGGTTTTCTTTATAGTGTTGTCATCTCATTTCCTTTCTAAAATAAAAAATATTTTGTGCTAAAAAACACATAAAATGTACTATGTTAATTTTTAGTATTTAGTTCAGTAGTGTTAAGTATATTCATTGTTGTGACTCCAACCTATTTTTAAACACTAAGTCAAAGTAGGCAACTTGGGCATATTCTTTTTGGCTCAATGCAATCTTTGCAGTTGTCCTCACTAAGTAAGTCATCAGAGTTAATTCAAAAGTATAAGTTCATTATTCATAGGAATGAGCAATTATGTGAATCAGCGAGTCACATTTCCATGACTGTCACACTCCTCCTGTCCCAACCACAGGGAATGTGCTGTTTGTTTCCATTGTTTTTACCACAATAAAAACTCCATTGTTTTAAAATATAGTCACTGGGGAACGACAACAACAAAAAAAACTTGTCCTCCCTTAGGCTCAGGATTTCCTAGGAGTGGTAGGATTTAAATCTACCAACACGTTATCAAATGCCTTTAATGTAAAGTTTGCATTCCTCTTTATTTCATTTCATTGTAGAAAATTTGAATATAAAAATAAAATAAAAATTCTACCACATTAAATGAGTTACTGAGAATGTTTTTTTCCCCTCAGGCCTTTTGGAATTTTTTCTCCTGCTGTGGTGACCATGGGTGATGGGGAATCTGTTCAGCTGAGGAAAGGGGGCCTGAGAAATGGCTACCACACTAGAGCAAGGAAGGGGCAAACCACTCGCTCCCAAGCAGGAAGGTAGTGGGAGGGGAGAGGGACATAGTTACGAAAAATGACAATACAGGATTCTGAGGCCCTGTAATTAGAATGGGTCTCCTTTAAATCCTTCAAAAAGTCTCTATTGGTGGGCAAGTCTGGTGTCAGCAGCCTTGGTAATTCCAGCTCCAATTGTGAATATTAAAGTTGCTGCAATTAAAAAGCTCTTAGTTGGACCTTGGGAGCAGATGGGCAGCGAGACAGAGAGGAGCCACCACTCATCCCCACCACTGGCCACTGGGCGCCTCCTCTGATGGGCCTAAGTGTTCCCAGGGCCCAAAGCGTTTACTTTGAAAGTGTTCAGAACAGGCCGGAGCCTCCTGAATATCACAGCTAGGAATAATAGGGCTGCAGTTAGTAATTAAGAGAAATACAGTGAAGACATTTGTATTTCACTAGAGGTGAAATTCTTGGATCCACGCAAGTAAAAAAAAAAAACAAAAAACTGTTAGAAAAAGAAATCTCATATAACTTCTATTGGGCATGTAATATGGAGAAACAGGCTTGAAAAGCACATGTATTACCTACTGCAGGTCATGTTGTTATTAGGCCTATTCAGATATTATACTCTTTTCTAAGGGAAGGAAAACATACTCAAACATATCCCCTAACCTAACACTTACTGGGTTGGTATCGAGCAGTCAGGTATCTAAACAAGTTTGAGGAAATTCAGAAAATTAGGTATTAGCATTTTTGCAAGATTTCCCTTTGATATTAAATGTCGGAGACACTTCTCCTTTGAATTATTCACCAATTTTAAGAATTGCTTCTAAGACTCTTTAGCCAGAGAAACACAAGATCTATTTTTTCACCTCTGGATGGGTGTTATCTTTCAGTATTTTACATAGATGAACACAGAAATGTCATATTTAAGGAATTGGAACCCTTGAGCCACCTCCAAATTCATGTTGCAGGATCCTTCTGTCATCCTGTCAACCTCATGTCCTCTTTAGCTCCGTATCACCTTCATGTCTTCCAGACTTGTCTTATTTCCTTACCTGGTTTGGATCCAAGTTGACCATCAGAACCTTTCACCAGTAGCATTACTTATTTTGCATCGGTCTTTCCAGCCCACCTGCCTAGCAAATCTTACACCCCAGACAAACGAATGCTAGTCTCTACTACTACTTGTTCAGAGCTGAGAAAACCATGTCACACTGAGGAATTACTGTCAGTTCATGGCTTTCAACTTCATCTAGAGTCCCAGTCTGTCTAGTCCGACACTGTCTGAGAGCCACAAGCCACAAATGGCCGAGCTTGAAATGTGGCTTGTCCAAATTAAGATATGCTGATAAGGACTTTTCGGCCAAGCTGGAATAACTGGGACCAAACTTATCCAACCTGAAACAATGAAAAAACAGTAAAAAATATATGGAATAACAGGTTTCACCGTTTCACCACTATGGATATCAGGCAATGAAGGACATTGATCCCTGACAGGGGGCAAACCCTAGAATTGTCCCAGCCTGTGGCCTAAAGTTTCCAAATGAACCCAGTTGTCTGAGGTGGGAAATGCTGCTGGGAGTCCAGGGAGCCCAAGATGGGCAGAATGCAGGGGGAAAGGCTCTGGAAATCTGCAGAGGGTCTAGTTCTGCCAGAGTCTTTATTATGCTGATGTTGGTTAATGAAATCCAGTAAGTTTCAGTAAGGCATATATATTGCATTGTGTTCACTGCCCAGTTAGATTTGTCACCATGTATTTAATCCCTTTTACCCCACCTTCTCCCCTCTTCCCCTTGTGACCATTAACCTATTGCCCATGTCCATGAGTCTGTCCTAGTCCCATCCATGTTGTCGCTGCCCTTGAGCCTTAAGCTATGTGGTCAGTTCATGTGTGTGAGGAAGCTACCAAGGGCTGGAGAAAGGACCACCCTAGCCAGGGATTAAGAGGAAACAGTACAGTGCTCATGAGGTCAGAAATAGTGCCTGTTCTCACCAGCCAGAATGACAAAAAAAAAAGCAGCATATAACTCATGGGTACTCAGAAAGGCTTTATCTCAGTTGTGGGGATTAACCCTAGACTAGAAGCTGCTCTGATCCTATCTAAAAAAGCCTATGGGAGCAAACTGTTTCCAAGTAATTTGTGTCCTAGAATTAAGCTCAAAAATATTTATAGGAATACAAAAATAACAAAGGTGATTTAGCCAAGGTCATACACCTAGTAAGCAGCAGAGCTCAGGTGTCTGCATTTTAACCACTACCAAATACTGCCCTCTAATAAATACCAAATGTGATTTTTAAATAAGGGTAAACAATAGTAAGCAAAAATGGCGTCAGCCAAAATTATGCAAAACCCCAAAGGACCACTAACTCTAAAGATATTGGGAACCAAGGGGAGATTCCAAGAGCACAGGAATAAAGGAAACGTGAGCTACCAATAGTCCGCAAAGATGAGAAAATGTGAAGCGCAAGAGAGAAACTATGGAACTCAGTAAAAGGAAGACAGAAGGCAGAGTAACAGGAGTGAAGTAATCGTAAAAGGATTAGAGTAAGAAATATAAGCTAAACACCCAAATACACATAATTTGACTCCCCCGAGAAAACAAAAGCTGGAACAATCCTGAAGTTAAAAAAAATCACTAAAAGAAACTTAACCGGAACAGTCCATGTTCCAAAAGGAAATGACTCAATGATCAAGACAAAGGGCTATTTGCAAACTTAATGATGTTCAATGAAAGACTATAGAGCAGTCAGGCAAAATAACAGACAATGCGAGGTAGGCGAGCTTGCCTCAGATTTTATCATTCCACATTTACAACACTAGAACAGTTTTTACAATATCCTTGAGGAAAAGGAGACAAGCCGTATAGAAAGTTTTGGCCGTGAAAGAACTCAGGGCATACGGAGTCCTTTCTGAAGAAAGTACTAGAAAACAAGCCAGAGAGCTGGAGTTGATTAACTAACTATAGCAAAAGAGGTGGCAATGAATATTAAATATTATTTGGAGAAACAAACTAAAAAGTGCCTGATCTCAGAAGCTAAGCAGGGTCAGGCCTGGTTAATACGTGTATGGGAGACCACCTAGGAAGACAAGGTGCTGTAGACATTTAAAAAAAAAAAGCATGCATACTAACAGAGTAGTATTGATCTAATAATGTACATGACAAAAATGGAAGAGATGAGATGTACAAATTATTTCACATATAGTTGGGGTATAAAAGCTATTTCAAATTCAGTTGAACACTACAAAGCTGAACACCATCAATTAACTAAGAGGTAGAAGAAACAAGTGTGAAGAGGGGAAAAAATGTTCACATTAGGAAAATAGACACTATGAGCTTCAAGTTATAAAGGTAACCACTAGAAAGAAAATGCAGATCTTCCTAGCTTCCACAGATGTGGCTGACATGTGACGAAATGAGGTGGGGGGCGAATCACCCAAACTTTTGCTGTTTAAGTCACGCAGTGATTCAGAAAGGTTGAATATAATCTGCCCAAGGTATACAATCTTTTATAAATTTCTTAAAATTGATCCTTCTGATTGTGTGAGAATATAAGATAAAAACTGAACTTTTTAGGGAAGAAAGCTTATCTGAGATTTACCCCTCAGTAAAGTGTTAAGTAAATGTGGCTAATATTAACAATTGGGGTGTTTAGGTGAGGTATGTACAGCTCATTGGCCTAATCTTGAAAATTATAGGCAAAGGAAAATAATCAGCTTTCTGATAGTGCCACCAGTTCAAAATTATGGAAATAACTCAAACTAAAGATATGAGGTACAAAACAGAATATTGGCTTAAAGTACTGACCTGCCTCTTTTGTGTAGCCTTGAAGAAGTTATTTCTGCTTCAGTTTTCTATAAAGTGAGGATCCTAGAAGTAGCAAGCTTTCTGAGTTTGAGAATTAAATGAGCCAAGGCATGAGCCAAGGCATATAAAAAATGTAAAACTATTTAGAAAACATTTAAATACATCTGAAGGACACTAAAGGACCATGTAAAATGTATTTGGTTCATTCCCATTCTTAGATTATCAAATCTCATTTTATAAATTTAACATAATCACAACATAAAATAAGTTGGCTTTTTAAAAAAGTAGTGATTTTCAAATTCATATAGAATATAGTCAAGATGGCTGTGCTCCTAGGAACTTGCAAATTTGACAAAACCTCATGACTGCCTACCCCGTTTACCCATGGTGGTGGGCCACGGTTACAGTAGTTTTAAAATAACCTCTGAAGACCTAACATGGCAGTATGACATCACTGTTAACTTCTTTACCATCTGTTGCAACCAATCCTCCAGGTTTGTGCTTGTCTCAACTACATCCTGAATATCAACAGGTTATTGTTCCTTATTTATCTACATTATCAGGATGGCATTTTTATTTCTTTAACCCCAGGTTTCCAGCTGCCCTTAAGGGAAAAAGAATTGGGTACCTGAGTGAACAGAACATTTTAAACACATGACAATTGGAAGGTAGATGACACATTTTTCATAGCTTTTGAATCCCAAAGAAATTCAGGAAGCTGATGGGTCATGAAAATAACCTAAAGAACCATTAGATGGCATCCTTCCTTAGTATCATATACTACTGTCATATTCAATTCCCTCCTATCACCAACCTCCTATTAAGCTCTACTTCCCTCCTACCTCCCCTCATTTTGACATTTCTTCCAGGAATGTGCCAATCTGTGCTTGTGTTTTCTAACCTTATCCAAATGCATAAAGTTCCTTCCCAATAGGAAAATATCACAAAATTAGAATTGCAGATACTTATATCCTAGGAATGTGATGAGGATAAGGATAATTGTTCATTGCTAGCAAAAGCAAGTATAAAACGAAGACTAAGAATAAAGAACAATTTTTAAAAGGTACTCAAACATGCTTCAAATTTTAATAAGATCCTATACATATTTATTTGCTACTAAAAATTGAAATAGCACACCAAAAAAAAGTTACAATTCAAATTTTTGAAAACCAGAGAATCTAGTTAAAGCACCCTGCCCTAACTATGCTTGAGCCAAACCACCCAATGTTTTCTTTTTTTACATTCCTTCCACAAGTTACTTGCTTCTAATTCTTAATGTTGGGTTTCATCTTACTGACTTCAGGCTTCTAAGACACATCTACAATACAATACCCAAGACTGTTAGTGCTGCTTTGGGTCAAAAAAAAAAAAAAAGTGGAGCTCAAGTACATTGAAGTCATTTGAATGCAAATTACATAGATTCCTTATAAGTTACTGGTATCAAGGTAGATTAGGGATACAAGAAAAAAAAATTACAGAACTATATCAGATTATCAAAGTTCTGATACAGTCTATCTAGCATAGAATAGCTTTCTCAAACTGCTGCCTAATGATCCTAAAACTACTAGCAAGGGGAAAAAAAAAACAAAAAACCACACAGAAAAATAAGGTTTGTGGCTAAATCGATTCCATGTCATAATTATTCTCCATGCTGATATTATCAGAAGGATCTCCATGATATAGGCAATAATGACAGCTGCACCTAAATCTTCTGAATCTTGATTCAATCTAAAAAATAATGAAATGGAAATTGGGTTAATAAAATTAAATGATTAATTTGCACCCCAGAGATGTACCAACCCTCAAACCTACTAGAGTAGCCTTTGGAATATGGCACACTAAAAAAGTCAAAAAACAAAACTTTTGGGGAAAAGAGAAAAGGAGGCAAGGTTGAAATGTATGGGTACCAAAGAATGACAGAATGTGAGTCATTTTGTAATGCTAACAGCTGCTGATGGTCAATCAATAATAATATATTTGAGTGTCAGTTTTCTCAATGCCTTAGATGTAACTCATTCTGCTGCCGGACATTGTGTTCAGGTGTTTGTCTAACACTACAGTTTGTCACGAGCATGTTTCTCACAGCATGTAAAAAGTACAAACATAACACTGAGTAAACTTTACAGACTTCAGGTGATAATGATACAACGTGTCACTCTGGTATGCGATGATAGTGGATGAAGCTGTGAGCATGTGGAGTCAAGGGGTAAGGTCTATGGGAGCTCTTTTCTGCTTAATTTTGCTGCGAACCTAAAACTGCTCTTAAAAAATTTTCTAACAGTACAAACATGAACTGATTTCTTCATAGTTCCTGGAGATTCAGAAAGTCCAAGCCAATTCCCCTCCCCCCTCAAAAAAACAAAACAAGGAAACAAACCAGCTAGCTACCCATCCACATGTATAGTAAGAAAATTCTATTTACCTCAATTTTCCTCTCCTGCGGGTCTTTTCGAAGCTTCATAGGAAAAAAATACTTTTATTAAAAACTACTAAGAAAAAGTTGGATTACTATTATACATCTGCCATGAGAGATATTGGAGAATCTTAAAAAATGTGTTATTTACATCCTGCATTCATCAGTGCAGTTGAATGACTGATGCTCATCACTATTTACATATTAATTTATGAGCACTCCCTCCTTCCCTCCCCCAGGTGAGCCCCGCTGTCGGCCCAGATCACAAACTCACCAGAGACTGCGTGCGGTACCTAATAATTTGCAGCATCCTTTGCATCCTTTCTTTCCGAGCAGTTGCCAGTGTCCTTACTCCACGTCTCCTCCTGTAGAGTATGCCTTGACCCAGACCCAGCCCTAGCCCCTGTAAGTCCTTCTCTCTATTCTGCTGTTGGGGTGAACATTCTGGGAGAAGGAAAGGGAATTTGGTACTGGGGTTGAGAGTCAAGTTACTAAGGTTCTTTGCCAGTACTTCTGAGACAGCTTGAGAGCCAGCTGAAAGAGAAAATTAAGACTCATTAGGGTGAGTTGCATCAACCCAAAGTAACTAGTCTCAGGCTCAAACCTGATTAGCTTTTAAACAAGTGAACAATGGACAATGAGAAGTTCCTCAGGGTGGAGGATCACATAAACCCTGTGCCTTTCATACTGTGCTAGTCTAGCACACAGCATGTGTTGAGAGCATACAATGAGAAGGTGCTTAAGAGGCCACCAATATGGGAAACATATCTTGCCTACAGCACCTGGTTTTCCTAGGTGGTCTCCCAACCAAGTACTAACCAGGTCTGACCCTGCTTAGCTTCAGAGATCACATGAGATCGGGCGTGTTCAGGGGGGCATGGTGTAGACTGGGAAATACTTCATTCTCAAAAATTCTTTTTCCTGTTATTGGTAGTTCTGAATGTCATTTTTTCATGGGGTCAAAAAGTAGCTAAGTATGTGATCATAAGTGGAAAAACATGGGACAAAAATCAGGTAGGCAGTTTTTTCACTTTCATTTGCATGTGAATTTAATATAAATGAGGGATATAAAGCATTAAAAGTCAAAATATGTCAGTGAACAAGTTTCAACAGTTCAGCTTTATAGCAATTATAAATCTGTTATTTTCTGGAAAAAACCCACGCCTGTGAAACATACACAGAAAGCCCAATTACAAGTCTCTCCCCAAATCCCTATCCTTAAGCAGAACTAGTTCGTGGAAGCTGCTGTGATCCTCTTGTTATACTCAGCTTTTTCATGGTACTAAACCTTTCCACTCTATCTCAGTGTTATGAGAAATCAACCACTTACTCTTGCCTCTTCTCATCTGAACCCTTACGCATATCTCCCACCCTCCTATCTCATAGACTAAATCAGTTAACATTCGTTTTCCCTATATGGGAGAGTATATACTGAGTCGAGATCCATTCAACTTGTGAACTTGAACACATGGAAATAAACATCCCTGGTTGTGGCATTGTCAGGTATTAGGGTGGAGAAACTGGGTATATTATACAGATATTCTCTTCCATTAATTTTTCCTCCTAGTATTTATCAACCAGGGTGTTTTCCTCAAGATTCAAGGAAGGCAGTCTGGACCTTGGGGGTGTGGAGGAGGAGGAGAGGGCAGAATAGACGACGTCAGCACGCACCCGACCCAGCTTACTAGCTGCCCAGTGGGTAGTTGGGGGTGTTGGTTCCAGACCTTTCACCACGCGCCCCCACCGCTAGTAAGATTAATAAAGTTTCAAACTATCTCCATGGCCAAGCCTGGTATTGGGTGCGGCTCCAAAAAGTTACCCCACGGAAAAGTACGCGGGGCAGCGGAGACCCAACCCGCACTATTCCTGGAGCACAGCTTCTAAGAAAGCGGCCCTTGTAAAGTTAAGTCCTAGTAATTAACTACACAGCACATTCACCAGCTTTTATAAACCCACCCCTTCCTTCAATTTCCTGAAGAGCCATTTCCCTGTTTATTAACATTCCTAAAGGGTAAATTTAGCTGGAAAGCCCATCCCGAAAATGTTGCCGATTAAGAAAAACTTTAAGTTAAATCGAAGTTTAGGTTTCTTGTATTTTGTCCGTTTTTACCATTCCTGGCGGAAATACTGGTCACGAGACGCTATGAGCCCTGGTTCTAGAAGAAATCCAGTGGCTCTCCCCCAGAAACTGGACTTAAAATATTGAAGTATTCCTGAGCATAGTAGTAAGCAAGCAACAGTTAAATCCTTTATTTTTTTTCCTTTGGGCTGTTTTTTTCCCCCCGACTGGAGGGGACTATTTAACTGTATTCTTTAAAAGATGGAGTCTATAAGAAAAGACAGTCCCTTCACACCCCAAAACCCCTGTGGTCAAGAAGGGCACTGTCTGTCTTACCTGAATCTTCACTGGGCTTCTGAGAAGACTCCAGGGTCGGGGTTGGGTTAAGCTTCTGGGGTGAGTCCATTGGAAGTCTCATCACAGCTGGAAGCTCCTCCAAGTTTGCCCAAAGGTTTCTAGTGGAAGGTGATGCTCAAAACTCTGAATTTGCTGCCCAAGTACCCTGGCAAGAACCGTGTAGCTCAGAAAAAGCAAGGGAAAAGCCCAACTTCAACTAAGCTCAGTGGAAGAAAGAGCTAACCTAAAAGTTGAGGTCTGGTTTCCTCTTAAACACTACAGATAAGCCAATCAGCCAGTCCATTTTAATGTAAATGCTGACGATAAGGAATGAGGCGGGTGGGAGTAGTCCTATTAGTGGACTATTAGGAGAATTCTTCATGTGTTCTGCATTAAAATAATCATGCCCTCTGTCAAGTCGGCTGGAAAATTTATGAACAGGCCCTGTGGTTGTGTCTTAAGAGTCAGTGTTTTTCAAACTTTACTTCTGGAGATGGCTACTAGTTTGTGAACTGGACTTAAAGGTTCTGATACAGAGAGGACAAGGGCAGTTTCCCCCCCAGTTTTGGATTAACTCCCAATTAAGCTCCAAGTTTTCCTAGCCTGACTCATCTTAAACCTTTGGGTGTTTGTAAGGAGAAGTCTGCTGGTAAGGAAAGGTAGAGGAGAAATCTGTGTTTGTTACGAACAGCAGATTAGCTTGATATTTTGTGCATGTGTATTTTGGATCTTTAATTTTAGTTTTATGGACTAATTTAAATGCATTTAACATTTGTAAGGAACTGAATTAAATTTGTAAATTGCTACTCACCCCGCCCCCACCCAAATACTTGTATTGAATTCGAGTACAGAGCATCCACATTAACTGCTGATCTTCTATGGGAAGTAGAATTAGTCCCCAGCTGCCCCAATCTTTTTCCCATCTCTTAGTCAATATGCAACCTCCCCCATTCCCCTTTTAGCTGGAAACTATGAGAAAATACTCAAAAGCAATCTTTCTTTTAGTAAAAAGCAGGAGTTGAAGTTATGATCAAGAAATATTTTTGTAGGGCATGAGGAGTAGCCATAAACATATGTTATATCACAACACTTTATTTAAGTGGTTCTCAAAAGTGTGGCCTCCAACAGCACCTGGTAACTTGTTAGATACAATTGGAAATTAGCGAGCTGCATCTCAGACCTCCTGAATCAAAAACTGAGGCATCCACTTATTTTAAAAAGGTTCTCCGGTGATTCTGATGTGTGCTAAAGTTTAAGAAGGGTCTCCTTAACTTTCTACTCCTGTTGTTCGATGCTCAGCTGTTCACTCTTTTGCCCTGGGACCCTCTCCTAAAGTCTCTGAGACTTCCATTGGAAAAGTCAGGGCAAAAATCAGATTGCAGGAGGTTTAAGAGTAATAATAGGTGAGACAGTGAGAATGACTGATGTAGACTCTCCAGAGCATTTGAGATCTTGCTCCCAGCACATGTCATCAGTTGGGCTCAAATAAACTTGTAAATATTCTCTACAGGTTTGGAACTTTCTTACACTGACACTGGTAAAGGGTATAATGTGCATTTACAGTGTTTTTTGAGAATATTCATTTCTGTAGTGGAAAAAAGAACTGGGATAGAAGTGTTAAGCATAGACAATAAACTCATATCTTATGAGACAGGTGAAACTCATAGTAAGTGTGGATTTTGAGTAAACAAGTAGCACATGAGACAGGCAGAATTTATAACTTGTTTAAATATACAGTAAGTAAAACAGTAACCTGCAAGATAAAAACAAAACAGCAGTTACTACTTACAGAAAGAAAAAAATGGCAAGAACAAGTCATGATCATATCACCTGTGGTAATATGAATCACTCATTATTGTCCCATTTGGGGCCCACATGCTCTGCCCTAAAAATGCAAATACGATTTATGGTTATTCACAAATTGGCAATCTACAGCGAAGGCCAGGCCTATGTCATTAGTAGAATCCGTGTGTCATTGCTATCTCAACGCCGGTCCTCATAACTAACTACCCTATCCATGAGGAAAGATGAAGCAGTAGAGATACAGGACATATGAACACTGTGTAGGTAAGAAAAACATTTTGTTTTTTGACCCTGTTAAGGTCCCTAGCTGGATCTGAAAATTAAACTGACAAAGATGGATTAGCAGGGGAAAAACATACACATTTTTAAAACGTAAGTTTTATGTGAGATAGGAGTCTTTGTTAGAGAACGAAGACCTGAAGAAATGATTAAACCTGAATATTTTTATGCTAGGTTTGATGCTGAATTGAAAGTCGTAGCAAGACATAATAAGACAAAGAGTACTTAAATATAGAAAACTGAGAAACTGAGCAAGACCAGTTCATTCAGGTTCTCTTCAGTGTCCTCAGTGTCCTTGTCTTGGAGATAAGGATGCTTCTGTCTTACAGGCAAAGGGAGGGCCCCTTGCATCTGAAGGTTTTATGACCTACCTGGGGGGGTGGGGGAGGGAGAAGGGTGGGAGGAAGGTCTGAGAAAGATACAAGAGACTTTCCAGCTTCAGCTCTTTTCTCAAACTCTTTCGGCTTAAAATATTCAATGTGCCAATATTTTAGGGTATCTTGAACCCTATAACTGCATATCCCTTAACTTGGGAAGTAAGATCCTTCCACCCAGCTTGTATTGTATTCTTAAAAAAAAAAACAAAATTCAACTAGCTAAATTTAAAAGATCTTACTGACTTTATTCAGTGATTCATGAAGCAGGCAGCATCCGATCTAACAGATTTAAAGAGCTCCGTAGAGCTATGCAAGGAAAGAGGTTTTATAGGCAGAAGGGAGTAGGGATAAGGAAGTTGTACTAGTCAAAAAAAAAAGAAATTATTTATTGCAAAGTTACTTTCCTTTATGGCATATCTGGGGTCTACCAGGCAGATTACCTAACTGGTTGAGGATATATTCCTCATTGGTTTAAGATTCCATTTCTGGAAGTCCTGAAACTAAGTCTAGGTTTGGCATACCTCATTCCTTTCACTTAGCGTTTTCCTGTGTGTTTTAAATTGACTTTAAATACTGAGTGATGAGTTTTAAAATATGATCTGTGAGCCTTTCTGTTTCATGACCTTTGGAATAACTTACCTGGTAGTGTTCTTGTATCAGGTTAATTTCCCACAAGACAAAGGACTCTATGTAGGTAGTGACATTTTTGAGAAACTGAATGTCTCAATATGTTCCACACTTGCTCAAGGTTGGCTGAGTACAGAATTTTAGGTTGAAAATCATTTTCCTTCAGAAATGAAAGTTATTTCTCCATGATTTTCTGGCATTCAGTGTTAAGAAGTCTGAAGCCATTATATTTCTTGATTTTAGGTTCTCATCGTATTTTCTCTATTTTACATCTGTTTGTGATTATGCTTTACTTATTAAGGGAATAGCTTTGATTTTATTTTCAACCCTCCCTTTTTTTGTTTTTAATATCAAACTTCTAATTTCCATGTACTCTTTATTTTTGTCCTCTGAGTTTTTTAAAAAGAGCATCCCATTTATTTCAAAACTATTATGATTTCTTTAATCTCTGGAGAATTAACAATAGTTTTCTTGAAGTTCTTTTAGTCTGTTTTTTCAAGTTGCTTCATTCCTTTTGTCTGGCTTTTTAATCTCATCTTTTATACTATAAAGGAAAAAATGGTAACTAGAAAGGTGTTATAAATTTTTAAGATTTTAAAAATTTGATCCTTTTAAGCATATTTAAGAATTGTGTTTCTCAACTATCCTCTCAGTATTTTTACCTTCTGTTGCTTTTGGCTCAGCTTCTGTCCTGGTTAAGCAAATTTGAACTCCACCAACCTACATCCCACACCTTCTTGTAGTTATAGTTTTTCATCTTTTTCTTAAACCTTGAGAGTTTATGCAGCTTCTTAGATGCATTTGAAATTAAGGAGGGAAGAAGATTACATGGAAGTGGGAGAAACAAGGCAGGGATCAAATTATAGGATAGTTAACAAGAATACTTGTTCTTTTCAGGGTTAATACCCCCTTTGAGTATGAAGGTATTTCAAAGGTCTGTTAACCTACATACACAAGAACAATGGACAGGGGTAGCTTAAAACCCTTTTCTAAGGAAGTTGTAGGCCTGGGGCATGGCTACCCACTATGACATGCCCAGTTAGGAATTTATGATCAGATCTCCCTGTAAGGCTACTTTCCATAGAAACTCCCTCTTTTTTTTTGGTCTACACCAGGAATGTTGATCTACCTAAAATGGAAAATAACCAAATTGGAAGGATGAGGGGATTGGAAATATATGAGTATGCGGTAGGGGAGAAAAAGAAGCAAATCTGTATTATGTCAATAATAAAGCCTAAAACCAAACAAATATCCAGAACTACCATTATAACCTTGCTATTTTGAAATGCAGAGATAAATACCATAAAAACAATCAGCCAAAAAATGTTTCAAGTAGGTGTTTCTGGGAAAAAGAAAATGGGGAGGGCAGAAGACAGCAGTTGGGACAGAGTCTTGTCTTGACAAATCTAGATCTACTTGCTACTTTACAGAATAGGCAATATAACTTTTTTTTTCTAAGGGGGAAAAAGTAGTCTAAAGTATAGAAGAGCCAAAATGAGTGTAGGGAAATCAACATGGAGAATACTGTATTGCAGGAGTCTGGGTGAGTAATGAAAATGATTCGATTAAGAGTTTAACAACAGAAAAGAGGAGAGGGAGTGGAGTCAAGATGGGGTAGCAGGTAAACCCTGAGCTTGCCTCCTATCGTGATCATTTCAAAATTACAACTAAATTATAGAATAGCCATCACTGAGGACCACCTGAAGACTAGCTGGACAGGATTCCTATAACTAAGGATATAAAGAAGCTGCATCCAGATGGTTTTTACAGAACAAAGAGGTGAGGCTCCTGAAGCAATTAGAAGGTCCCCAAGGACTGCTTTTGACCCCTTTGTACAACCCACCTTGTCTCTACTCAAATTTATGAGGGTGCAAAGGATTTAAGGGGTGGAGAGAGGGTATAAATAAATGAATGACAAAGAGAGGATTTAGCTACCTAGTGACCCTTTTGTTATTAAATTTGGCACATCAAAAAAAGCTGGTCTATCAGTAAACGTTTTTATGTTGTTATTAAAAATGTGTTTTTTAATGAAAATGCACGTTTTTAGAAATTATAAAAAAATTTATAAATTTGCAAAGCCACAGAATACTAATATAAAAGATAGTTCATAATTGTTTACTTCTTAGTTTTCACCAGAAATGAAGGCATTTAAAGGTTAAAAATTCAAATATATGGGGGGTGGCTCCATAATGTAGTGGTTAGCACATCTGCTTTACATGCAGAAGGTTCTGGGTTTGCACCCCAGGTGGAGGCACTGACCATACCCCAAGTGCACCGGGCCCTGGGTGCAACCCTACGACCATGTGGGAGGAGATGCCCCGCCTTCAGAGATCCAGTTCTTAAGGGGAAATGGCAGCATCCATAGGTCAGGGGTGAAAATCGGGGGTGGCGGGGGGGGAGGAGAGGGGAGATTAAAGAGGAGGGAAAAAAATTCAAATATATGTAATTGAAGCTACTGGAATAATAAAAGGAGTGACTGCAATGAAAAAGGATTTAATGGTACATGATAAAAGAATTATAATAAAAATATATCAGTTCAATTTTGAGAGCCTTTTAAAAATATGGGAGAAATAAATCAATTTCTATTTTATTTCTTCTCCCACTGTGAAACGGATTTTACATAGATTAAATGGCTAATTAAAAAAAATCCTTAGAAAAAAACAATAAGAAATAGAACTGAATATTTTCCACAGTTAGCGGGCTAGAAGAGGTGAGGACCTTGGAGAGTATGGAAGGTTTGAGGAGATAGACTTCAAAGTGTGGTAGAGAACAAAATAATTACAAAGAAAAGTACTGCCAGATTTTATTATACAAGATCAAGAAGCAAGGTAAGTTTAAAAGACAAATAATACAGTACAAAAAACTGAAGCAAATATGATAAAGTACAAAATAATAGTAATTAATAAAAATCTATTTGATGAATAAAAAAATGAGCAAAGTCTTCTCATCTGAGGAGGTACAAGTAAAGGAACATGTAAAACCGTTCACTTTTACTTGAATTTTAAAGGCCTAATTAAAATTTCCTCTAAACTATTTCATGGTAATTTAAGAATAGATGATGCTAGGAAAGAAGTGTTGTGTAATTAGCCTTTCCTATAGCTGTTGGCTGTGAACAAAGTTTTTGAAAAAATATTGACAATAAATATTAAGAGCTTTAAAATAGATACATACAGTACATGAGATTTTAGATCAGCTAACCCATTGAATTCATGTTATCTCTAGTGCCTAACACATTACAGTATGATGGACATGAAACATGTGCTTGTCGAATGAGTCAGTACGTAAGTTCAGCATCTCTACCCAGACAATTGTTAAAAAACAATATTCTATTGAGCAATTTTTAATGATCTGATTAGTTTTATTCAATGATTGATTAATCGGGCAGCATCCAATCTAGCAGATAGAGAGGAACTCTGAGGAGCCATACAAAATGAAAGGCTGTTACAGGCAGAAGGGAACACGACGAGGAAGTTGTACTAGGCAGGGAGTGGATTGGTTTTGGCAAGGTCACTTTCCTTTAGGGGATGACAGGGGTCTATTGAGCACATTACCTAACTCGTGCCAATCTAGTGATTCCTGATTGACTGGTTTAAGATTCCACTTCTGGGAGAGATGGAACTGTAATTAAATCTCTGTTCGGTGGGGTGGGGCTTAGCATAAGCACCTCCATTTTGGGCTTGTTGCCTTATTTTTAACATTATAGACATCCAGGGGAATCTCAGACGTATTAAGATGTGGCGCACCTCATGCAGACCATTTATGTTTTGTATTGTTGAAAATTTGAGAAAAAACATTATCTCTTGGTAGTAATTAGTACTAGCTAGGATTATAAAATAGAGCTAGGGAAGGGGGCATAAGAGCGAGGACTCTAAGTAGAGTCATTCGATGTGAACCCTAAGAAGAAATTTACCTGCTGAGATGAACTTCCCATAGTCAACCAGGGGCCCAAATTTTATAAATAATAAGAGCTTAATGGCCATTTGCTGACAGGGGTTTCTTACATACGCTATATAACAGGAAGAACCTCAAACTGAACTCTTGGCTTCCTGCACTATGCCTCAATTATTCACACAGTCTGAGTCAACCACTATGGGGGAAACCCTGGTGTGGTCTTTCTACCAACAGGTGGAGACCTGCTCTGTCCAATCAGAACTGCACAATTTGGACACCTCATTTACATAAAAGAGACCTAATTAGGAACTTGGGTGGAAATTTCACTGTAAAAGATGATCTCCCCTTTGTCTTGGTGGAGCACAATTTAGGTTGCTACCCGAATTTTTGTCTCCTGGGCTGCAGCTCCTTTTGCTTAAATAAATGCTGTATATTCTTTATCACAATCTAAAATTAATTTTAGTTTATAAGAAAGAGAGCAGCTGGGAAGCTGTTCCAACTCATTTAAGGATCTGAATTCTCTCAAATGTTGGGGCTCTCTTCCAGACATCAAGAACTGTTGATATTTCAAAGGAATAGTTTATTTAATTAAACGGAAAGAAAAGAGAAACCAATTTATCAAACTTAATTTGCTCATAAATTTATAATTCCATTTATAAGATTTAAAGCAAATTAACATCACAATTACAAAACATGTCAAGTAATATCAATTACTTGAACTCTGCATGATTTACTCTTTTTTAAGGGGATGATGTAATTTTAATTTTTTTTGAGATAATTGACATATAACATATAAATTTAATGTGTATAACGTTCATTTGATACATTTATATATTGCAATACGATTACTTTCATAGTGTTGGCTAATACTGCTATCATAACAGGTAATTTATTTTTTGTGGTGAGAACGATTAAGATCTGGTCTGTTAACCACTTTGAAGTTAATAATACAATTGGTTCATATTGTTAACTGTATTCCCAATGCTGTGTGTTAGATCTTCAGAACCTATTTACCATCTAGTTGCATACGATTTAGTCTTTTAGTGCCCTAATGATTTGCTACGTGTTCTACGTGTTGTTCTCCACTCCCCTCAGTGGAAGACAAAGTGTGACAGGCACAAGAGGCTGAAGAAGTGCTTGGCAAGAAAAATATTAAGGAACCATCCCAGTTAACTTAAAATTTTTCAGTGTGTTGGGGGAGAATGCCCTAGAACACACAGGTTCAGCTCACAAATCCGGGAGATTTTAGACAACCTCAAAGAGATACAACTAGAAAAGACAGGCTATTTAACATTTTCAGTAGACTCATAGGAGGTTTTAGTGAGAGAATAGAATAGGAACCATATCATGTCTTATTTAATCTCAATACCCACCCACCTAATTCTTTCAGTCAATGGTTCCTTTATTTTTAAATGGGCTGGCAGATGGGTTTATTCAACAGGCTAAAAGGAGGTAGGAATCGAATTTCTAGTCCAGTTCCACCTACCACTTATTGGAAGTCTGCTCTAATTGTGCTAAAGTTCTTTTCAGACCTACTTGAAGCAATGTGGAAGCCTTGAATGGCACCTTTCTGTCTGGACCCAAAGATCTAGGAAAAGCTCCAAGCTGTGACTAGACCTCCATGGACCCACTCTAGGAGTTTGCTCAACTTTGATCCCCAGTATTCCCAGATGACTAGGGAAGAAAATTTCTAGGAAGATAGATAAGCCATATAACTCCCTTCTAGACAACAGATTCTTTGTATTAATTTCCAGCCCTTGAAGGAGGACTATAATTAAGTAAACCTCCTCAGATCAGAAGAAGAGGATGGGGCATATTCCCTCCAGTGACAAAACAGGAAGGCAAAGAGAAAATCTGTAAGAGTGAAAACTGCCAGCACAGAACCCTCAAGTCCCCAGATTCATTCTGGGAAGGGGCTGTTGGAATCCATGCAGGATAGACTGGACTAGGAATCTGCGTAGGTTTTCTATCAACTTTTTCCCATCAAGAAATGTCAGGGACGAGAGACAGGAACAAAACACAAAGAAGTGTTAAAACGTCAGATGAAATTAGATGTCTTAACTTTTCACTAGCTTCTGTGAGACTGACATTCTAGCCAAATTTACCTTTCAAGAATCTTAAACAGTGAAATGGCTTAACCTGTCAGAGACTGAAGGCGGGGTAAAGGCTTTATGATCTAGTGAATGTACTTTTAAAATTCTAATCTGCCCCAGAGGTGTAAAGTGATGACCTGGGACTCTTGACTAATTTTTTATCTACTGACTCCACCTTTTCTCTCCAGGTGCCTTCTCTAGCTCAGAAATTTTTTCTTTGGATTGTGCCTGCTGGCTTCAAGTCAGGCTGAGATAGCCATAGGCAAAATCAAAATCTTGATCTCAAGGAGCATTCACTCTGGTGGGGACAGGCAATAACAAATCATTGATCTAAAACATAGATAGGGTCCTGTGGTGAGAAGGATTCCCAAGAGAGGTATAGAGGACTGCTGCAATTTTGAAACATTCTCCCAGATGCTGGTTTAATGAATGACTCGCGCTCCCCACGCTGCTCTCTGGCCCTGTCTGGGCTTCTGGCGGGGCTGCCCTCCTGGGCCTGCGTCCCTCCACTCCCGCAGGCCCACCCTAACCCTAGTGTCCTTCATGCTGGAAGTGAGCAGTGCTTGGTGCTGTTCCTGCAGGATGTTGCCCCCAGGCTTCCAAGGCCATCCGCCCTGAATTTTGGCCACTGAAGCCCCACAGGCAGGGTGGAGGAGCAGCTGGCTGCAGGTACCTGAGGGTCCAGTGGGTCCAGGGTTGCAGCCAGGAGCAGCTCTATCTTGAATCTGGTCCTCCCTGAGAACTCTTATCTGGCAAAGTCCCCCTCGCCCCCACTACAATTGCCTTCCTTTCTGGGGAATCTACCTTAGTTCTTGAAATTCCACAATGAAGACTCAGTTCTTCCAGGGGTGGAGCTCTGCCTCTATTACCAATTATTTCATAGCTTAATGGAAAACATTTAATGAGGACTTTACAATATGACAATCCGCTAGAGAGCAGCGTGCTGTACACGGTTCCCAAGGGGCGAGGGAAATATGAGTAACAGATTTCCCAAAGTTTGAGGTTTGAATAAAGCTAGCTGGAGTCATAAAGTAACTCGTTAACTAGTCAATTATGTTTATCAGCACAGAGTAGCAAATATTGTCAGCATTCCCACTTTTGCTTAAGTGTGATATTTCAGGAAAGGCTTGTTTTCTTTGTCTATCTGTAGGGTTCAACAAAATTGTATGGTAGGTAATGCTGGGGGTGGTCAGCCTAAGTGGCTCTGGAAATCCGGAGCCCAGAGATCAAAGAGATGCCTTAAGCATTTGTGCCTGTGGTTTCTCAGACTTACTTCCATGGCTGCTTTTTAAAGAGAACCTCCAGTTCAGACCTTGGAGGAAAAAAGGGGTTGTATGGAAAGTAACCTCACAGGGGGATCTGACCATAAATTCCTAACTGGGCATGTCAGGGTGGGTAGTCACACTCCAGGCCTACAACTTCTTTAGTGAAAGGTTTTAAACCACCCCTGTCCATTGTTCTTGTGCATGTAGGTTAACACACCTTTGAAATACCAAAAGTAATACCCCTTGAATGGGGTCGTAACCCTAAGAGAGCAGTAATCTTGTTAACTATTCTGTATTCCAATTCCTACCTTCATATAACCATCCTTATGTTCTCTCCTTAATTTCGAATGCATAAAAGAAGCTGCAAAACTCTTATTCTCCAGAGCATTTGAGATCTTGCTCCTCACATAGTTGTCAGTTTGGCTCAACTCATAAAAATTCTTTGCAGGATTGAATATTTCTTACATTGATAAAGGACATTAAGAAAAAAACTAAGGAAATATAAATAAACTATGACACTTGATAATAATGTATTAACATTGGTTTATTAATTTTACCAAATGTATCAGACTAATGTAAGATAAGTATAGGGGAAATGTGGTTCGGAGCATATGGTAACTATTATATTCTCAGTTTTTCTGTAAATCTAAAGCTATTCTAAAAAATAAATCTATTAGAAAGGTGGGGAAAAAGTCCCTCCAAAGGGGAGATAGCTCATATGCAAACAAAAAATAAGGGAATGGTGTCTGAAAAAAATATAAATCAAATTGCTTCATATACAGTTTTTTCTTAACACAACAAAGTAACGGTTTCTGATAGCAAAGTGTGTAATGCCTGCTCCCTCCAGGCTCCAGCTCCTGGCAGTTTGACCTTTGAGTTTTGTCCCCACAAAGGAAGTCAGCGGCCACTCTATGCTCTCTTTCATAAAGCTACCTTCACCTTTATTAGGAATTTTGTATATCTTTCTCTAACAGTGCTAGTATATTTGCATTAGAAATTGCTGTGTTGTGTGGAGTTTTTGTGGAGTTTTGTGTGGAGTTGTGTGGAGATTTTGACTGCATTTTGCTCCTTAGCCATATAGTCCCCATAATCACTGTGTGTATGTGTGTGTGCATATGCCCATGTGTAATTTTGCAAAACAAAAGGTTTTCAGAAATTACATGTGGTGAATAAATGGCCCTCTAAAGATGTCCACATACTCATCACTAGAACCTATGGATATGTTAACTTACATGGCAAATGAGACTTTGTAGATATGATTTGTGGATGAAAAAGGGTTCTAGGGCAAGTAACTTCAAAGGGTGATAGATTATAAATTCCTAACTGGGCGGGTAGATTATAAATTCCTAACTGGGTGGGTAGTCACACCCTAGGCTTATACCTTCTTCAGTAAAAGGCTTATCTTTGCCTTAAGCAAGCCCTGTCCATTGTTTCTGTGAATCTAGGTTAATACCCTTTTGAAATGCCTCCTTTTCAAAGTAACCACCTCAAGACAGCACATATTCTCATTAACACGATTTTGTAATCTAGCCCCTGCCTTGTCTTCTCCTACTTTCTTGAAACTTCTTTACCTGCCCTCCTTAATTCCAAATGCGTAGAAGAAACTGCAAACTGCCATTCTCAGAAGCATTTTTCTCAGTCTGTTGAGCTCTTTCTTCCAGGTGGATCCTCTGGCTCAAATAAATTTTTGTAAAAATTCTCTACAGGTTTGGCTGTTCTTACTTGGACAGATTTAAGAACTCTGAGATCAGGAGATTATCCTGGATTATCCAGGCGGGCCCAAGATTATCACAACAGTTCTTAGGGAGGTTGAAGGGTCAGATAGAGAAAAAGGCTATATAACAACAGAAGCAGAGACAGAAAAGGCAAAGTGGTGAGGAGCCATGAGCCAAGGGATGAGGACAATTTTTAGAAGCTGGGAAAGGCAAGGAAACAGATTCTTCTCTAGAGGCTCCAGAGAGAACACTGCCTATTTGATGCCTTGATTTCAGACCGATGAGACCCCTTTTGGGCTTGTGATCTCCAAAATGACTCTAAGATTATAAACTACCACCACGATTGTGATAATTTGTTATGGTAGCAATAGGAAACTAATTCAGCTTATATCCTGTTATGTCAGAAACATTTTGGGGAAAATATTGATTTGAAGATCTTATTAGAAATCATATTAATGGTACAGAAAACATTATGAGTTTGATCTAAATGGGTTAAAGAACCAGTTAACAATACATATAAGGGTTTGTAGTTACACCATTCAAACAAAAAACCCTTTCAAGGAGATAATTTAAATGTTCTCTAGTCTATGGCCATGCTACCCTGAACAAGCCCGATCCTGTCTGATCTTGGTAGCTAAGCAGGGTCAGGCCTGGTTAGTACTTGGATGGGAGACCACCTGGGAAGACCAGGTGCTGTAGGCATAAAAAAGAAAAAAGGAAATAAATAAATAAATAGATAAATGTTCTCTAGCGCCCAACTTCATTGTACTGACCTTTTTTTTTTTTTAATGCCTACAGCACCCGGTCTTCCTAAGTGGTCTCCCATCCAAGTATTAACCAGGCCTGACCCTGCCTAGCTTTGGAGATCAGACGAGATTGGGCATGTGCAGGGTAGCATGGCTGTAGACTATATTTTATATTCTTATATATGATAAATCACAAGTATTCAGAAAGAATGAGTGCATTTGTTTTCAAGATTATTTTGGTTTTTGTTCTTTTCCTCTCCCTTAAAAACTTGTAACTTCTGCCACTAATTTTTAAATAGTAAAGAAACTTGGAACTCCTGAATCCAAAGAGGTCAAAGAGGTTAATCCTAAAAGGAAAGGTCATGAGCAAAGTCTTTTCTATTGTCATCTGACCTGAAACAAGAATACTTTGAAGGATTTGTTATCTAAGAATGCAAGACTTACAAAACATTGTTATTCAAGGCAATACACATGACCCACCAATCCTTATCAACTAAAAATGTATACCCTTAGGGGAAAGGAAGACTTTTTGTTATCTTTGCTCTAGGCCCAGACATTAAGGGTAGTCTTTTAGATAGACTACTAAAAGGATAGTCTTTTAGTTGTCCAACTTAGAAATTTAAGCATTAATATTTTATTATCCTTGCCTTTGGAGAAACCAAAAAGATTCAGAAATCCATTATCCAGAAGAGAAATTGTTTGCAGACATTTATTTAAAATTTGAATTGTCATTGAAGAACCAGTTTCTTAATCATAATTTAAATAAAATAAATATAAAGTTCTATCATGTAATAATATTTTATTTTCACCTAATTTTAATCTACAGTTATTTTAATCTGTGCTAAATACTTTTTATTTTATAATTTTGTTTACCCTGTCTAGAGTATATAATATTTTATTGCTATTGCTTATGGTTATTTTTATTTCTGGATTAGCTTTTGCATATGTCTAATACTTTAAGACAGGCTATTCTGATTGTGAAACTATTCTGAGTATAAATTTATAGGCAAAAGGTAACAATTTCTTCGATAAGATTAAATAGTCTTAATTTTTAAAATCCATCCTAATTATGAAAGAGAAACTTGGTAATACCAAGTAGTCTAAGTTAGTGATTCTCAGACTTTGTTCTTAGGCAAAGTCTCAGTGGTTCTCAGACAATAGCATTTTTCATTTCCTTCCATAAAAGAAAAAATTACAAATATTTTTTTCCCAGTAAGAGCATTAATGAAAAAATACCACCATTTACTCTCACTGTCATTTTATAAAATATAAAAGAAAAACATGTTCTCAAATTAAGTTCTAGGCCAGACTCAGAAAAGACAGTACTCACATGATAAATATTTATGTATGTGAGAATCTTGACAGAAGGAACAGCAAGTACATGAAGAATTGAAGTAGCAGCAAAACCATTGTGGCTGGAGCAGAGTGAGCAGGGAAAGGATAGGATGTTGTAGACACTGACTTTTCCTCTGAGTGAACTCGAGATCCAGTGGAGGGTTTTGAGCAGAATGAGTTGACTGATGACATTTTTAAAGAATTTAGCTGATGTGTTGAGAATAGATTAGCGAGGATGAGGATGGGCCAAGGTTGGAAGCAGAGATGAGTTTAGAGGGTACAACTTAAGTCAGATGAGAAATAACAGTGTTTCAGATTAGGGTGGTAGCGGCAGAATACAGATTCTGAAAATATTTTGAAGATAGAGCCAGTAGAATTTCCTGATGAATTGAACGTGGGTATGAGAGAAAGAAAGGAGTCAAGGATAATTCCAAGGCTTTGTCCTGAACAACAGGAAGGACAGAATTGGCATTAGTCGAGGTAGATAAGCCTGCAGGTCGTGATGCAGAAAGGTAGGATACATTGATCAGGAATTCCATTTGGGAGAATATAAATATTTATATTTATATTGCTTTTTAAACACCCAAGAGGAGATGAGTAAACAGCTAAGTAAAGAGTTCTAGGATTCAGAAGTCTGAGCTAGATATAAAATTTGAAAATCATCAACATATATATGAAATTTGAAGCAATAAACTAGACGAGCTTATCAAGGAAGTGAATGTAGTTAGAGAGAGAAAAAAACCTGAGGTCTGAGGCCTGGGACACCCTAACTCTAAGAGGCCAGTGAGAAAAGGAGCCTGAGAATGAGTGACCAGCGAGATAGGTGGAGAACCAAGAGAGGGGACTATCCTGGAAGCTAAGTAAGTGTAGAAAGTAAGGAGTGATTGATCATGTCAAATGCTGCTGAAGGGTAAAGCAAGATGGAAGTTGAGAACTGAGTGAATGTCATTGGTGACCTGGCCTAGAGCCAGGTGTTGTAGAATGAAAGAATAAGAACCAGAGACAATAAATATGATCAACAACTTTAAGAAGTTTTCGGCAGAGGGGAACAGAAATGAATTAGCAGGTATTGTGTGAAGTGGAGTTAAAAGAATTAAAAAATATATTTAAGATGGGAAAAAGAACAGCATGTTTGAATACTTCTAGGAAAGATCCAGTAAAGAGGGAAAAATGGATAAGATTGAAGAGAGAACGTTGCTGAGTGATGACTCGGAATAAGCAAGAGGGATGGAATCAGGACACAAGCAAAGAGACTAGCTTTAGATATTTCATTTGCAGTAACAGGAAGGCACAGTGTATGGGTACATTTGTGGGTAAAAGGGTTGATGTGCTTATGGTAGACTTTGGAAGTTCTCTTGATTGATTCAGTTTTCTCAGAGAAATAGAAAGCAAGTTGAGAGTAAGGATGGGAGAGGAGATGTTAGAAATTTGAGGAAAGAAGGAAATGGGTTAGGAGAGTGGGAGAGGACCGAGCCTTGGAAATGCAGTATGATTCCCATGCAAGCAAAACCTACTTGAGGTCTCTGTTAATAAACAAAGACTTTTGTAATCTAAAAATAGAAACAGCTAAGTAAATTATTGAATTAAATAAGATATTGCCATTAAAGAGAAGGAAGTAAATATTTGGGTAGAACTATCTGAGAGATGTTAAGTAATAAAATTTGAGACAGAGCAATATATAGTATAACTCCATTTTTATATAAATCAAATAATAATTACCTGTGTCTGTATGTATTTGTATATTTATTGCCAGAGGAATATAAATATAGGAGAAATAATCACGATTCTGCTAACAGCAGATAGATATCTTTGCAGGGGAGGTTCTTTTTATTTTCCTCTTTTCTATGGTTTGAATATATTTCAAACAACATTGACTTTCAAGAACGCAAGTAGGATGCTTGAAGTGGTCAGATTGTGTGATTGACGCAGGGGTAACGACAGTGAATATTGATTGTGCATTTAAGTGTCATGCACTATTCTAAGCATTTTACACAGAGCAACACATTTACTTCTCATAACCTTATGAGTACGTATTTTTATCACCCACATTTTTTTACAGATTATAAAAAAATTGAATCACAGAGCTGTTAATTAACTTGCCTAATGTCACATTAGATCAAGCTATACATTAGAAAGAAAATATGGGAGGCAATCTGTATTATTACATTGGGGAAAGTCTTGTCTAAGCATGAAGCAAAAATCAAACACCATAAAAGTTTACAAAACTTAACCAAAAAAAAAGTTAAACATTTGTGATGGCAAAAACGATTTTAAACATTGTTGAAAGACTAATTTAAACTGGGGAAAAATTTTGACATATATGACAGATGGAAGTTCTTAATATCCAAAGGACTTGTTAATTATTCCTCAATTTAAACTTTAAGAGATGAATAATCTGAGTGAAAAATAGGTAAAGGAATTTCTAAAAGAAGTTCAAATAGTCATGAAATATATGTGAATGTTAAAAGTTCAATAAATTTAAATAAAAACAATTATGTTTTTCTCCCTAATGGATTAGAGAAAAAAAACCCTAATAAAAGGAAGATTAGTGAAGGAGTGTCAGTATGTGTGGTGGGGGGAAATGGTACTTAAATGTACTGTTAGAAAGATCATCAATGAGTGCTATATTATTTGAGAATATTGACTTGTGTTATAGGAAAAAATAAAAACAAATAGAATGGATGAACCAGTAAGCAGTGTTAAGTCCAGTGCAGGGGAAGAATAAGTTTTCTTAAACTCTTAAAGTCTGATTGAGTCTGAGAATTACACTGTCAATGACAGATTAACAGGAGAAAAACATACAAATTTGTTTAATATAAACTTTACGTGACACAGGAGACTCCATAAGGAAATGAAGACCAGAAGAAATAGTTAGACTTGAGTATTTTTATGCTAAAGTTGATGGCTGATATCTGACAGGTTAAGGAGTATGAGGTAAGTGTCAGTAATGGGGCGGGGGGGGGGTGTGGAGGAACTTAGCAAGTCCTGTTTGTTCAGATTCTTCTTGGCGTCCCTTTGTCTTTGGAGATAAGGATGCTCCTTTCCTCCAGGTACAGGGAGGGCACTTTTTACATGAGGGTTTTATGACCTGTTTTTAGGGGAAGATGGGGGAAGGTCAGAGTGACCTTCTTGCTTCTGCTGTTTCTCAAATTCCTTCAGTATAAAATATTCGCTATGCCAAGTTGCCATATTTTGGGGTAGCATGTCCTGAACCCCATCACCAGATAGCAACTTTTAAATAGCTTACAGTATATAACTTAAGTATATGACATAATATCTTATGAGATACGGACAAGACTTATAAGAAGTATTAATGTGCATGATAAACAAGAGGCTTGTAAGACATTGGCAGAATTGAGATATTAGACGTGCTAAATATCAAGTAAATTAGTAACCTGTAAACCATATTAAAAGTCATAGAATAAATGGAATATATGATGGAACAAACAAATGTGTCATAGTTGAAAGATCAAGTATACGTAGAAATTGTGCCAACTCTAGGCTGATAGCTATGTCAATCTCAAATTGGTAACCCATTGGTGACACCCATTATGGTTCCATTCTGTTCCAATTTGAGCTCTGCCCCAATAGGCTAAGTGGTAGCCATAGCTGTGGGCAGGTATACTTGCCCTTGTATCTTTCTGACAGAGCAAGTATATATTGGGTCCAGGCATTTGCTGAATCCCCTTGCTCAAAGCTCCACTCTGGTCCTCATACCCACACCATTAGTAGAAAAGACAGAGAGGAAGAATGAGAGACGAGACATATGAATATCGAGTAATCCAGGCGTCAGGTAATATGGTCCTTCCATCCTACTTTGTGCCCCATTTTAGGTGTGTTAACCTACTCCATCTCTATCATCTTGATTCTTACTATGTTTCCAGTTGATTTTGTAAATGTGGTTTGAGTATCTTAATTTGGTTTATGAGCCTTTCTGTCCTATGACTTCTTGGATAGCATGACTGGGAGATTACTTGGGGGCAAGATCATATGCCTACTCCAGGATGTAAATTGTACAACCTTTTATTTTTATTTCTTCTTATTATTATTTGGGAGGCATATGAAAATTTCCTACTCTGTTTTCACCATCAGAACTTATGACCTCAGTCTTTCTTCCTTGCCTTGGAATAAGGCCAAAAGAGAGACACTGGCTACTTTGACAACCTTCAAGCAGGCTCCAGGAATGCCACCAACAGCGGGCCTTTGAGACCAAATCCAGCAATCAGAACTTTATCATTTTCCTCAATAAAATTAAAAAAAAAAAACATCAGTGGGTGCAGAGGCTGTGATTTTTTTTTTCCTTTTCTTCACTAGCTGGACGCTAACGCACTTCCTGATGGCAGAATTCGACTGTTCGGCTTCAACCCCTACTTTCTCCACATGGTTCCCTTTGCATGGGAAACAGCTCCTTAAAAGTGTTGGCCTTCAGGGCTGTGCCCAAATGAGCTTTCTTGTACTGTTTATCATGCCACTCCTGATTTCATCGGTGGTTCTAGAGCTTCCTGGAAGTACAAAGACCTCAATACTTGTCATCCTGCCAGCACCAGGGGCCTGAGCAAAAGAGCTGTACAACCTTTTAGAAGAACATTTTAGATTATATGTCAAAATATAAGTCTTACACAGGATTTATAAAACAAGTGCGAATCTTTTGATAAATATCCCACTTTTAGGCATTGGCACAAAAGTCAAACATATGAAATGATTTGTATAACGTTTACTCTAGCATTGTTTGTAATTATGAAAATTGTACAAAAAAAATCTTAATGTCAGCTTAGAATTACAACCTTATTTTGTGTCTGCTGGTCCTTGAAAAACAAAAACTTCAAACTAAAAGGAATCACAATGAATGGAATCACAGCTAAGGGCAAAAATGACTCTTGGTAGCTGTGTCAGAAAGAAGTTGAATGGTGTGGATATGCAAAGTACAACATTGTGCCACGGAGAGATGTTACTAGTGATAACAAATGGTGGTGGGTAATAAAACATAAAAAGTTGTTTTTAGTAATCGACACACACACACAAGCACACACCCATGCACATGCACAAAACATGATAAAATTTGGCAAATTCTGATAGAGTTCCACAACTTTTTGGCTTTGGGTTACATGGTGGTGGCACGATATCTTCCTATAGTATTATTTATCAACCTTTTCCAGATAGTCAAACAGATAAAGTGATTTTAGATGATTGATTGGTGGCACCTGAAACAGCTAAAACTCATGAAAACCAACAGAGGATTTTTATTTGTGTTTATATCCAGGAGGATTTTTATTTGTGTTTATATCCAGTAATCATTTAATTACTTGCCACTTGAGCCATGGTTTAACATGTGTATTTGTGGGAAACAAGTCTGTCTGGTGTAATCAGGAACCCCTATTGATCTCTGAAGGAGGATTTAAGAATGAGACTTTGGAGGCTGAAACTAGAAGGCTAAGTAGCACCCCCCCAAAAGATGTCCATATCCTAAACCCTAAACCTGTGAATATGTTACCTTATGTGGCACATGGACTTTATCGGTCTGATTAAACTGAGGTTCTTAGGATGGGAAGATTATCTTGTATAGAAGTGATGTAATCAGAAAGGTCCTTACAAGTGGAAGATCAGAGTCAGAAATATTTTAAGATGCTATCTTGCTGGCTTTAAAAATAAAGGAAGAGATTACTAGGAGAGAAATTCAGGCATCCACAAGAATCTGAAAAAGGCAAAGAAACAAATTTTCCCCTAGAGCCTGCAAAAACAAAACAAAACAAAAAACAAAATACTAGCTCTACTTGTGCCTTGATTTTAACTCATAAGATATATTTTGGTCTTCTGATCTCCAGAACTGTAAAATAATAATTTGTGTTGTTTTAAGGCACTAAATTTGTGGTAATTTTTTACAGCAGCAATTGGAAACTAACATTGAGTCAAAAAATATTTTAAAATAGTGCTTCTTAACCTGTTTATGGTAAAGGTTCAGCTTGTTTTAATCTACAAGCATGGACCAAACCATTTATAAGATATAATTTTTTAAAAATTGAAATTTTAAAACATATAAAATACAAGCCCCATTTAAAAAGTAATAGATCCATCTGACATACATTACACTGTCAAATTGCTTAATCATTCCTTAACACTTACATTCATTTTTTGCACTGTTGTCCTCAAGTTACAAACAATTTGCAGGTAAGCATGAAAGTCTATGGACCACGCTTTGAGTAGCTTTTGTTTCAGGTAATTTAAGACTGAGTGGTGCTTATTCGAGGTGGTAGTGTCTAGAAATCTCAGCAGAACATCAACACCTCAATTTGTGATCATCACATGGGAGGTGCAAAACCCTGCCAGTGGGGTTTCTGATTACCTGATGCTGAACATTACTGAAAATGCTTCTTTTAAAGTAAGAGGTGTATTTGCTATAGCCCAAAAGGGTGTGAATAACAGCAATGTACATTTCTAGGGGAATATACAAATAGCTTCAAAAATCAACCTTAGTAATCAAAGAAGTCCAAATTAAGATATGATTTATCATTTACATTTCATCTTAAGAAGTGAAAGAAGGAAAGAAGATATCCAAGACTAGCCAAAGTTATTAAAACTAAACTCTCATTTACTACTGCTAGGGATATAAACTGATACATTATCTAAAAACAGTTGATCCAAAAGAATTAAGACTCTTAACAGTTTTTATGTATATTGAATTGATAATTAGACTTAATAACTTAATATGAACATAATATGAAATATAGGTAAAGTTTAATTGGCATGTCATAAAATGCAGCTAAAGACATTGTTTAATGTCTAAAGATTAAAAGAAAAATTTCTAAATGATACATTAAATGGTACATTAATACAAAGTAATATTATTAGTCATTAATGTGATTCTAAGTGGTTTTATTCATTATTATTTCATTTTTATTTTTGGCAAAATGATAAACTACTCAGGCTATTAAATAGCAAAGATGAGCTCTTACAGGATGTAAGATATATTACAAACATTAACCCTGTGTACTTTCTGGGTTTTATTAGTTCAACATCCTCTTATTACCCCTGCTTAGAATATAATTCTTGCCATTCACCCATTCACTAAACATAATTATAAATAAATAATATACTTAATAGTAAAATACATCTAAGAAAGTAAAAATATTTCCATTTTTCCTCTTGCTATTTACATCAATTTTTTAAAATTAATTAATTTATTTTTTATGGTGACATCGGTTAACAAAATCTAATGTGTCAGCTATACATTTTAACAGTTAAGGCATATATCTATTTACATTGTATGTTCATCTTCCATAGTTAGATTTCTTTCTGTCACCACATATTTGAACCCTTCTACTGTCTCCCTCCCCCCTCCCTCCTCTACCCTAATTTTTAAAATTTTCTTTCTAAAAATCTATTTTTAGTGTATTGGCTTTGCATGTGCCCTCAGCAAATTCTTACTCTACCCGTTTGGGTAATCTTTCATTGCCTGTGCTCATTCCTCGCTTCTCTAAAAGCTAGTCAGAGACGCGAATGGTCACCAAGGCATGAGTTATAATTAGTATGGAAACTCTCAATGACTTTTCCTTAATTCCTAGGTTCTTCTCAACTTTTATTTCTATGATTGCACTATGGCTATGGCTTCTTATCATGTTTACAGATGATGAAAACTGTGTCCATGATTCAACTGAGTAGAAAATGTTAAAAAAAAAAAAAAGTTGAAGGTCTTTTTATTAGAGGAAAAGGGACTTGTATCAATAAGAGAGTGTGAGTGGGGACAGTGTCAGTGTTGGAGAAGCTTCATTACATGTTTTAAGTTCCCCTTAGTTCTTTTTTTTTAAAAAAATAATTGTATTAGGTTCAAGTATACAGTACATTGATTAGACATTTATACATTTATAAAGTGATCCCCCTAATTGCTCTTTCTCTCCTCTGGCTCTCCACCTATCCATTACATTAATGCTTACTGCAATCCCTATGCTGTGCTCCCCATCCCCATGACTATCTATCAAGTACTAATTTGTACTTCTTTAACCCTTCACCCCTTTCTCCCAGCTCCCCAACCTCCATCCCCTCTGGCCATCACCAGATTGTCCTTTATATTTGTGAGTCTGTTTTGATTAGTTTGTTCCTTTTGTTCCTTGGATTCTGCATATAAGTGAAATTATATGGTATTTATCTTTCTGTCTGACATTTCATTTATCATAATAACTTCTAGGTCCATCCATGTCATTGCAACTGGTAAGATTTCATTTTTTTTAATGGTTGAGGATTATGAACCATAACTTCTTACCCCTTAGTTCTTAATGTAAGTTTATCCAATTCTTTACCTGTGGCTCTGGCCACATTCTAGTACTTAGAATAGTTTTAAAGACACTCAATAAATATCTGTTCACTGACTGGCAGAAGCATCCAAATCACATTGTGCTTCAGTGGTCATGACTATATTGTTTTGTTTAACTTTTCTGAATGATGATCAAAATAATAAATAATTATTAAAAATTTAAAAAATATAGAAATTTACAAAAAAATTACTGATAAATAGTCATTGTTAATGTTTTGGTATCAACCGTTCCAGATTTTTTTGTGTGAATATTTTTATAAAATTGAATTATTTTCTATATTGTTTCAAAATCTGTATTTTTTTCACTTAATAATATTTATGGATAAGTTTTCATGTTATTAAAACTTCTTTTACAATATTCTTTATGGCCAAGTAATAATCTTACTTATGGATGTTCTATAATGTATTTATTATTATACAATTAGGTTATTTACAAGTTTTCTTTATAATAAATAATATTAAAATGAATCTGTGTGTAATACTTTGTTCACTCCCATTAGTTAAATTACTCAACAAATGTTTATCAAGTATCCATCATTTGCCCCTGCCATTTTGTAGCTTATATTCTAGTGGCTTAAAATAATATTACAGAAGTGGAATCACTGTAAAATAATATTACAGACATGAGTATTTTTAAAATTTCTTTTTAAAAATTATGGCAAAATGCACATAACATAAACTTTATCATCTTAATCATTCTTAAGTATGCAATTGAGTGACATTAAGTACATTCACATTGTGCTATCATCACCATCATTGATCTCCAGAACTGTTTTTATCTTGCAAAACAGAAACTCTGTATTCATAAAACAATAATTCCCCATTTCCCATTCTCTTTTCCCCCAAACACTGACAACCATCATTTTACTTTCTGTTACTATGAATTTGACTACTCTAGGTAACTTCTATAAAAAGGAAGCAAATAGTTTAAAACTTTTAATATATGTGCCAATTTTTCCTCTAGATAAGTTATATTAATGTATACCCCAGAGCTGAATATAAAAATGCTTGTTTCCTTGTTTCTTCATCTACACAAACTATTGTCCTTTTTTCATCTTGCTAATTGGATAGACAAAGAAATTTCTTTTTTTCTTATTATTGAAGGTGAATATTTTTCATGCTTATGGTCACAATTACTCTTCTGGACTAATGTATTTCTCATTTTATTGATTAGAAAACCAAAGATTAGAAAAAGCAATTTGTGCAGGACCCCACAGCAAGATAGAGCTAGAATTTTGAACTAAGTTCATGACTTTGGGACCAGTTCTATACTATTCAGCCATATTGCCTCACTCTTGATTTTCTATTTTGGGCTGAAAGTCCAGAATTACAATATTTTTGTTTGTAGAAGGATTTAAAGAAAATCAAATTCAACTCTGTGATTTTAGGTAAAGAAAGGGAGGCCAAAGTAGGTTAGCCCTTAATGACATTCAAATTCTTCTATTTAAAAAAATTTCCATGCCTGGGCATGTATCATAAAAGACCGAGTGAATTGCCCCAAATTATATAGCTATGGGAGGAGCCTTAATAAACTCAGATCTCCTGACTCCTGATCTGGTGCTTTTTCTGCCGTATTAGATGACTGTACACTTTGAATTACTGCTTTCTCTCCCTTGATCATACTCCGCTGTAATATATAATAATAATTAATATCAGCCTTTATTTAGTGCTTACTATTTGGCAGATGTTGTCCTGAGCATTGTATATGCATTACCTCATCAGATCCTCTTCCTACTTTAGCAAAGAATGTTTAATTCTCATGAATGACTTGCCCATGATTACACTAATAAGTAGTGGAACCAGAATTTAAACCAGTTAGTCTGATTTCTGACTTTAAGTCAGGAAAGTTAAATAAAGAAAATCAAAATACAACCCACCTTACTGTTGAAAACAGGTAGGGATTGTAGATTAAAAGTATTAACTAGGATGCAAGGAGGCAGAAATAGGAGAAATGGGAATAGAGAAAACTTGACTTTCTAGAAGAGTGAGACCTCTGGAAATAGCACCAATTTATTCATTCACTGATTTATTGCATATATGTTTATTGAATGTCTACTTTCCTCGACAGTGGAAATACTAGAGAAAAAGAAAGTCATGATTCCAATCCCCAATGACTGTATTAACTGGAAGGAACATGGGCAAAACACAATGAAATGCACTGTGATAAGTGCTATAATGGGTGCCCACTCAAGGCTCGGTGGGAGAAAGAAGAAGCATCTAAATCTATTTTGGAGAGTCGAGGAAGTCTTTGTAGTAGAAGTGACCATTGAAATTTGTGCAAAGTCTCTGAGATGAAATGAGCTCATAAAAGAACTACAATACATCAATATCATTAGAACATTAACACTAATATTGGTGGGAGGTAGGAGTGAGGCTGGTGCCAAACCAAGAAAGTCCTTAAATGATAAGCTAAGGAGTTTAAATTTTATCCTGCAGATGATGGGAAACTATTATATGTTATATACATTTTGTTTTTCCTTTGAGAGAAATGAGTTCTTATTACAGGTGGTAAAAAATAATGTAAAATGATAAAGTCCCTGTTCTCAAAAAGCTTGAAAATTAATTTGGCAACAGATAAGCTAATTCTTCTATAGCACTGAAAATCTTGTAATAGTTTGGTCAAAACAAAATAAAACAAAAAAACAAAAACTAAAATTGATATATGCTACCCTACTTAAACTTTTCAATAACCTCCATGCCTTTTCATATGTCTTGAATGTCTGATTGCTTTACTGAAAAATGTCTACTTAAACTTTGAAACTATCTCCTCTGAGAAGACTTTGTGTGTTTACCATTTGGCAGGCATTGTGCTGAGCACTTTAAACACATCATCTTATCAGATTCCTATGGCAAATTAAAAGGTTAGTTTTTATTTCTTGTTGAGAAGACAAAAATTTGGGTAGGTTGGGTGTCATGCCCAATGTTACATAGCTAATATGTAATGAAACAAGAATGAATTCAGTAAGTCTGAGTTTTGACTTTTAATCAGGAAGGGCAAAGTTAGATGAAAAGAAATTCAGTCCCTCTAGAGCTGAAAACTGACAAAGGGTATAGATTAAACTTTCTTTTGTTCTTTCTCTCTGGTGTGGTTTTCCACATGGCTGAGGTTATAGTCTAATGGAACTCTACCTCTGCATTTGTCTAATCAGATTACGAATGACAAGACTTGGATTACTTATTACTATGTTCCTAGCACCTATCTCAGCACCTTGCACTTCACAGATGCTTAATAAATGTTTGTGAGATGAATAAATGCCTGTTTCCTTTCCACTCTGTGTACTGTGGACAAAGCTCAGGTTGTTGTAGAGTTAGGTCCATGCACTGGCTATCTTTGCTTTGTGAACTTTTTTTTCTGGAACAGTAGAGCTAGGAAAGAGAAAAAAGTTTTGTCTTTTCACATCCAATTGCCTTTGAGGAGCTGGGAAGAGAGCAATTCACACTTGATTATCTTACATCAGATAAATTAGCAGCACTTGGATTGTGGAGGAGTCAAGAGCTAGAGCTCTCTTCAGTCTGACTAGCCAGCTCCGTCTCAGCTCAGAGGCCATGCTTCCTTCCCTGCCAGTCTTGGCTCTCAGCCTCCTAACTGCGGCCTTGGGCCAGACATTACAATTTCGAGAACATGTCTTTCTTAAATTTCTGGGCTTGGACAAGGTTCCTTCTCCACAGAAATTCCAACCTGTGCCTTATATCATGAAGAAAATTTTCCAGGATCAAGAGGCAGCAGCCACCACTGGGGTCTCTCAAGACTTATGCTACGTAAAGGAGCTGGGAGTCCGTGGGAACGTACTTCGACTTCTTCCAGATCAAGGTAAGGATATTGGAGTGTTTTCTAGAGGAAAATCTGGCATTGGAAGAAAGGAAATAAAGGGCAGTAACAGTTACTGAGGGGTTCATAGATAGCAGGACTTGCGCTGGTATTTTATATATTTTATCTCATTTAATCCCAACAACGATTCTGAGAGGAAGGCTCAGACAGTAGTAGATAACCTGTAACCTATTCAAGATTATACAGCTAGTGTGTGAACAAAGTCAGGATTCAAAATAGGTTTTTTTCTGAACCAACAACTTTGTGCTGCAGTTTAGGAGAGGTGAAGGTGGAATTGGGGCTCTGTCTCCCACTCTTTAGCGCACAATTTACGCATCCTAGTGCCTTTGGTATGGCAAGCAGGGGACAAAAATTTTGACCTTAGTTTGCCCATGAGACTAGCTTTACCTTCATTAGATGGAAAAGGCTACTCTTGGTTTACGGATACTGAACAATAATATATGCCATTGTCATACATACCCTTTATATAAAGATCTAAGTGAGTGCCATTTAATACTTTGCCAAACTGACAACCCACCAAAATTACCCAAGTCAGTTGTTAAAAAGCTGATTCTTCAGCCCAGTTCCTACCCTTCATTCTCCCATCCCATTCTTATTTAAGTCAGAGGTGGTTGTTGTAATCTGCATTTCTATTAGCCTCCCAGGTGGTTCAGAGACAGAACTGAGAGCCCTGATTGGTTAGTTTTAAAGCAATTTGAGATTAAGATTTAAATACTTATTTGTCCAAAAAGCATTTAGTTGATATCCATTGTGTCCCGGGAACTGTGTAGGGCCATGAGAATACAGAAATTAAAGATAAAATCTACTCTTTAAGAGTTTATAGAAGGGAAGTAGACAAACAGATGAGTTCCATATTTATTCTGTGCTCAGTATTATGTTAGAGGCTCAGGTCCTTGGGGGTGGGAGTTCAGGGAAAATTTCTGGAGGAAGGTTAAGAGATAAGAAAAGAAAGTTTGAAGAGTTTTCCTTGGAGAGAGTAGAAAACAGCTGAGATTACTTCTCTCCCTCCCTGATGGAAAAATCTTTGATTTTTGTGATGATCATAACCCTAACAAATTTTGAGGGCGGGGAGGGGTAGAACATAATCTCACCACCATTCCTCCCTAAACTTCCCCCTGGAGAAAACAACTATGAACAGTTGATATATTTTCTTCCAGACTTTTCTTATTTGCATAGGTATAATATAAACTTGGAACATTTTTTTTAATGGGATCATACTATACATTCCTTTAATGTTATGGACATCTCTTACAAGTCCGAACGAATAGTCAACTTATCCTCGTTTTAATGGTTGCATGATATTTCATTATATAAACATGCTAAAATTTATGTAACTGATGCCCTGTTGATGGGCATGGACATATCATAAATAGTGCAGCTTTATATCCATTTGTGTATGTGTGTGTGCGTGTGTGTGTGTGTGTGTGTGTGCACTTTTTCTGTTTCCCTAGGATAAATTCTTAGAAGAGGCTTGCTGTATCAAAGAGTAGGCACATTTATACTTTTGATATATAACATACATCCTCCAAAATTTTTACACCACCATAATTGTATGAGAATTCTTACATACAATTGACAAAAATCTTTTTTAAAATAGAAACTTATCGAAGTATAACATACATCTAGAAAAGTGCATAAATCATAGAGAACAACGCAACAAATTTTCACAGACTATCCAGCACTCAGATCAAGAGACAACACGACTAGCACCCCAGAGGATCCTTCGTGCCACCTCTGGTTAATCACTAATCCCTTGCACAGGTAACTTCTATCCTGATATCTAACATTACATAGTAGTTTTACCTGTTTTTGAACTTCATATAAATGGAAATGTGGAATGTATCCTTTTTTGTGTCTGGCTTCTTTCATTCAACATTATATTTGTGAGGATAAACCTGTGTATATTTGTAGTTCATTCTCATTGCTGTATATTTTATTCCAGTAATATATGACAATGTGCTTATCCATGCTACACTGGATGCCCACAAGATAACGCCAGTTTTTGCTTTTAATTTTTATTCATCTAATAGCAGAACAAATATCATTATTTTAATTTTATTTTTTAATAAGGCAGAATGATGCATTTTAAAATGAATAACGAATCATTTATCTTTATTTTTCAAATAGTTGCCTATTTATACATTATGACACTTTTCCTATTGAGAATTCTTCTTTTTCTTAATGATTTGTAAGGCCTCTTAATCATTTCAAAAGCTCTTTATACTCATGAGTTTTAACTCATCAGATATGTTACCAGTATTGTCAGTTATTTTTTGTGTTTTTGATTTTGTTAGTAATGGTTTTTGAATATAGAAGTTTTTTTTTTTTCTTGCTTTAAAATCTGTCTATCTTTTCCATTATGGCTTCCCCGCCGCCCCCATGCCTAAGGAACATGATTTAGTGATATAAGTGAAAAAGGAGACCAATATATTAGAATTAGAACCTCAAACAGGAGAGATCAATTGTTCAGAGAGGTTGAGAAGGGTAAGTTCTGTGAAAACATCCCTGCATCTGACGGTAACGAAGAAGCTGTTTCAGTGGAGTAGTAAGAGTAAAAGGGTTGGGAAATAACAGAAGGGTATGAGGTAAGAAGTAGGGACAGCAAACACAGACTAATTGTTTTTTTTTGAAAAGATGGTCAGTGAAAAGAAAGGGAGAGATAATAGAGTAGGACTGAAGAGAAAACTGGATAATTTTAAATGCCTTTTAATTTTGTTATTTTAAAAAATGAGAAGAGGCATTGTGGTGGGTTGGTTAGAAGATTTGGGTTTCTGTTGTCATTTCTCCACGAACTGAACGACCTTAGGAAATCCCGTCTTAGGGTGGAGCCATCCTACCGATCATAATGATGGTGTCAGGCCAAAGAAATTATTTGTGGACAGGGAGAAATTGAAAGTTAAAAAAAAAGGTGAAAATATACTCTATTGGGTCTTTTCCTAGAAGAGTAGGTGAGGCTTGAAAATCCAAGTAGAGAAACTGGCTTTGAAAATAGGGAGACTACACCTACAACTTCAAGAGATACAGAGAAGGGGGTCCATTTGAAGAAACCGAAGAGTCACATTGCACCTCACTATTCAGTGAGGTGGGGGATGAAATGTTCAGAGATACAGGATTAGACATTGTTGACATTGATGAGAGCAGGCTTTAGGTAAGGAATTACCGAAGGATAAAAAATAAGGAATTTCTGGAGGGCCAGTCTTGGCTGGTTAAGAGGAGTTTGTTTTGAAGACAATCGAAGTAGTTACATTTTGGCCAGCAACACCTGACAGCCTAAGATGTTCTTAAATGTTTTGTGCCATCTGTCCCTTTGAAGCCGATGGACCCCTTCTCAGAATAATGGTTTACACCCTTGAATAAAATATTTAGAATTTCAAAAGAAATCAATTAAATATTGAAATACATTTATAAAAATATTTTAAAAACAAATGTGTATACGGTAACATATATGGTGCTTTATTGAAGTAACAAATAAGACCCAGGGAAGGGACTATAACTATGATAAATTCAAGTAGTGTGAGCCTAAGTGTTATTTTAATATATTTGCAACAACTTAACAACTTGTATAAACATATCTGTGATTTTTACTAGTAGCAGTGTCATAGGCCCCGATAATATTATTGGGCTTTGTTGCCTATACTCATAATTGAAGGAAATGTTAAATTTAATTTAGAGTTTACTAAAAATAAAGATGTAATTATTTTTCCCATCCGTGACCATGATGGACCTTGTAAAGTCTGTCCAGGACACCTTAGGGACCTGTGGATATAAAGATAAGAACCTCTGGTCTGTGCTCATTTTGGTAGCACATATACTAAAAATTAGAATGATACAGAGAAGATTAGAATGGCCTCTTTGCGAGGATGACATGCAAATTTGTGAACTAACTCATATTTTTAAGGGAATTAAGAAGTAATAAAATTAGTCATGAAGATGTAAAGTACAACAGTATAGAGAATATAGTAAATAATATTGCAATAACTATGTATGATGCCAGATGGGTATTAGACTTATCAGGGTGATCATTTCTTAAGATAAATGTCTAGTCACTATGTTATACAGTTGACTAATATAATATTGTACGTCAACTATAATTAGCAAATAAGTTAAAAAAAAGAGAAACTTTGGCCTTAAATGAGGAGTGAGATAAATAAATAAATCCTCTAAAATGGTAGAGTTTGAGTATAAGTGATTATTTTCTGCCCTTATTTTGTGTATGTGACTATACTTGTAACATTTGACATTTACATCATGTATATGGATATGAAGTAAAATATATTATGGTGAGGCTTGTGTCTCTCTGTTCCCATCTAGGATTCTTTCTTTACTCCGAGAACTTTTCTCAAGCTTCCTCTTGCCTACAGAAGCTCCTCTACTTTAATCTGTCTGCAATTAAAGATAAGAAGCAGTTAACAATGGCCCAGCTGGGTCTGGACTTGGGGCCCAACACTTACTATAACCTGGGACCAGAAATGGAATTGGCTCTGTCTCTGGTTCAGGAGCCTCATGTGTGGGGCCGGTTCATCCCTAAGCCAGGTAAAATGTTTATATTGCAGTCAGTACCGTGGCCTCAAGGTGTTCTTTACTTCAACCTGTTGGATGTAGCTAAGGACTGGAATGATAACCACCAGAAGAACTTAGGTTTGTTCCTAGAGATGCTGGTCAAAGGAGACAGAGACGCTGGGGTGAATTTTCAGCTTGAGGACATCTGTGCCAGTCTGAGACGTTCTCTTCATGCTTCCCTGCTGGTGGTGACCCTCAATCCTGAGCAGTGCCACCCTTCTTCCCGCAAAAGGAGGGCAGCCATCCCTGCCCCTTATGCTTCTTGCAAGAACCTCTGCCATCGTCACCAGCTATTCATCAACTTCCGAGACCTGGGTTGGCACAAGTGGATCATTGCCCCCAAGGGGTTCATGGCAAATTATTGCCATGGAGATTGTCCTTTCTCAATGACCACCTCCCTCAACAGCTCCAATTATGCTTTCATGCAAGCACTGATGCACGTGGTTGACCCAGCAATTCCCCAGGCTGTCTGCATTCCCACCAAGCTATCCCCCATTTCCATGCTTTATCAAGACAATGATGACAACGTCATTCTACGACATTATGAAGACATGGTAGTTGATGAATGTGGATGTGGGTAGGCGGTCAGGAGAAGGAATGGAAGGAGTGTTCTTGGGGTAAAGGTTTTAATAAAACTACCTATTTGATTTACAACCCATTGGGTCTGAAATATCAGTACATTTATGTTTATAATTTGTCTTCCTGGAAAATCTATCATGAATAATGATGTACCGAATCTCTCTCTCTCTCTCTCTCTCTCTCTCTCTCACACACACACACACAATCTTAATGATCATAGGAATTTTTTGTCAAATCACCAAAATCTACATAATTTAATGGCTGTATTATATATGATTATTTATATATATACTTTACTTAAGAAAATGTTTATCCTTGAACAATGTGTTATTTGCAGTTTTCATGGTGGAACAATGTTATGGCTCTTTGTTCATAGATCATTGGCCCTATCTCCTTAGAAAACTTCAGACATGGCATTAAAGAGTTAAAAGTATAAATTGATTTCTATAATTAATATAAAATATATTGATATTAAAACAAACATACATGTTACTATGGTGTAAAATGTAAAATTCACATGAGCTTCAAATACAACACTCTACATATAGTAGGGTCCTATGGGTTATATCAGGAAGTATGGGGTCACTTTCCTCTCTTGTTAGAAGAACTAAAGTGGAAAATTTTATTTATTGACAGTTGTATCGCTTATTGTATTGCTTTTCTGCCTACTGCTGATTAAAAGAGGGAAAAGAAAATTTATTAAAACATATATGGTTCCTCATATCAGGAGGATCATATGTCCTACTGAGAACCTGATAAAATGTATACTCTCCCCTGGAAAGTGATACACATAAACATAAAATATTTTGCCTATAACTTGTAAAGAACACATTTCTCTTGAGTCAGGTTTTTTTCTTTTTTGTCCTTGTTATGACCCCGCTCGTATGTACTCATTTATGAGTATATATGAACTCTTTTGTAATATTCAATTCCTTTGAAGGGACTTTTTTCTCAGGGCTTATTTCTTACTTAAAATCAGATTAAAATCTAATTTAAAACATCTTTATGTCTTTTGAGTAAGTAAACATTTTATAGACAAGATCTGAAAAACATTAACCACAAAAAAATCAAATTGATAAATTAAGCTTCATTAAAATTGAGGATTTCTGTTCTTCAAAAGACACGATTGAAGAAATGAAAAGCAAACCAGATACTGAGAAACACACACACACACACACACACAGATATTACGAAAGAATCATATGCATAATGTATAAAGAACTCTTACAACTCAGTAATGAGACAGACAACCTAATAAAAAATGGGCAAAATACTCAGACTTCAGAAAAGAAGATATATAAATAACTAATAAGCACACATCATTAATCACCAGGAAAATGCCAATTAAAAATCACAATTAAACACAACCACACAACCACAAAAATGGCTGCGACTAAAAAGGCTGACATTACCAAGTGTTGATGAAGATGTCGGAAAGCTGGAACTCACATACTCCTGGTGAGACTGTAAACTAATACAACAATTTAGCGTTTTCTTAAAAGTTAAATATTTACTTATGTTTGTTCCAGCAATTCCACTCTCAGGTTATTTTACCCAAGAAGGGAAAAAGAAACATATGTTTCCATAAAGAATTGTACACAAATGTTATATCACCTTTATATATAAAAACCCTAAATTGGAAATAACCCAAAGTCCATCAGTGGGTGAATGATTAAACAAAGACCCATATAATGGAATTCTACCCAGAAATGAAAAAAGAAATGACCCTCTGATACATCGAATCTTGTAGATCAGTTTTACTTAGCAAAAACATTGTGTGACTCCATTGTATGAAACTATAAAACTGTCCAAAGTAATTTATAGTGACAGAAATAGCAGTGGTTGCCTGGGTCTGGGGCTAGGAAGATTGATTGCAAACAGACACGGTATTTTTTGGGGTGATGAGAATCTCAAACATCCCAGTTGTGGAATGGTTACATAAATATATGTATACATTTGTTTAAATTGATGAATTTCCAGGACTAGGACACTGACTTATTGTTGATCTCTTTTATAAATAATGAAATGTCATGACAGTCTATCATGAGTTTTCCAAAACAGAAGATGGACCGATCATTGAATAGGAATTCTAATAAAAACAAACTCACTTTATAGACCACCTTAACTATTGCATATGTGCCTCTCGTGAGTGTGTTCCAATGTATTAGTTTCCTTTAGCTGCTGTAAGAAATTATCATAAACTTAATGATATAAAACAACATAAATTATCCTACAGTTATGGAGATCAGAAGTACGAAATAGGATCTCAATGGGCTAAAATCAAGATGTCATCAAGGCAACTTTCCTTCACAAGGCTTTAGGGAAGGACTGATTTCCTTGCCTCTTCCAGCTTCTTAGAGGCTGTCCTCATTCCTTGAATCATGGCCCCCTTGCAGCTAGTAAACACATCACTCAGATCTCTGCTTCCATCTTCACCCGTCCTCTGACTGGCTTTTTTGCCTTTCTCTTATAAGGGTCTGTGTGATTAGACTGGGACTACCCAGATGATTTGGGATCATCTCCCTACCTCAAGATCCTTACCTTAATCATATCTGCAAAGTCACTTTTGGCTTCATAAGGTAACGAACTTAGAGGTTCTAGGGATTAGGAGGTGAACATCTTTGAGGGGTCATTGTTTTACCTACCACTTATGCCTAACTTTGGAACTCTTGGCTTCTGAAAGATCTTTGTTTATGATGTGGTTCTTCAACCCTTTCTTCAAAACTCTCACCTGCCACTCCAAACAACTGCTTCATCTTGTGGAGGCTCCAGCTTGTCTGTCTGTCTTTCTTTCTTTTCTCTTTCTTTCTTTCTTTCTTTCTTTCTTTCTTTCTTTCTTTCTTTCTTTCTTTCCTTTCTTTTCTTTTCTGTGTGGCGCTGGCGCAAACCGACAAACAACAACCGCATCATTCGGCTGTACCATTCACATTTCATTCGTACCGGCCACCGTACCGACACCATTTCACATTCCATTTCCATTCGCCTGCGGCACACCATTCAACAACGGCAACAACAACAACATATATATATATGCTCTAACATATATATAACCGCTTTAACTTAACTCGCTGTTTCCATTTCTTCGCATTATTCGGCCAAAATTTCATTCTATTTTCCGTACCATTCCTTCCTTCATTTCCTTCGGCTTCCTTCGGCCCTACGCTATTCCTTTCTTCAATTCAGTTTCCGGGCCCTGATTGCAGATATTTTAACTATGGTTTATAAAGATGATTGTTCTTTCTCTCTTCTGGCTTTCCACCTAGTCATTACATTAACACTGACTGCATTCCCTGGGCTGTGTTCCCCATCCCAGTGACCATCTATCAACTACTAATTTGTATTTCTTTAACCTTTCACCCCTTCTCCCAGCTCCTCAATCCCTCTCCCTTCTGGTCATCATCAGATTGTCCTCTGTATTTGTGAGTCTGTTTTTTATTAGTTTGTTATTTTTTGTTCCTTAGATTCTGCATATAAGTGAAATCACATGGTATTTATCTTTCTCTGACTTATTTCACTCAGCATAATAATGGACTTTCATAATTAAGGAAAATCTTATATTTAGGGCTCAGATGTTGCGTTTATAGAATTTGAGATTCAAAGTTCAGGGCCTCTAGTTTTGAGACCCCAAAAGGAAATTTAGGTGTTGAGAGTGACCTCGATTCTGAGAGTGTGTACTGAAATACAGAGGAGCTTGATCCAGGGTTCAGACAACAGGGTCAATGGCAATGGGGAGTATATGTAATATTCATCTTTTCAAGGAGGATAAAAAAGCATACATGGACTTGGTTATACACTTAACCTTAGCTTAAAGAAGAGAGAGAGATGACCTACGATTTGTATACTAATTACTTGACTTAGAGGCCGAAGTCCTTCTGATTTTGCTTTTATCAGTGTCCCTCCCCTTTCCAACAGGATTTGGGTCAAAGAGCAAAATAAGAGGAAGTTCGAAATAAATGAATAATAGCTAAAGAAAAAGTCCACAGTGTCTTCACTGGGTAACAATGGAAACTTTCAGGTTGCAGAAACAGTTCAATTCTCTCTTCTCTTTATTCTGCCTTTATTCTCATCAACAAACAATGATGGGTAAGTCTTATCTTAACCTTAATTTAAAGAAAAGGGAAAGGTTCCTAAATTCAGATGTTATCATGGAAGAACTTTGTAATTTGGATATATTCAATTACTCTACAGGATTATTTTCACCGTAAGTTTTCTGCACCACACAGATGCAAATCCCACTCCAACTTTTCTCTTAATCTGCTACCTGTTTGTGTAGTCCAGATACCCAATAACGACCTGAGACTCAGGAATGAGTCATCCTCTGCCCAAGCAGGAGGCAGTGGTCACACCTTAAGAAACAATGTAGCTGGCAAGAGCAATCAGCACAATATAAAACTGGAGGGCAAAAAGTCCAGTGACACAAGCACCATGGCTTCTGACAAAGGTAAGTGGATTAGGGTGGGGGGCACCTGGCAAGCTCCATATTCTTCAAAATGCAGAAACTCTATGTGTGTGTGTTTGTATGTGTATGTTTTGTTTGTGCTTGTGTCCTTGGGCATTTTCCAACTTTCCTATTTGTTAGTATATTAATATTATTTTAAAATAAGATCTATTACTATTATTATTCTTATTATTTACTTTCACATCCACAAATGATTTTGATCAAATGACACTAAATCAATGCTCATTTCACCATAGTAAAAAATTAAGTAAAATATACAATGGTTAAACAACAGTTTAAGATAGCAAGAGAAGTGATTATACAAGGGCATGTTAATCATTTAAGGCTTAGTTACTTAACTTTGGAAAAATTCATGGGAAAGGAGAACACTTTAGGCTGTGAAAGGAAATAATTTTCAGATAAGGTGGGATTTGAGCTGGATCCTACAAAGGTAGGATTTAGTTTGGCAAAGAGGAGATTCCAGGTTGGTTGACACACAGACTTTGAGAGAATTTACAAAGATTGTGTTTGACATATACTGAGTAAACCGGGTAAACTAGACAAGAGTTTGTGGAACTAATCTTCAGTGAGATTAGGAAGCAAATTTGAAGAGATATTATAGAGAGCCTTTACTATCAGCCTAAGGAAATTGAGATCGATCTTTTCGGTAAGAGAAAATCTCTGAAGAACTTGTGAATAGCATAGAGATGACTGAAATGACATTAGACACATTTACTTGGCATTTGATGCCTTTTGGATTGGAAACAGAAAAGATGGGAAGCAAGGTGACCAGTTAGAAGACTATTGCAAGAATGTGAGCATGACGTGATGGGAGATAATACAGATACCAGTCTAGGGTTTTAAGAGACAATATTTTTTCTCCATTATCTTTTCCCTCTATTAAAATTCTCGTGTGAGTGGCATTTGGGGGGAAAAACTAAATACGTTATTCAGTTGAATAAATTCCCTGGACTTTCCTCTGAAGGTGGTGTGTTTTATTCCTCAAACCAACCCAATTCATGTGGCTGGTGTCTTTGCCTTGCATCCCAGGGATAGATACTGAGAGTATATTGCACTATCTTTCTGAAGTTCTTGGTGTCGCTTCATCTCCTTCAGAGGAAGTGTCCTCCTGTCATCAATATGACCTTCTCATGACCTCTGTTTCTGTAAGGCCTACCTCAGGGCATATCAACTAGTTCAAGGACACAGATTTGGATTGAGGTTTGAGCGGTGTCCATTCCAAGGTGTCGGACATCCCTTTTCTCCTCCTTCTGACACTCACATTCCCTGTTTCTTCTTTTAAGGATGAGAGGTTTATTCTCCAAGTCACACTTAGGATAGTGTTTCCTGACTCTGTCCTCTTTCCTGGATATCTGACTCTCTTTTTAGTCCCACATCCCAGCTAGAACCTTTTTCCATCTCCTGGAAAGTGCCATGCACAACTTCACTTCCTGCCACCTCTCTATCATCTAGTACAAATGTACAAACAGACATATCACACACACACACACACTGTTGGGGAGAAAACACTTTTCATCTATTCTCTTAGGTTCGGTTTTTGGGGATCTGCTAATTAAACTGACAACAGGCAAATTAGCGAAAGAAAAGACAAAATTACATACAGCAGCTCACAATGTGACTCAGGGAGGCAATTAGAATTTGGGCTTATATACCATTTTACTGGGAGAAGCAGAGATAGAAAAGAGCACTCACGGGGAACAAAGCAACCTCTTAATGCAGGAAGGAGAGGGGAGAAAAGATACTTATCAAGAAACAAATGACTTTTAGGAAACACAGATAGGCCCTTAGGAGAACAGATTGGAGATATAACAGTTCAGTGACAATTTCTGTTTGGGTGGCTGTTGCCAGTGCTGAGTCAATCTCCCCTGGGGATGGGTTTGTGATAATTGAATTCTTTGGGTTCTATTTCTTTTGAGTTCTTTGAGAGGCTCTGCTTTTAGGAAAAGAAGGAGTTTCAGGGGGGAAAAGTCTATTTTCAAATATCTTCAGTTCAAAGTAATTTTTATGCCTCCATGGCACATCATTCTGGACCCCACACACACATGTGCACATACACAGAGCCTTGGGCAGAGTACCTCCTGTTTTGGAGGAAGTGTCTCCCAGATATTGTGACTCTTCCTGGTGCAAAAATAGCACCTCAGAATTAAGATTTGGCCAGGAGGGAGGACTGAGCATCTTCCACAGCCACTTCGCCCTCAGAGGTAGGAGTGACTTTTTATTTCTCTCTGACCCACTGAGAAGTGGCATCATGTGAGGAAACCTTATGTTCTGTGTCTCAAACTCCATGGATCTCTGCTTTCTTGGAAAAGAGAAATTGAAGATGGTAACTGAGACTTTTGATGTGTGATCCTTTTCTCCTGCCACCCCAGACAGACTTTAGCTTCTAAATAACCAGAGTGTACATCCTTAACATGGGTTCTTGTTGCCAAAATAAATGCCTATGTTCCCCCGCTAAAAACGAATGGATTGCCTTTCTGCTCTCCAAGTTTTGGAATTCAGCACCATGACCATTCTGAATCCAAACCAGGTCAGTGCCCATTTCATCCCCAAAGCTCTGAGTCTTGAGAGGCACAGCCTCTAAAATCCAGATTTTTACTTGAATCATTCTTACATTCTTTAATGGCTTCCTGTTACACTTAGAATAAAATCAATGGCTTAGCAGGCCCTATATGGTCAAGCTCATCTCCTGTCATTGTATATTTTGATCACTCTGCCCCAGCAAGCCTACTTCTTGCTCTTCCTTGAACATGTCATGATCTTTTCAACTTAGGTCCTTTGCACTTGCTGTCCTTCTTCTTAGCATGCTCTGTCTTGATGTGTCTTGCTTCACTTTACATTCATGGCTCTGCTTAAATATGCCTCTTTGAAAAGACCTTCCCTGACCAAACTCTGAAAGCTAGCCTTTCTCACCATCACCTTTGATTTCCTTATAATACTTTTCGTAGTACTTGTCACTACTGACTTAATATATGTATTTATTTACTTATTGTCTCTCTCTATTTGAAATATAAACTCCATGAACATGAAGATAGAGATTTGTTTTGTTCCTTGTTCCTGTACTTAGAAGAATACCTAATGTTTAGTAGACTCTCAATTAACTTTTATTGAAAGGATATGTAAGTGATCCCCTGACACACTATAGTTTGCCAAGTTCTGGGGGTGACTAATCTGTTTGTCACTAGTACCCGCTTCTTGGCTGTTCTGGGTATTTCGCCCCTGTGTGATAGCAAATTGGAAGGCACAGGCACCAAGCAGGTTCTTGGTTACTCCGACGAGTCCTTTGACTAAGGGCGGGAATCAGGATTACACTAGTTCCCTCTGATCCACGGTTTCACTTTCCATGGTTTCAGTCACCTGCAGTCATCTGTGGTTTGAAAATATTAAATGAAAAATCCAGAAGTAAACAATTCATAAGTTTTAAATTGAACACCATTTTGAGTCAAGAATAAATCTTGTGTCTTCCTGCTCTGTCCCACCCAGAATGTGAATCACCCCTTCGTCCAGTGTCTCCATGTTGTATACTCTCCCCTCTCGTTAGTACTCAGCAGCTGTCTTGGTTATCAGATTGACTGTTATGGTATCACAGTGCTTGTGTTCAAGTAATCCTTATTTTACTTAATAATGGCCAAAACTCAAGAGTAATGATGCTGGCTATTTGAATATGCCAAAGAGAAGCCATAAAGTGACTCCTTTATGTAAAAAGGTGAATATAGTACAATAAAATATTTTGAGACCACATTTACATAACTTTTATTACAATATATTGTTATAATTGCTCTATTTTATTATTACTTATTATTGTTAATGTCTTACTGTGCTTAATTTATAAATTACTTAATTTAATTTATAAATTAAACTTTATCATAGGTATGTATGCACAGGAAAATAACATAGTATATGTAGGGTTTGACACTATCTGTGGCTTCAGGCACCCACTGGAGTCTCGGAACGTATCCCCCATAGATAAAGGAGGATGCTATCCCATTCCCTAACATCGTGCATTGAGAACTGGAGTGACTGAGTCACACCACATCAACATCTAGTTCCCAGCTCCCAGTTCAGCTGCTGCTCCTGTTGTTTTGTTCTTTTCTTAAGAGCAGTGATGCTTTCTCCAGATTAACAGGATTCAGAGGAAGAAGTTTGCCACCCTTGAGATCTTTTACGTAGCAGGATTTTGCTGTCAATGCCTTCAGTAACAATGGGATTATAATCATAGCTTAAAACATATGGCTTTAGGAAATAAACTCTTTGTGTATTTTGCTCAGTTCTCCTCAATAATTACATTTTGGAAAACTGTAGAATAATATTACAACCAGGATATTAACATTGACATAATCCATCCTTTTATTCAGATTTCTCCAGTTTCACTTGTGCTCATTTGTGTGTATATTTAGCTTTATGTGATTTTGTCACCTGTATAGGTTTGTGTATCTTCTACCGCAACCAGATCTGAACAATTCCAACAGTACAGATCCCTTTTATTAACCTTTTATAACCAAACCCTCCTCCCTCTTGCTCCACCCCATCCCTAACCCTTGATAACAACTGATTTGTCCTTATTTCCAAAATTTTATCATTTCACAATGCTTTATAAATGGAATCATAGAGTATGTAACCTTTTGAGATTGGCTTTTGTCCCTGACTCTGTATAATCCCCTGGAATTTCATCTAAGTGTTGCATATATCAATAGCTTGTTCTTTTTTATTGCTGAGTAGTATTTCATGGTATAGATATACCATAAATTATTCAACCATTGACCTGTCGAAGGATGCCTGGGCTCATTCCAGTTTTTAGATGTCATAAAGCTGATATGAACATCCATGTACAGGCTTTTGTATGAACCTAAGTTTTCCTTTCTCTGAGGTAAATGCCTAGGAGTGCAATTGCTAGGTTATATGATAGTTACATTCTTTGTTTGTTTGTTTTTTCTTTCTAAAAAACTGCCAGTTTCCCAGAGTGGCTGTACCAATTTATATTCCTAGTAGCAATGTATGAGAAATCCAGTTTCTCTCTCTCTCTCTCTCTCTCTCTCTCTCTCTCTCTCTCAATATATATATATATGTGTGTGTGTGCGTATATAACTGTATGGTGAAGTTTATTCAGTCATTTATTCAATAAGTATCTATTACTAAACAACATTTTTCAGGCAGTGTGATAGGTCTGGAACAAGAGATACGTAATCCATATCTCACATAATTTACAATTCAGTGGTAGTATAGGCATGTAAATAGGCAATCATAATTACATAATTACTATGATTAAGGAAATATGACATACTGTAGGGGCATATAGGAATCATATCTAAGAGCCTCTGAGAAGTGACTTTTCCATTGCACTTATGCCTGTTGGAACCTTAAGAAGGATTACCTGGTTTGAGATTGGGCAAATAGATTTCAGCATAGCCCTTTTTAAAATCTTGTTTTTCTTGATGCCATAAACTAGACCAATCCAATTAATTCAGGAGAGAATATTTTAACTCCATTTTCTGATATGTTTGTTTTTTTTTAGAAGAATAGAGCATTTTTTCTTAGCAGCTCAATTTGTATGTGGGTGTTATTTGACATACTCATCTCTTGGTCAACAGGTCCTTCAACTGGAGATCCCACCTTGAGGTAAGAATGGTACTATCACATTGTGCATTTAATTCAACCAAGAATAAGTGGGTGTTTAAGAACTAGAGAACTATAGCTTTCTTCATTGTTCCTTTCCTCTTTTACCATGCCCCCAATTTTTCTTTTTTCCTTTTTCAACTTCTTCTTCTATAATTATTGTTTTCTATATCTTTGTTGCTATGTCTTTTTGTTTCTGTTTAAAAAATTACCTTTCAGCTTTGTTCTGTTATTATCTTACTATTGCTCTTCTCTCTTTAAATCGCATGTTTTTATAGTCATTAGTGAAAGGTCCAGGAAACTCATTTGTCACTTCGATTTCATCTTTCTATTTTATATTACATGCACATTTTCCAGACATTATTATAACAGCAGGACTTTTGTCAAGAAACATATTATCTTACGATGAATGGAAGGAATAATCTATGTAATAAATGAATGCAATACTTCAGGGGTGAGTGGGAAATATTACAATGTAATAAACTTTTGACTTAACCTCATTGGAAGGAAGAGTCATCAGCACAACCCTGAGTTTCTCTAATCACAGCTTTGACATATGGAGAGGGTTAAATCTTAAGAGGCCATTGAGAGCAATTTGAGTTTCTTTCTCATAAGGTTTAAGTGTACAGAATTTAATGTAGAAGAATCTTGAGTCTCAATTACTCTCTTCTTAGACTTGGCAATAGAATTTTGTTGACAAGTCAAGGCTTCTACATCTGAGAAAATCTTGTTAGGGTCCACTGAGAAATAGTAAACATTAATGATTGGGACATGGCGCCTCTAAGTGTGAGATAGAAAGATTAGACTATATGAGAAAAAAAGGACACATTTATATCTGAATTTGAGACTAACAGGCAGTGGTATAGAGAGAGTAGTAACGTGAGTTGAGAAAAATCTCTTCATTGTGTTGTAATAGAAACTCTGATAATTCAAGTGGACCAGCACAGATAACTTTAAGACATAGAAGTGGAAAAAAAAAAGTTTCCCAAGACTTTATGTTTTAGATCTGCCTGATAGAAGACGGGGACATGAAATTATTTCTAAGTTTTTTCTCAAGATTGCATGACAATGTGAGAGTGTTTTTATATTTCAGGAGAAGGATCGAACCCTGGGAATTTGAAGTCTTCTTTGATCCCAGAGAACTCCGTAAAGAGGCCTGTTTGCTCTATGAAATTCAATGGGGCACGAGCCACAAGATCTGGCGAAACTCAAGCAAAAACACCACCAAGCATGTTGAACTCAATTTTATAGAAAAATTTACTTCAGAAAGACACTTTTGCTCATCTGTCAGCTGCTCCATCATCTGGTTCTTGTCTTGGAGTCCCTGCTGGGAATGCTCCAAGGCTATTAGAGAATTTTTGAGCCAACGACCTACTGTGACTTTAGTTATTTTTGTATCACGGCTTTTTCAACACATGGATCAACAAAACCGTCAAGGACTCAGGGACCTCATTAACAGTGGTGTGACTATCCAGATCATGAGAGCCTCAGGTGAAAACAATAAACCAAGAATCTTAAGCATTTATGAGAGATTGTAATGGTGGCATGTTTCTAGGCCAGGAGACAGATTTATCCTAGAGTGGAAATCTCAGAAGTAAAACAATCAAAATAATGTGAAAAAGGACCAGGTCTGAAATTCATTGCAGGGAAAGTATAAAAAATATGACTCTTTTCTCCATTTTGCCACTATGGCTTCTCTGCCATCCTCAAATGAACTGCTTTGTTGTTGTTATTTTTTTAGAGATTCTGGGGGAGTCTAGCCCAGCTCCTGCAGCAAAGAGATCAGAGGGCTTTATATATGGTATTTTTAAAGTTGGACTTTTTTTTTTTGAATTATTTATTTATTTAGAAAACAACTTTGTCAACATGCCCTGAAGATATAAAATGCCATGAGAAAGTGAAGAAGCAATAGGATTAAAGCCAGGTCTTGCCTATGTCACACTGTTTCATCACAGTCCCTCCCTTCTATCCCTCCTTTACCATATTCCACTCACTTTGACCTTCTTTCTTACGTTAGTCCCCATCTCAGAACCCCCAGGTATGCCCTTCTCAAGAGTTTCACATGGCTGTGTCCTCCTTGTGAACAAAAAAAAGGGGTTCCATGGACAGAAACCTCGCAGAGTGATCTGATCATAAATTCCTAACTGGGCAGGTCATGGTGGGTAGCCACGCCCCAGCCAGTAACTTCTTCTTTAAAAAAAAAAAAAAAAATTATTTATTCATTTGTTTATTTATTCTTTAATTGAAGAAATTATTAAAAAAATTTTCCCCCTGTCTACCTCCCTCCTCCCCCCTCCTCTCTGGTAACCACTAGTCCACTGTCCATGTTAAAGCTGAGCTTTTATAAAGCAACTTTCTGTTGTATTTAGTAAATGAACCATGTACTGTGTTTCCTTAGAGTATGATCACTGCTGGAGGAATTTTGTCAACTACCCACCTGGGAAAGAAGCTCACTGGCCAAGATACCCTCCTTTGTGGATGAAGCTGTATGCATTGGAACTCCACTGCATAATTTTAGTAAGTTATTTGACAAAGATTCTGATGCATAAAGAAGCATCCTTCTTTAAACTTCTTTCCTGATAATTTTGACACACAGTTTCCTCACTATTTATCAATTATATTGAGATTTAGTTATTTAACTGCTTGACCTATCTTAAAAAAAAAATAAGAATAAGGTAATCTCTTTGTGGAAAATAAGTAGGAAAAAGAAATAATAAACTGGTCTAAGATATATGTGGAATCCATATTAATTAGATTTCATTATTGTTATTATCACAACATATATTGGCTTTATAAAATTGCAAATATTCTCTTTTCCCATATTAGTGTATATCATTCTTTGAAAAATTTAGGTGTCCCATTTGTATTCTCTTGAGAGTAGTTCAATGGTCTTCAACTGTTGTTTTAAAATGTTTGTGGCGATAATAGTATTAAGAAAAACATTATCCAAACTTCTTTTTTATTCTAGAATCTCCCTCCCTGCGTAATGATTTCAAGAAGATGTCAGAAACAGCTTACATTGTTTACACTTATTCTTAAAAAGTGCCATTACCAAATGATTCCAGCCCATATCCTTTTAGCTACAGGGTTGATACAAGTTCCTGTGACTTGGAGATGAATAGAATGATTCTTTGTGTGTATTGTTTCAAGAACAGGAAATGATTATTCACTAAAGAGTGAGTGCCATTAGAATTTAGGAAATTTCACTTTGTGTTTTCATACACAAACAATAAGTTATCTGAAAATTAAGTAAAGAAGACTGTCTTATTTACAATAGCATCGAAAACAGTAAAATACATAAGAATCGGTTTAATCAAGGAGGTGAAAGATCTGTACACTGAAAACTATAAGATATTAATGAAAATAATTGAAGAAGACACAAATAAGTGAAAGGTATCCTATGTTCATGGATTGGAAGAATTAATATTCATACTACTAAAGCCATTTATAGATCCAATACAATACCTATCAAGATTTCAATGGCATTTTTCAAAAAGAAAAAAACTTCAACAATTCTAAAATTCATATGGAACCACAAAAGACCCTAGATAGTCAAAGCAATCCTAAGGAGGAAGACCAAAGCTGGAGGCATCACATTTCCTGTTTTCAAACTATATTACAAAGCTATAGTAATCAAAACAGTACGGTACTGGCATAAAAACAGACCTACCTGTGGGACAGAATAGAGAACCCAGAAATAAACCTATGCATATAGGATCAACTAATATATGGTAAGAAAACCAAGAATTCTCAACTGAGAAAAGGTAGTCTCTTCAATAAATGGTGTTGGAAACCTAATATTTACATACAAAAGAATAAAATGGGATCCTTATCTTATACCACTCACAGAAATTAATTCAACATGGTCTAAAGATTTAAATGTGAGACCTGAAACCATAAAATTCTTAGATGAAAACATAAAAATAAAGCTCCTTGACCTTAGTCTTAGCAATAATTTTATGCACATAACACCTAAAGTACAATCAACAAAAGCAAAAATAATCAAATAAGACTAAATCAAATTGAAAGGCTTCTGCACAGCAAAAGAAACAATCAACAAAATAAAAAAGCAACCTATGAACTGGAAGAAAATATCTGTAAACTGTATAACTGATAAAGGGTGACTATCCAAATGTATAATGAACTTGTACAACTCAACAGCAAAAAGAAACACCAAATAATCTGATTTAAAAATGGGCAAAGGACCTGCATAGATATATTTTTTTAAAGAAGATATTCAAATGGCTAACAGTGATTTGGTCAACATCACTAAATACCAGAAAAATGCAATCAAAATTATGAGATAGTATCTCATACATGTTAGAATTTCTATCATCAAAAAGACAAGAGATGACAAGCGTTGGCGAGAATGTGGAAAAAAGAGAATCCTTGTACACAGTTGATATGAATGCAAGTTGGTATGGTTACTGTAAAATACAGTATAAAGGTTCCTCAAAAAAATTAGAAGTAGAACTACTATATGATTCAATAGTCTCACTCCTGAGTATACATCTGAAGAAAAGGAAATCATCATCTAGAAGAGATATCTTCACTTCCCTGCTCACTGCATTATTTATAATACCTGAGATATGAAAACAACCTAAGTTTCCATCAATGGATAAATGAGTAAGGAAGATGTGATATATAAATAAATAAATAATATATATATATATATATATATATATATATATATATATATATAAATAATAAATTATATATATATATATAAATAAATTATATATATATATAAATTATATATATCTTCTTACTTCTATGTGGAAAAAATCCAACCCATAGAAATAGAGAGCTGATTAGTGGTTTCCAGGGGCAGAGGTGAAAGTGGTCAAAGGGTACAAACTTTCAGTTTTATGATGAATAAGTTCTAGGGATGTAATGCACAGCACGGTAATTATAGTTAATAATACTGTATCATATACTTGAAATTTGCTGAGAGTAGATCTTAAATGTTCTTACCATACACACAAAAATCGTAACTATGTGAGGCAATGAATATGTTAACTCATCTTATCACTTTTCAATATACATATATCAAATCATTTTGTTGTATACCATAAACTTACATAATGTTATGTGTCAGTTATATCTCAATAAAGCTGGAGGGGGAAAGAAATTGAAACAAACAAATGTAGAAATTTTTACAAACGGCAATATCACAGATCATTTTATCTACTGCTGTTTCACAAATAACCTTACAGTCAAGCTGTCAGCCAGGGCTGCAGTCATCTTAAGGCTTGACTAATGCCAGAGAATGTGCTTCCCAGATGGCACACTCACGTGGCTGGCAAGTGGATGCTAGTGGGTGGTCTTAGTTTATTCCTATGTAGTCTTCTCCACAGGGCTGCTTAAATATCTTCATGACATTGCAACAGGCTCCCTACAGAGTAAATGGTCTTAGAGAGACCAAAGTGGAAATTGTTATGTCTTTAATGACTTAGTCTTCAAATCATATATTAATTTTTCTGCAGTGTTCTATTGGTCACACTGGCCAGCCATGATTCAGTGTGATTTTACAAACTGAATGTGAGAATACATCTAATGTCCAGCTCACTAGATGAAAAAAGACTCACATTATTGCCCATCTCCACATGAAATTTTACACGGTTTTAAAAATAAAATCCTAAAAGCTTTCTGAGAGGGAAAAAAATGTTACTTACAAAATATAAAAATACCACTGTCAGACTTGTCAAGATCAACGTTGAAATCTAGAAGATATTTGACCCATGCCTTTAAAATTCTCATGGTAAAATGTTTCTCAGCTTACTTTTATATGCAGCCAAACTATCTAGTATGAATGGGGAATAGAGACATTTTCCACATGCAAGGTATCAAAAAAAAAAAAGAAATTACTTTCCATGCTTTCTCAGGAAGCAACTGGAGGGTTTGCTACACCAAAATGAAGAACTAAACCAAAAAAGAGGAATGCTTGGAATCCTGAACACTAGTAATTTGACACAGAAGATAAAAGAAAAAAAAATCTCAGGATGCTAACAAAGGGAGATCCAGGTTTTTTATACTTGACCCACCAGTAAGTTTTGGAATACCCCTAGTTCTCCTAGAGAAGGGGGCTATTTCCTGGGGGAACTCGCCATGTGATTGAAGGGTTAGAACTTTCAGTCTCACCCCTCAACCTGCTGGGGAGGGAGATGAGTTGGAAGGTGAATCGATTGCCAATGGCTAATGATTTAATAAATCATGCCTACGGAATGAAGTCTCTATAAAAACCTAAAATGATGGGCTTCAGAGAGCTTCTGGGTTAGTGAACATCTGGAGATGCAGAGACAGTAGCATACCTTGAGAGGGTATGAAAGCTTCACACCCTTTCCTCATACCTTTCCCTGTACCTCTCTTCTATGTGGTTGTACCTGAGTTATTTCTTTTTATACTAAACCAATGATATAGTAAGTAAAATGTTTTTTTGAGTTCCGTGAGCTGCTCTAGCAAATTAATCCCAAGGAGGCAGTCATAGGAACCTCTGATTTACAGCTAGTTGATCAGAAGTGCAGGTGACAACCTGGACTTGTGATTGTCATCTTAAATTGACGGGGTTGTTGGAAACTCCATTTGTACCTGGTCATTCAGAAGCACAGATAGTGACCTGGGCTTGCAAATGGTGTCTGAAGGCGGGGCAGGGGGGACACTCTTGTGGGACTGAACCCTTAACCTGAGGAGTCTGGTGCTATCTACAGGTAGAAAGAGTCAGAATTGTGCTGGGTTGTGGGATACCCAGTTGGTGTCCCAAGTATTACTTGATGGTGTCGGGGAGAATCCCCTCCCCCTAGAGTGGAATTGGTTCCAGAGTCTAATTCAGGGACTCACAAAAAGGAGGGACTCACAAGGTCAAAACCTAAGTCAGCCTGTACTTATTTAAGGGAAATATCTCACTGTCAAATAAACCTAACATACACCAATCGCAATTCTCCCACTCAACTTTAGCCTGCGTTGCAAATAAAACCTGCTAGCCTTCTAAGGAAATCCCAGACCTCTGAGCCAATCATGTCTGTTTTCATGTTGCTGCTTCAAATGCTCTATAAAACCTGCCCTTGCCCAAACATCCCTCGGAAAAAGTATTCTGCTGCTTGTGAGACACTGTACTCCCCAATTCATAAATTGTTTTCCCTTGAATGAAGGACATCGAACTTGTTACTAAATTGTCTTACTTTTTTTTTTCATTCGACAATGCTTAGAAAGACTTTCCTCTCTACCAGAGTATAAATATATTTATCCATCTCCATCGCTCCCACTCAAGGTGAGGAGAGTGAGTTGAAAAGAAAAGTCGAGTAGACTGACTGTGCTACATGATTATAAAGGCCCATTTGGGATGGTGGTTATAAATTTATAGTCTTTAATCTGCTCTTTCATGTGACATTCTTCAGTTGCACTGAGCTGCTAATGTGCAGGCATGGAGAATGCTGATGTTTAGCTTTAGCTAGGTTTCGGATTTTGGCAGATAGGAGCCACAAAAAGAATGAGAGGCAAAAAAGCTTCAGATTAGTATAAGTCTCTGAGCTGATTAAGAAAGAAAATGAAAAAAGGAGCTGGTGGGTTGGAAAAAGTTGGAAAGCCAATGAATTGGAAATCTTGATAAGATCATTAAATATGTGTAGTGGGTGTATTTAAACAATCAAGCTTGAAGAATAGTATGTTATGGTCAGAAACAGGATGGATTAACTATTTTAAAAGCAAAATAGCTAGGAGTGATAACATCACCGAGGGTGTAACTAAGGAAGTCTGTGGCTGAGTTAGAGCAGAAAAGTAGAAAGAAGGAAGGGAAGTAACGAAGAGGTAAGCCCCATCGCCGGTATTCTTTTTCAGAATTGGTGTTCTCACATTTTTCTCTTACTAGATGAAGTTTAGAATAATTCTGTGGAGTTCCTAAAGATCTATCAGAATTCGTAAAATGTCATTAATGAAATTCCACATGCCAGATAAGAAAGGGCAGCCCTCCCTTTACTCTCCAATTATGTGTTACTCTCACGTGTCTGTTTTTTTCCCAGTAAAGGTTCTCGAAATAACAGTGCACACTCATTATTCTGTATCCTTATTTTCTTCTTCTTTTTTTTTAATGCCTAACAGCACTTGGTCTTCCTAGGTTGTCTCCCATCCGAGTACTAACCAGGCCCGTCCCTGCTTAGCTTTCAAGATCAGATGAGATTGGGCACATTCAGGGCAGCATGGCCGTAGACTCTAAATCCTTATCTTCTGCTCCTCAACTCTTTGGAAAACCTTTGCTAAGGATACTGCTGGGCTCTCTTCCATCTTTATATTTCTTTACCTATTTGCAGCGTTCATGTGTTTGACCACATTATTCTTGAAACCTTTGACATTGATGACATATTGTCTCCTGGATCCCATTTTAGTGTTCTTCTTAAGCTTTACTTACTTTGTTCATCCTGGAAATATCAGTGTTTTACAAGATTTTACCTCTCATTCATTCGTTCATTGGTCAGTCAATAAATCAAGTAAATCCAAACTGGGAATATAGCAATGAATAAAACAGACTCTATCTTTGCTTTCGTGGTGCTCAAATTCTAGTTTTTTCATACTGTATAAAACATTTCCCAGGAGATCGCGTCCATTTCCATGGCTTCAACTACCACCTATAATCAGGAGTCATAGTCATACTTAATCAACAACTGATATTATCCAAGTACCAAAGAAATCAGAACAGGACATCAACCAATTAGACAACCATTCTGGCTGTACTCTCTTGTACTGGCTGCATGGCTGAATATCAGCCCAAACTATAACATATAAATATTAAATGATAATACAATTTCTGGTAGTTAAGAGAATAGACTGGAATCTCCAGACTGTTCAAAATCTAGCAGTTACTTTCTGCTGTATGATCTGGGACAAATTGCTTCATATTTGTGCTTCAGTTCCCTCTTCTATAAAATGTGGATAATAAAGTACCTGTCGTATAGGATTGCTATGACAATCCAATGAGATAATACATGTAAAGTATTTAAAACAGCTTGGATAGAATATACTAAGCACACAATAAATGGTAGTTATTATTATTCATTATTTTGCAACTATGTCTCTAATCCTGACTTTTTTTTTCTTGAGCTCCAAAGTTATAGATTAGATGGTTTTTCTTCAAAATATATCATGGTGCTTGGGAAACCTACAAGATTCATTATAATTAGTAGAAGCAGCCTGTAAACAAATAGGAGCAATTAAATTTTATAGATACTTGATTATATGCGCTGGTTGAATGGGTAGAAATGATAAAAATGAGAAACAGACAGTGGTACTCATTAGGTACCAGGTTCTCTTAAAAGTGGTTCATCTGTGTGAACCTATTGAATCTTAACTGTTCCATCAAGTAAACATTATTTTCATTTACAATTTATAAATGAGAAAACTGAGGCACAGAAGGTTCAAAGGATTTGACTGAAGGTACATAGCTACTAAGTTTTAAACCACTCTGCCTCCAGAGTTTAAGCTCCTTGTCATGGCACTATACTGTCTCACCAAGAGGAAGTAGTTGTTTGTGACAAAAAGAGCATTTCTTACAACTTTTTTTTTTTTTACTTATCAGATCTATTTTCCTCCATATTTTACAATTCAAAAATGTCCTGTGGAGGAAGCAAGCTGTGGACCTTTGTTCTGCTAGTTAATATAACGAAATGTCCTTTAATTATACTGGGAATCAGTACCCTAATGGTGACTTATTTTTTCTTTGGTGACTTATTTTCTGATCTAATATTTTAAACATCTGACCTCTTGTCATGAAAGATCTGTTCCTCACTTTAAATATAAAATGCGCTTTCTGAGAGAGAACAAGTTTCTGTGTACTTGGACAGCTCTGCTTCATTGCCTAACAAGATTGTTACTAAAGATTAAAGAGGCACCATAGAAATCAGAGACAATACTGGAGACAAATGAGTCAATAAACTCCTTGTCCCAGAACTCAGAGCAAGTAAACACACAGATGTGTCTACCTGTGTACAGACCCGGATAATGAATTTTAACCTGTCCGCAATCTAATAAAAAGGATGCTATTTATGTTTCTAGTTTTAATGGCAGTCACTGAGGGTCGCTTCACTGAGACCCTATACTTGCTGAGAACTGGTGCTCTCTGAACCTGGCCAAGAAAGTGTTTCTCAAACTGAGGTTCTTCAATTATCAGAGATAATTACAACCTTTCATATGAGAGTAACTGGATCATCTTGTTTTATAATTGAGAATTGTCAATGTCAAGAAAAGCCTGAATGAAAACGCCAGGCATTGTGCCAAAGAAAGAGTCACAGTAACTTGAATAAATTAAAATTATGGGAGAGCTGAGCCAACCTGGAAAACAAGATGGAATTCTGAGCTCAAGTCTCCATTGCTGTATAAGTTATTGCCATATTTACTTTGTAATATATGCTTATGAAATGTCTTTGTATAAAACTGAAAACATTACATTAGAAATAGTCATTGAAAACTTCTTAGGACAAAAAATATCAAAATTTGTACTCCAAGTAGATAATCACAGGTTCCTTCTGATTTTATCATTTTATCATTGACTGATTTTGTATTTTCAAGACTCTGGTTCATTTTCACTAGTCTTTATGAAGTTCTTCACAAACTTCTGTAGCTTACTGATTTCAATATACTTTATCTCTCTTAGCTTAATTTTGAATTTGGTTCCCATTTATGATAAAGAGTACATGAAGCCCCCATGGGATGTAAATTAGAAGGAAAAAGAAACCAAAGTTCACGGACCATGGCAGCTTTAAAACCCTAAGGGTAGGTTTTATTTGATTAGCACTCAGAGGTGGTTGTTTGTGCTGTGCAGATTTCATGGTTCAAAGATTAGAACAGTTTGCTATGCATCAAACTAGCCAGCCTCTGTGCCTACCTCCCCGGTGATGTGTGACTTCAGACAAGTTCTGTCCCAAGTTGTCCTAGCTCCTCGAAATCATACCGGCTCCTGGCCTCTTGGTCAAGAGTTGGGACAACTTCGGAGTTGTTACTAGTCCCAGGACATTGTCTTATTTGGCTCTCTTTTACCCTATCCTCATCCTATCAATGGTTAAATTGTGCCATGTGTTCCTGCCAGGATTCTGAATGTTTTTATGAAATCAATAGGAACTACAGTCTTACTCTTCCCAGATTTTGGTGGCATTGGCAATATTTGGTGATTATCTCTGTGGATGCATGTATTAGTGAGTTGTTATGGCTTACAGAGCGAGGAATAAAGCAGACAACCCTCAACTTGGACACCTGTATGGAATGGAACCTAGGTACAACTTTTGTACACCCAGCTATGGAGTAAAAGCACTTAGAACACATCTCTGAGTCACACGCTCTTCCCACTGCAACAAGTAATAGAGATGGCTAAGGAGTCAGAGGAAGGCCAGTACTTCCTCAAGTATCTCTTTTTAAAAATTTTTTTATTAGAGCTGGATGCTGGGTTATGAGTTAGAAGATCCAGGAAGGGTATGCTTGAATATAGAGTGGTTGTTAGAGATGAGAATCTAAAGAGTTTATTAACTCTACCACTTTAACTAGCTTAAAAAAAGAAAAGGGACAGTCTTCCAGTTTGTGCTGGAGGTAGGAGAGACATATCAAGGAACAAACCAGTCAATATCTCTAGCTTAGGTTATTTCTTGATATGCGACGCATTCACTTTATGCTATAACTTTTCCAGTATCTTAGAAAAGTTGGTGGATAGTCTGTAGCTCTTCCTGGGCTTATGATAGTACATATGAGCAAGTTGCTAGGCTAAAGCCATAGCTGCTGCAGTATGGTGTACTCTTAGAGGAGGAGTGAATTATTCAATGGAATTTCTGTGAAGGTAATGCTGGTACATCAGCCATATTCTCTGACAGATAAATGCCACAAATATTTTCCCAGTTTCTGACTGGTCGTCAAGTAGACGACTTGAACTGTGCTTTCTAGAATGATAGCATAAAATGAAAACTGTAGGAGAGATTATATATCCAGGTAAGCGGGGGAGGTAAAGGAATCTAAGTCTTAAAATAATAGGAAAAATTACCCTATATCTTCCTGAATACCCAAGTATAAATGTGTCCTTTTTTCTCATTATAGTCTGATCTTTCTATCTCACACTTAGAGGTGCCATGTCTCAATCACTAATCTTTACTATTTCTCAGTGGACCCTAACCAGATTTTCTCAGGTGTAGAAGCCTTGACTTGTCAACAAAATTCTATTGCCAAGTCTAAGAAGAGAATAATTGAGACTCAGGATCCTTCTATGTCAAATTCGGTACACTAATACCTCATGAGAAAGAAACTCAAATTGCTATCAAAGGCCTTTTTAGATTTAACCCTCTCCATGTGTCAAAGCTGTGATTAGGGAAACTTGAGTTGTCTGATAACTTTTCTTTCCAATAAGGTTAAGTCATAAGCTTATTATATTGTAATATTTCCCACTCACCCCTGAAGTATTGCATTCATTTATTACATAGATCATTCCTTCCACTCATCATAAGATATAAGAAAAATTACCCTATATCTTCCTGAATACCCAAGTCCCTGAATATGAAAATGTTTGTACATTTTCCTAGCTGTAAACCCAAATCACATTTCCATGGAGAGTCACATGTTTCCTATGAATATTCTCATACCAGAAGGTAAAGTTTAGTAAAGTTTTATATATCAACTTTTAGTAAAGTTTTATATATCATTTCAAGACTTCTTTTGTTTCACAAAGAAACAGAAGTTACCCCCTATATGATAAATAAAGAACAATGAAACACAGATTCTGGGCTGTTAGCATTCTTTATGGCCTAAAAAGTTTATGCACAAACAAAATAAAAAAGTATTGAATATCATAGAAATTTAGTTTTCTAAGGAAATAATAAAACCCATATAGGAGTGGAAGAAAATTCTCTCTTCCCTCCTAAATTCTATGGCTGGTCTAATAATTAAATTCATACACAGATTAACAGGAGAAAAATATATTTTGTACAAATGAGAGCCTCATAAAAATATGTTACTCAAAGAAGTGACCAACACAAAGAAACAATAAATTTGTGAATAATCGACAAGACAAATGGAATTTGGGCTTTGGGAAGTAAATTGATGAAGAAATAAGGTTACCAGGCCCTAAATTCTGTGTCCAGTGGACAATAAGGAGGCCTTCTACCCTCCTGATACAGGGAAGATGCTTTTACACGGGGAATTTATCCCCTGCATTCAGGGAAACAAAGGAGAGTCACAGTGTGTTTTTTACACCAGAAGGTTAGGAACTTTTAATTCAAAATAATCAACACACTAAAGTGGCATATTTCTGGGTGGGATATTCTGTTCCTCTTCAACCAGAAAATGTTAAATTTGAGAATGACAAAGGCTCTCCATCTATCTTTGATAAAACAAGAGACCCTCTCAGGGGTTAAAGGGAGTACCCAGTGCAGTGTATGACCTAGGCGACAGGTGAAGGCATTCTCAGGTTCACCAACTACATGCACTCACGGCCTTGGGAAAGAAGAATGCATAAGATAAAATCTCTAGCGATGGATCAAGGAGATAGCGAGGCACTATTCAAAGATCTATAGGCCTGAGGTAATCCTTCCTTGGTAGGAGGTGGGAGTGGGGTACAGCCACAAGAGAAGAGAGAGTTACTTAAGAAATGTGTATTATACTCACAGGTACTAAAGACAGGAGGCACAGCATGCCACACAGGGATACATGGGAGAGTGATCGGGAGGTGGAAGACAGGAGGAAACAGAAGGTTTAGGCCAGAGCCTTTATTGAGGTTTCCAGGGAGAAAGAGTAAACAGTTTAAGATTAGTTAGTTTAAATTATTTCACTGAGCTCTAACCTATTGGGATGGTCCCTAGTTGCCTAGTACTTGGATGTAGGATAATTAAGGGAGAGGAAAATTGCCTCCTGGGGGTGGGTGTACAGGCAAATAGAGGAGAGGTTGCTCTGGAATGGTTTCTTTGCATATTGAGGGCATGCTGAGTCCTTGCTATCTCCAAGAACTGACTAGCCCCAGAAGGCTCAGCCTCCTCTTCCCAGACAGAAAGATTTTCTTAAGGTGTTGAAACATTATATTATACAGAAGAAAATTAAATATAGATAATACAGGGAACTTACTACTCATCAATTGTCTATATGTAGCATTAAATTCACACATAAATTAAGTTACAACGGGCAGTGAATTGGTATCTGTTGACGTTTAATTAAACATTTGCTTTGATTTTGCAGGCATTTGGCAATGGGGAGCTGCGTATTTTAGAGGTGTTTAGTTGCTTTTACGTCTCAAATATGTTTTTAGACCCTTGAAAAACTCATAAGCCCGAGGATAGCTCAGACTCCAGGCATAACCTAGTCTATCAAATTGCCCGATGTCCTTAATCTACCTTCACATTTTTTCGGGAGTGATGAGCTGTGGTTACCCTTACCTTTTGATGGGTATCTTACTACCCCTCCCTCAGTAAGACCATACAAATTCACTTTGACTAATGGACTATATAATTCCCTGACATCAAGTGACCTGATACACCACAGAACAGATGCAGCTGCCCTGCCCTCCATAGAATCAGCAGATATTTACTCTTTGTGGCCTCCCAGGAGAGAGAAATTATGGCCTGGTTGCAAGCAATCTCAGAATTAAAACTTGTAGCCCAGTTTAAGATGCTCAGTCAGCACAACATGTATCCAGGGCCTATTATATTCAGACAATCTTCTAAGACAATAATGGACAAATAAAACAATACGAATCCTATAATTCTCTCTTATACATGGTCAAACTTCATGAAAAACCAATTTCTGATTGTTGCTATCCATCCCCAATTCTTTACTGCCCATTTATTTTTCAACCTAATGCCTCTGCCAATTCCACCAAAGCCCTTGTTGTCTTATCTCCCTCTTTCCGAAAAGTCCTTGCTTCTTTGCATTCATTTATGCTACTCCCTTGGTTTCCCTTTTTTATCTGGATGTTTCTTCTGAGCCTCGTCGGTAGATTCTCCTTTTGCATCCCACACTATACATTACATGTCTGTGCTCCTCAGTTCTCTATCATTCTCATTCTGTACATTTTCTTCCATTGGGACTGCATATACCTGCATGGGTTCATTTAATAAATGAGGCTGATGACTACTAGATCTATTGTTTCCAACCTAGACTTTTATATACCACCATTTATCTGCTTTAACATGCCCCTGGATTAACTCAGTGTCTTTATTGCCTTATTCTTTTTTCCCTTCCTCTATTTTATCTCTTGGTAATGGGATTCCCATCAAGTCATTCTTCAAAGTAAAAACCTAGGAGTTATCCTCATCTACAACTTCTTCCACAACTAATTAACCAAAGGTAGATGCTACGCCCTAGTATTCATTGGCTCTTTCCTTTACTGTGACTCTAGTCCTACCTTAAAGCTTTTATCCCTTTTATCCTGGTCTAATTATAATAGTATTTTAGGAAAACTTTCAGTCTCCTGTTGGTCCTCTAATTCGTCCCCCACACTGTGGCCAGAATGTTTCTAAAATGCAAATTGGATCAAGTTATTCCCCCTTTAAAATAAAACCCTTTCAGGCATTGTCCATAGCCTTCAGTTTAAAAATTAAATTCTACTCCATGCAAGATTTTTCATGATCAGGCCTCTGCTGATTTAGGAGATCAGCTTTTTCTCCAACCACCCTCCTTTCTTCCCACCACAGTTGCTTAGGTCTCCTTAAATCTTGTGCGAGCTACTTTAAACCTCTCAATCTTCAAACGTGCTATTCTCTCTGTCAAGTGTTTCCTTCCCACTTTTCACTACTAACTTCTTTTAATTTAAGCAAGAGGACTGGGAGGAGGCAAGAGAGGAGCTTCTGGAATGCTAGTAATGTTCTATTTCTTGATCTTAGCGTTTGCCATATATTTACAAAAGTTCTCAAACTGTCACTTATGATTCATGCACTTTTCTCTATGTACATAATACTTTCATTAATGTTATTTATATAAAAAAATAGTATGCTCTACAAAGCCTTCTTTGAACCATCAAACTAATTAAAATGACCTCTTCCATGCAGATGGCTGTGTACTTGTATCAAATTGTGTGTTGTGGGTTATTGGTCTCCCCCTCGTTGGAGCTTTTTAAGGGGAAAGACTGTTTCTCATTAACTTTGTAGGACCAGCACCTACCATGGCATTCAATAGAATAGTAGGTGCTCAAAAGATATATGATACAGACACAAATGACTCCTCTTCCTCTGCTTGAGGGAGATGTGGGCAGTCTGGCCACTCATAGTCATGAGAAAGTGAAATTAGATTTCATAGAGTTTTGACACAAAGTTCTGTTCCTACCCAAATCAACAGCTTTTACCAGAAACTGAAGGGCTAAGCTCAGCTTAGTAGAGGAGAACCAAGAAGCAAATTTCAGGGATAGACAGACAGATAGAAAAACTAAAATAAGAGATTAGCATTGAGATAATTCAATGAGCCTAGAGTTTAGAAGACAGATAGGACAGAAATAAGCCCAAGAAGCCCTGGGGTGATGGTGAGAAACACAAGTTTATGTGTGGGCTTTGAGTTCAGAGTTTAAGTGCTGTTAGGCACATGTGCGCAAGTTGCCCTGACTATGGGACCAGGAATAGGAAAGACAGCCTGTTAGGAAAGGGACTTGGGCTCCTGGGTAAGATCTAGGGGTTCAGATGTAATATATTTCTCTCAAGTACAACTTTCATCAAGGAGCATAGTTTTAGTCAGCAGAGAAACAAGCGATTTATATTTAATTCACTCTCCCCTTTTGCAACCTTTGTATCTAGTCATTTACCTCCTCAAATTAAGCCTCTAAAACTGTTTCATGCCTCTCATTTCTAATTCCCATTGATACCACCTCAATAGTAACATATTTTGAATGGCCCAAAAGCTTAGCTGGGCCAATTAAATTGTCCTTCTTTAGGGAATTTGAAAAAATTGCGAATTAGTCATAAGGATAAAGAATAAAAAATAGACAGTAGGAGCATCCATGATGGATTGTATGCTAGTTAAGGTGTTATGGAACAGAAACTTTGAGTAAGCGGGGGAGTGAGTTAATAAGGGAGGTGAACAGAGAGAACCCTTAGGAAGAAAAAGAGACATAAGAGTTAGGACAGTGGCCATGTGGTCTCTCAAAAAGAAACAGCAAAAAATCGCCAGTCCTTAGAATCATCTCAATCACTTAGTGAAACCATCTCACTTTTCCACTTACTATCTATATGTGGCTATAAAATAAACCTTTTTTTTTTCTTTATTAGTAAATTGAGTTCTGTTATCTGCGACTAAGATTTGAGAGTCAGATGCACTGAAGTTTAACTCTATCTGGGGGTTAGCTTGTAATGACTGGGCGAAGTAAAGCATGAAAAGCAAGTAGCACGTAACAAGCATACAGTCTGCGCTCAAAAATTTTAACTCTCTGTGATATGTGTTTTCTGTGTCAACTTGGCTAGGCCCCAGTTATTCATCAAAAGGCTAATCTAGGTGTTGCTCTGGGGTATTTTGTAGTTCTGTCTAAAGCTCAATTGACTGTACGTATTCTCCATAATGTGGGTGGGCCTGATCGAATTACTTTAAAGGATTTAAGAACAGAGCTGAGGCTGTTCTCCACAGAGAAGTTCCCTCTGAGGACTTGTGTCCCGCAGTTCTAGCCTGCTCTTTCTGACAGCCCACACTGCAGGTTTTGGACTCGTTTTGCCAGCTCCTGCGATCAGGTAAGCCAATTCCTTAATATACATCTCTTACTGGCTTTTCTTTCTCTGTTTGAATCCTGGCTTATAAACTGTCTTTCCTGCAGAGTGCCCATCCCTCAAAGTGTTTCATAAATCCTTGGTTGTAGGAAGGAAGTTTTTAGGCAAAGACCCATGCCATCCCCTTGCTAGACTTATTTTACTGAAATTTTCTCAACTCTTTAAAGCTGTGGAATAGCTAGGAAGTAAACACTGGAGAATGTAAAATAAGAAATTCCCATTGACTTCTAAGTTTTAAATGGTATTTTCTTTTCTTTAATTTTAATTTACAAGTTACACTTTTTTATAGAAGTATATGAAGTAAAAAATTTCCCTTTTCTCCGCCTTCTTCCTCCTGCCCAATTTTTGTCTCTGAAGATAACCACTGTTAATAATTTGGATTTTCTCTCTTCAGCCCTTTATTTAGCTAAGCATATAGGTATATGTATATGAATGTTTATGTTTAAAAATCTCTGTCTATAGATAACACACATTAAAGCATAAATAAGATCAAGCTATGCAAAGTTTTAAAACAATTTTTTTCACTTCGTAATATGTTTGGAATATTTTCTAAGTCTCTCCGTATATGTAACTTTACATGATCCCTTTTAAGTTGTGGCATACTCATACTAAGTGTGACAGTTCTATAATATGTTTACCATCCCAGTATTGACTTTCAGTTTCTCTCTACTATAATGTTGGAATGAATACCCTTGTATATGTAAACTTGGGTACCTATATTAAAGATATTTCTTTAGATTCCTAGTTGTGGAATGACTGGATTAAAGATTATATATATTTAAAATACAATATTAGTTAACTCTCTCACCAAACATATATGGGATTACTATTTAATCACAGTGGTATCATTAATCTTTAAAATACTTTTACCAAGTTCATAAATTGACAACTGAGCCATTTATCACTCTATCCACAGGAATTTTGGGAAACATATTAATGTATTTCTTTAACATTTTGTACAAGTCCAGGTAAATTTCAACCTCCTCTTTCAATCTTTTCTTGATTCAGTCAACCCACAGCAATCTTCTCTTCTTTCTAGAAATCCAAAGCATCATTGTTAACACTTATTAGTCATTAAGTTGTACAGCAACTTCTCAAACTTCATTGCAATTGCATCATTATTCAAATTCCGGACTTTAGAATGACAACTCTATTGTAGTCAAAACTATGGAAAGAATTCACAATCAAATCAATTAGTGAGGTGATTAGTTGAATCTCATCAAGGAGTTAGCTGCAACATGGTAGGGGGTGCCAGATTCCATCTGTATAAATCTGGTAACTAAAATTTGGTTGCTGAGAATACTTGGGAATCTCCTATTGACAAATCAAGCATATAAAAGGGCCCATGGGTCAGTTCTTACTAACAGAATCAACCTGGAATCTGTAGTTCTCGGAGCTGTGGAATCTCTGAGGGGTAAGCAACCATGTTGTTAGCCTGAATTTCCAGCCTGTCTTAGATATTAAATTCTTTCATCTTAAGTAAAATAAATATTTGATAGCTCTATAAAGGTCTTCACTTGTTGGTCACAATGCTATATACTTAGTAAATATTAGGAAGAACAAATGAATGAACAGCAGATGAGGCATCTATTGCTTATAAAATTTTCTTTAAAACCATTATCATCACCACCATAGAATGATTCTAAGTAAAATGTAATAAAAATTAGTGAACTCCATTACTAAACAAGACTCCATGGACTAAACAAGAGATGTTAATAGCTCCAACTAAGGTGTGTCAACAACCTTCAGCCAAAAACCACACGAAGAACACACCTATAGTTGAACATGTTGGATTTATTACTCTTGCAGTAAAAGAACACCTGGGGAAGCATGAAGTGTCTCAATTAGAGGGTGTTTCTCTTACTGAGACACTTCATGACTATTAATTCAATTATAGAATTAAGGTTTTGGTTTGGTGATTTGGGGGAGGGTCTAAGAAAATGGGGATTTGCTTTAGATTAGATATGGCAAGGGAAAGGGGTCAGTTCTATGATCGGGTAGGTCAATAAATCTAAGAAGTAGCAGTCATTCATTTTAGCCAAGAGAGGTGGGTATTTGGTATTTTGGGGTGCCTCAGATCCATTGCGACGTCCCGTACACTATGTCTATAGGACTGGATATGGGGATAGGAGGTGATGTCAGGGATGATTTCTAGGTTTCTCTTATGTAGACAGAGAATGGCACTGCTATTCACTATGATAGTGCTAGCTTTGTATTATCTGGGAATTTAATACCAAAAATAAGTTGCTCCTAGACTTATGGGATTATATCCCGATAAGCCCATTGTAAGTTGAAAATACTATCTTAAGTTGAAAATATTTTTAATACACCTAACCTATCCAATATTGTAGCTTAGCCTACCTTAAATGTGCTCAGAACACAATATTAAAAAAACGCTGGCAACACAGTACACTGTAGAATATCGGTTGTTTATCCTTGTAATTGCGTGGTTGAGTGGGAGCTGCCCAGAATCATGAAAGAGTATCATAATGCATATTGCTAGCCCAGAGAAAGATGAACGTTCAGAATTTGAAGTACAGTTTCTACTGAATTGCATATCACTTTTGCACCATCATAAAGATGGAAAACCATAAGTCAAAAAATTATAAATCAGGGACTATCTGTACATGAAAAGTTAACACTATCCATACCCATTTTACAGATGAGAAATTAAGGCTTTACCCAGGTTAAATACCTTGCCCATTGTTGTATGCAACCAGAACTTGAATTCAGGGTGGCCTGACTCCAAAGTCATGGACTTTTTAAAAAATGAGATTAAATTCACATAACACTTGAAAGTATACGATTCAGTGGTTTTCAGTACTATCACAATGTTTTGCAACCATTACCACTATTGAATTCCAGACCATTTTCATCATCCCCAAAAGAAACTCCATCTTATTAAGTAGTTACTACATTCCCTTCTCCTTCCAGCCCCTGGCAACCACTAATCTTTCTGTCTCTGTGGATTTACCTATTTTGGACATTTCATATAAATGGAATCATATAATATGTGGCTTTTTTGGGGGGGTGGTCTGGATTCTTTCACTTAGCACAATGATTTTAAGATTTATCCATGTTGTAGCATGTTTCAGTATATGAATCCTTCATTCCTTTTTATGACTGAATAAAATACCATTGTATAGATATACTACATTTGTTTATCCATTCATCAGTTGATAGACATTTGAGTGTTTTTACTTTTTGTCTGCTAGTAGTTTTGAGAGGTATGTCATTGTGTTTTTGCTTTGCATTCCCCTAATGACTAAGGATGTTGAGCATTTTTTTATGCACTTGTTAGCCATCTGTAAATCTTCGTGGAGAAATGTCTAAGTCTTTTGGCCATTCTTAATTTTGGTTGTCTTTTGTTATAAGATCTAAGAGTTCTTTATGTAACCTGGATACTAAATTTTTATCAGTATGTTATTTGTAAACAGTTTTTTCCCCATTCTGTGAGTTGACTTTTCACTTTCTTTGATGCACAAAAGTTTTTGATGAAGTCTAATTTCTCTATTTTTTTCTTGTTGCTTGTGCTTCTGGTGCCATTTAGAAGACCGTTATCATATCCTAGCATGAAGACTTCTACCTATATTTCTTTCTAAGGTTTTTATAGTTTTAACTTTTACATTTAGATATTTGATAAATTTTGAGTTAATTTTTGTATATGGTATGTGGAAGAGGCCCAAATCAGTCCTTTGACATATGGATATCCAGTTATCCCATCACCATTTGTTGAAAAGACTATTCTTTCTCCCATTGAATGGTCTTGGCACCCTTGTCAGAAATCAATTGAACATAGACAAAGGGGCTAATATCTGGACTCTCAAGTCTATTCCAGCATATTGACTTTTTAACTTAACTTTTTATAAATCCTTTTTAGAATTACTTTATTCAGCATTTCATCTCCAAAACTTCCAAAATTATTTATCATTTATTCAGTTGATCTAAATAAGCCAGAATCAAATTTGCTGTGAGAAAAATATACTAAAAATGATTTCATAGCAATATTATGACAATGTTATACTATGTAACAATTATATACTTTGTTATTAGAATCATTTCTAAGGGTATAAATTTATAAGACATTAAGGAATCCATTTCAATATAACTGAAAAGGAAATTATAACAAAAGTAGACACCATGTAGCATAACATAAAATATGAATGGATACATGAAATAAGGATTTTTAATATTTAACTCTCACCAACTTATATACAATAAGATTAAAACAACACAATTGTGCATTCAACTTGTGGATCTGGTCATCTGCATTACAAGGGTTGCTGGGTAATAACTGCACAGTGATATGATTATTCTGAATATTTTTTTCACAGTCAAAGATAGTTGTTAGGGACAGATAGGCATTCTCTGCCATGTTATTTCCCTACATTTTGCTGGATAAAACATTATTTCTTCGCAATGCTCTGTCGTCCTTCCCTCTCTTCTGTTACACTGTCTTATATAGTGGACATTTCTTTGAGAGAAGCATCATATATACAAAAAGTAGAAAATCATGACCTGGTTAACATTGCTGAGGTTAAAAAACCCATAGCAGAGAATAGATTTTTCTCTTGTCAATGATATTCAAGCCACTCCCTTCCAAACATTCGTTATCAAATGTGAAGTTTTGGTTGTGGTTTCTTTCTTTTCTTTTAATTGCCTACAGCACCTGGTCTTCCTAGGTGGTCTCCCATCCAAGTACTAACCAGGCCTAACCCACTTAGCTTCCGAGATCAGACAAGATCAGGTGTGGTCAGGGTGGAATGGCTGTAGACTGGTTGTGGTTTCTAAACTATGGACTACTTTAAAAAGATGTGCGTTTCTAGATGTTACTGGAAGCATCTACTCATGGGTGTCATCTTCACAATCCTCATATTCACTTTAAGATCCTTTATTATAAAATAACTTGAAGGCGACCATGCATATTCCAAACCAAGAAAAAAATCCTCTCGTGTAAAAACATAAAGACATGCTTCAGATAATTAAAACACAGCATATGTTTGGATATGAATGCTCTGAAGAGATAGCTTGGGGTTACAATCACCCAAATTCTCTCATCAGGAGGTAATATAAATCATAGTCTGAAGGAAGTTTGTTCATTTGAAAGTGAACCCCACAGGAAAGGAGTAGAAAAATTTATCACTGATATCACTGAAAATTCAGAATGCATCAAATAATAAAAGATACTGATTATGAAAACATCTGACCCTCTCACCGAACTTTTGCAGATTGACCTTCGGCTTTCTCCGTTCCCAGACCCTGCAGTTCCGTAGTTTCCCAGAAGGGGGCATTGTTGCATTATAAACGGCACCAGTTGCAGCATTACCCTGCTGGGTCTGTGTTCCTTCTCTATTTTCAATATATATATTTAAAGTCATATATATAAATATTATTTCTCCAAACTCTTAAGAAATTGAGAGTTGAGGAAAAGATAGAACTCTTGAAGGATCGTTCTTTTACCCACTATCTTCAGAGATATTTCATTGCATGTGACATTCTTGGAGGTTGGTATCAAAGTCCCAAAGTACGAAACGCATCTCGTAAGTCATCGACCTCATATAGGGGCTGCAGAGAAAGAGAAATAAATTGAGTGGATGACTTTGTAACGTGGAAGAAACTACGCTGGGAGGAAGGAAGAAGAGATAGGAAGAGGAGACGAAGGAATTCTACCGGGAGGGAAATAAATCCTGAGAGTCTCGCAAAACAAAGACGTGTGAGTGAGGAAAGGGGGCAGGAGGGAAAAGCATCCTGGCAGAGGGCTCTGAATTGTGAAACAGCAGAAGAGCAGACTCAGTCGAAGGAGAAGGGACGACAAAAAAGACAGAGAAAATAAGGTTTTCATCGGAGGAAAAATGAGTGATAAATACACAAACGCACAAAAATGGGAATGTAAGAAATGTAAGAAAAGGGAACATAAGTAGCTCCAGGAAAAGACTTTGGAGAAAGGAAATAAGCAATGAGCCCCTTACCAAAAGGATGCGTCGAAGCTGTCTGGAGAGGCGAACTGAGTTTTCATGCAGCCCCTCCCAAGCTTTGAAAGTTTTTTCATGGTTTTCCACAAAAGTATTCCAGCAATAAAAATAATCTTTAAAAGAGGGGATGGGGAATAGGGCGTGGTTAGATAGCTCCGGTCTCAAATCTAGAGGAAAGAAAGAAATGCCTGTTCCCTTTTTAATTCTCATTTACCCCAAAGCCTTGTGTCTAAGCCATCAATTCTTTTTCTCCAATTCTAGCTGATAATTTTGGGCTCCAAAAGTGAACTAGAACTCTCCCCCACCCCACCCCTTGGATTTCTCTCCTGACTCCTCAGTGTGGTTCGTAATCCCAAAGGAGAGCTGCTGCTCAGAGTCAGCAGAAAGGTCCCTCTTGCACCTTTGAAGGTCATGATGGCGATTTGGACCCCGGCGCGGTGCAGCCGCCGCAGCCCCTCGGGCTCAGCCTTGAAGCCATCGCAGAAGTAGAGGCGTGCGGTGAAGATCCTCAGACTGAGGTTGGGATTCCCTCTCAGAAAGTCAGCCACGTGCCGGGCACAATCGTAGCAAGGACTCCAAGACGTGAACCAGGTAACACGGTAGCACCGGCCAGGATCCAGGTCCCAGTCAGAGATGTAGCGGAGGAAGAGCAATTCCACGTGGCAGCCTGACTGGGGAGAGAGTGGAGGACTCAGCTGATGTTTCCTGACCTGTGTTGTGGTGCCGGTAGCTTTGCAGCCATTAACCCATCTCCCTCCCACAGTTATCTTTTTTTAGGTCGTCTGCAGTTTTGTCTTTATGTCACTGAAAGGGTAAGCAACTGCCTGGAGGCACAGTGGTAAGCCAAAACTCTTTGCACCCTTGGCTCTGGAGAGGAAGAACGGCTATGGATTTTCTGAGGAATGGGGAGGATGAAAGAGTTGAGTTTGGATGGTTTGGCATCACACTATCTCAGCAGAGAATTAATTTGTGAAGTTACTTTTTGAGCCTTTGAGGAGGAAAATGGCTTGGAAGTGCCTGGTGATGTAACATCGTAGAAATACACTGGGCCACTAGGTGGAAGTAGGAACATTTATGTTTGGAAGGGCTAGAAGAGGTAAGATTGCTTATGGTGAGGCTTACAGGTGAGGACTGTCAGAGAAGTAGTAGGCACTGCTATGGACTAAGAGCAATTAAATAATGTGTGCTCATCGTCTGACCCCTGTGATTGTAATGATAATCGGAGTAGTGAGCTATAGCAAGTCCACTTAGCATTGCAGAGAAGTCACGAATCTCAGAATCCGAAGTCCTAGGTTCTATTTCCTGGCATCGTCCCTCATGTGACTTAAACAAGTTACTCCATTCCTGAGTCTTCTAATCTTATCCGTAAAATAGCCTAGTGCTGTGAGGATTACATGAGAGGGAAGTGAAGGGTTGGTAACAGCAAAGCCTTCTATAGTTAGAATGTGTCATATCACCAAATGGGAAAGAGAGTAGTACCTAAGACAGCTGCAGTGACATAATTTACATAAAACAAATGGAGGCAAAGAAAATCGAATAGTAAAAGAAGCACCAAACAATGAGCCAGACAATATCATCCCACCCGCCGTGTTCCACCAAGACCAGATGTCACCACACGTTATGAGAGAGGAAACACTCATTGGCAGAAGCTTATGTAAACCATCTGGATTTTGGTGAAGAAGTTTCTTGGAAATGCAATTCTCTGATCTTCTACATGCTAGAAGATTGATCTAATTAATTGACCCATTGAGGCTTCTGTTTTCTGGGTCTCATCGTGCTATATGTACTCAATGGCTTGTCTGTATGAGCAGGAGGGAAGAGAAACCATTTGGAAAACTGAATCGAGTCAACATTTTTCTTAAATTTTTCTTCCTTAATTAAAAAAAATTCTAGAGACACAACTTGTTTTTCACATTTAAAATTTAGCTTGAATGAGCTAATAAGACTCTCCCAAATCAGAAGGCTTTTACCTTTGATTTCTTCCTTAATCTCAAAGGCAATTCGGATGTTGGGGAAAGGGGAGGAAAGTTTGGGGGCAGTTATCCTTGGCATTGAAGCAAGGTGTGGCATGAAGGTGCCCGGCATGTTAGGGAGGACATAAAATGACATCCTTTGGGGCATATTTATTATGGACATGTAAAAAAGTAAGAAAAGATTTGAGGAATCTAGTGGGGACACACACAAAACAGAATGAAGGTAGTACCATCAACAGATAAATGGCTCTAAAAGGACCCACGGTTTAGCTTTTAATTGCCTGGGAAGCAAATGTTGATACCTGGTTTCGAAGGTGACCGAAGTCCAATGAAAAGGAGGTAGCACTGTCTCGCCGCTTCACCACATAGCACAAGTAGGTCTCATGACGACCCTTAGCCCAGCGGACGTTTTTAAAATGGTAAAGAAACTTACTCTTCTTCATCAGGAGGCTGTGGGTGAGAGGGGGAGAAAAATGCAGGAGCACAGCTTATTCTCTGATCACGCCTGGATTTCCTTCAGCTGTTTTTAAATCTATAATTACTTGGGCCAAACCAGAGATGCTCCTGCTTCCTTTGCTGGAAGCCTGAGACCTACTGAACTTGGAATCCATCATAAATCCCTTTCCATGCTTATTCTAAAGACCAACAGAAATAGCGAGAACCCCAAAGCCATACAAGCTCACAGGACAGTCTCCTCCCACAGCTGTCTTCTAGATGCTGATAACTTAGAATGACAAACTTGTTCCTCAGTCCCATAAATATATTTTCAGGTTTCCCCAGCACTCTCTACCTAAATGCTCAATATATACTTCAAATTTAATATGGTCAAAACAGATTTTAAACTGCCCTCTGTCCTGACCATCCTGCCTCTCCTCCTGACTTTTCCATGTCAGATAAACAGGCCAACGGCGCTGGATCATCTTCGATTCTTCTCCTTCTTCACTCATATTAATGATCTAAATTTATTGATCCTACCCTTCAAGCATCTCTTGAATTTGTACCTGCTCTGTCCTGTTCTTGGCTTCAGTCCAAGCTGTACCAGAGTGATCTCACCAAAATCCAGATGTGACCATGTCTTTCCCACACTGAAAAACCCCTAAGGATTCCGCTCAGCTCACAGGCTAAACTCCCAATTCTTTAATGAGGTACGTAGGCCAGTTTTTACATTTGGACATCGATCTACGTTTCTAGCCTCCTTTCCTAGTACTTGCCCCCTCTGGCACCAATCCTCTTTCCTTTTTCTTTCCAGGGGTCTTGCTGATGGCGCTTCTCCTGACTAAGTGCTTCCCTACCTTTTTTCCATTGGGTAAAAACTACACATCTTTCAAAGCCTAACCACAGTTTCCACTCTTCTCGTGGGACCTTTCCCACAATCGCTATCGAAAAATTGCCAGGCAAAATCAAATAACAGCAACAAAACCCCTCCTGTAGTTTCTCATTGTTCTCCAGCTTCTCTCTCTCAAAGCCTTCCTCCTTTGTTATCAATGGATTGCTGATAGCTCTGTCTTCCCATTTCTGTGACTTGAGGCAGAAAATGTCACTCTATGAGTAATATATTTTTTAACGGTGTAAGAGTAAGACGTGACTGTTGTCAATTTGAAAAAAAACAAAAAAGTAGAAAGTTACAAAATTTAAAATATTAAAGAATTTTAAAATTAGGAATGTTATGTGTTTCATTGTAAGACACAATGTCTAATGACAATTACTGTTAAAACTTGTTTCTTCTTCTAGTCTTTATGAGCATATGTTTACGTGATTTTGATTATACTGATTTCATGTGTAATTTTGTGTTCTGCTCTTTTAACTCAGCAATGTGATCTAAATATTATGGTATATTCACATACAGGGCCTGGTCCTCTCCTGTGTTTCCCAGCTCCTAGCCCAGTGTCTTGCAAAGAATAAGCACTGCATTGAATTGAATTTGTGGAAATATTCTCTGCTAAGGCACGTTTCTTTGCTGTTGTGAACATAACACAAGCTATACAGTGTGGTTGATCTCAAAGCACTAATAGTGTCTCAGATTTTTGTCCCTAGTCTTTTCAAAAAATGTATTTATCTAATTTGTAGCGATAATTCTGCCACCTAATGGCAGTGGGCAGAAGTGCAAATAATTTGTAAAAATAACACCTAGTCAAGGATTTGAATACGGTTTGCTGGCAAGAGAATTGAAACTTTTTTCATTTTTTTTTTTTTTACATTGAGGTATAATTTACATACTTCACCCATTTAAAATGTACAATTCTATGAATATTGGTAGATGTAAACACCCCAAACTGCAACCGCAATCAGGATACAGAACATTTCCAGGGCACCCCCTCCCTCAAAGTTTCCTCATCCATCTTTTCAGTCAGTTCTTTCCATCTCCCAGGCAACCATTAATCTGTTTTCTGTAACTACAAATTACTTCTCGTGTCCCAGAATTTCATATAAATCATACGTTATCTCTTCCTTTGTGTCTGACTTCCTTCACTTCCTTCACTTAGCACAATGACTTTGAAATTCATTCATGATGTTGCTTATATCAGTAGTTAGTTCCTTATTACCGCACAGCATTTCATTGCATGGATAGAGCACATTTTTTTCATTTACCTGTTGATGGACACGTGGTTTGTTTCCACTTTGGGGCTATTGTGAATAAGGCTCCTGCAAATATTCATGTACCAGTCTTTGTGTGGACACAGGTTGAGAACTGATATTTTAATATTGTGATACATGTGATGGACCCTAAATTTAAAAGTTAAGTACCCAAATATCAACATTATTAAGTAGATAATCAAGGACAAGAGCTTTTTACAGCTGTCTCAATTTACATGTCTCGCTTCACACGCATTAAGCTTATTGGAATACACTTTAAATCCTGAGGCAGTCTATGGCCATGCCACCCTGAACAAGCCCAATGCAGTCTGATCTCGGAAGCTAAGAAGGGTTGGGCCTGGTTAGTACTTGGATGGGAGACCACCTAGAAAGACCAGGTGCTATAGGCATAAAAAAATAAAAAATAAGGGATTGTAAGCTGACAAGGTCCTTGCAATCTGTGAGGTCAACCAAGGGTTGCCTCATCTAAAAAATAAATAAATAAAAATCAAGTAAAATTCGAGGCAGAAAACTAGATCTATCACCAATATATACATTATATATGTCAAATAATATAAAAATTAGCCAATCATATTATTGTAGAATTACAAATGCATATTTAGTAGGAATCGGAAATGGATGCTAACAAGGACCTAATAATAATTGGTGTTATTTTAAAAGGACAGTAATTTATTATGGTAATCATCATAGCACTGCCATGATTACTATTACTATTGTTACATACTTAGGTATAATAACCCATAGCATATGTAAATTGAATATATAACATGTGCTTAATAATGAAGAGAAAGAAAAAATTCTCTCTGGGGCCCAGTCAGTTTTAAACAAATTAAGCATCATCTCGTACCAACTTTTTTTTTTTACATTTAACCTCCTCTTCTGGGCTGTATGGATGAGAAAGGGTGGGGAAGTGGGTAACTATGTCATGCACTGCAGGAGGTGTGGCGGGGTCCTGCTACCATGAGGAAGAAAAAGTGTTCTGAAAATTATAGAAAATGACATAGGTAACGGAATACATAGGGACTGTTATTTCCTACTCCACATGAATATTCAATAGTTCTTTACGGTTTCTGTCGGAAGTTACTAGTCTCAATGAAGTGAATTGCATGACTGTAACCTGTTAATTAACTTTCTTGATTCATCACTTCTCTTCAGCTGTAGCTAGAAGCCTGTTTCTAGCACCTTGCTCTTCTCTTGGTTTCTCTTCTGGATACAAAGGACTTGCAGAGGCAATTTTTCATACCTACAGGTTGACAGCTGTCTGAACAGCTGTGCTCCCTCAGCCAGAACACTAGCTGCATCCCCAGCACTGCTAATCAGAGACAAATGGGTTAAAAATAATCGTGACCAAGTCAACCTCTCCGGCCGTGTGCCATCGCTAATGCTCTCTGCAGCTATTATCTTCCTTAATGATAATTATATATTTCCCTTTTTCTCCTGTTGAATTGCATCTTTCCTCCTTTTTTAAATTTGTCTTTCTCTGAATTTCAACACTGATTTTACTACTGTTTTGCATTTCATTATACAAGTGTCTCCACGGAGCCCTTTACCTCTGACTTATACCTCGGATTAGTTTTCAAAATCTCATTGAAATGGTGAAGACATTCAACATTTCTGCCCTTAGGAAAGTTTTCTGAAGAACATTTACTCTACCATTAAAAATCTTAACTCTAGTGTAAATTCTTTGTAAAAGAATTAAATTGAGATAAAGTATATGGATTAGGTATCATTCTCATACATTGGTAGTAATGGAGAAAAGTAGGAATAGAATAAGTTCTGAAATAGTAGCTTAACTGACATAAACTTCATATGAAGACATTGTGAAAATCTTATAGAACACATTTAAAAAGTAAGTTTGGCCATGTCTAAAGAAATTGAAAGACTAGGTAAAGAGTAAAAACACCATTAACTGCTCAACATACAACATTCAATAACTTGCTTGACTAAATTTTCCCCTTATAATAGACACAGTTATAGTGACTTCCAAGCAATTAATTTTGAATATTGCCATTTAATAAAACCATTTCCTTACTACCTAACTAAATTATTCAGTAAATTCTCCCTAGGAAAATTTTACCTTTAAGTGGTTTTTATAGATGAGTATTTATGAAATTATTATTACAATCACCACTATTGTTTTTAGTATAGCATCGCTATTCCTTTTCATGATTTGAGTCTCTAAACATTTGCTATGTTAATATTACCACACACTAGTTCCAACTGCAGTACAGATCTCAGGACAAGTCAATGCATGGTATATTAAAGTTCTTTTGAATATGAAAAGGAGAAAGAGAATTAGGCAGACAGCATGTAAAATCTGAACAGAAGATGACACAGATCCAGAGAAATAAATGTGCATATTGACCAGGCAGATCTTGTGAATCAGATAGTTATAGGAGAGAAAAGAATAAGTACCAATCTCATTACTCAGGTTTGCTCTGAGAGAAAAGCCAGTGCAGTCACCCATGAGGAGACTGCCTCTTTACCTGTCCATAGTGGATTCCAGGGTGTCTTTTGTGGCTCCCTGAACGTCTTAGGCCAAGGAAAGCTTGATTCAAGCACTGCTGCTTCACTGACTGAGAGTTCATTGGTCCCATACATTCAAATTTGAGCTTATTCTTTTGGGCTCCTCCCCCCATAGCATCACCACCACCAGGTACCCCAATAGCCTTCCTCCTGTTTGGGTCCAGTGAAGATGGGTGGGGTTGTCATAGGCAGAGTCACATGAGTAAAATGATTGATGGCCCTCTGCTTAATGTATAGTTTCCTTTAGAGCTGCTTCTCTAAAAACCCAGTTCATGCTCCACAGGCAACAAAGATAAGGAAGGAGACTGTAGTAGTAGATACTTTGTCAACTATAATCATAGTAACAAGTAAGACCTTTAATATTAAAAGCAAATAATAGTAATGTTTATTTAAATAGTGTCTTTTGTTCCCGGAGCTAAAAGCATCTATTCCTTCAATTACACAATATCTCTGAATCTTAGTAGAGACCAGTGCCAACAGCTCCTGCTTTGTGACTGAGCAAATAAACTCAGTCAGTTATGTAAGACTTAGGACATAGAAATTTTGCCTCTCAAGCCACTGATTCTTTTTTTCTTTCTGATTATGTTACAAGAATTGCCAGAAGACTAGATAATTACACACAAGAGTAACTTTTGCATAAGCCATCTTTCTCACAAAAGCTAAATATTAATTTGAAGTCAGAAGCGGTAGCATCTCAAACAATAAAAATGTGTTTATTTCATCAGACAGAATCAGCATCTAAATGACTGCGTTGAACTTGGAAAACAGGTTGGGCTTTTAAATGAGGGGCGTGAAGTTCCTATCCTCATACAATGTAGTCTATTAAAGATTTTGATTCTCCTCTATCTTACTCCTTAGGCATTCTATTTATTCATTCAATAGAAACTTATTACCTACTACATGATAGAAACTGCCGGGTGCTGGGCGTACAATGGTGAGCAAAGCAGTTAGGGTCCCTGCTCTCTGCCTGACTCAAGGCATTAAATACCACTACACATTGATTCCCAAATCTGTGGTTCTCACTTGGACCTCTCCCTTGGATTCAAGGCAAGTGTATCCAACTTCTGCCTCAGCATCTCCACTTGAAAGTTCGATAGACATCTTAAACATGCCTAAAATTGAACACCTGTTTCTTCTCCCAGCACATAACCTGCTTCTCTTATCATCTTCCTTACCTCAGTAGCAATGCCATTTCTTTCCATTGCTCAGGCCAACCTGGCAGTCTTCCTTGATTGCTCTCTTCCTTTTAAATCCCATGCCCAATCCATTAGCAAATCCTGTTAACTTTGCTTACAAAGTAAATCTAGATACCAAACCACTTTCCATCACCTCCAAGTCCAAGCAACCTACAGTATGTATGGCGTTTAGCCTCCCAACTGGTCTTCCTGCTTCCACCCTTCTTCAGTTAGTCTAGTCTCCACACAACAATCAGTAATCCTTTTTGAAACATTTTAGGTCACGTCAAAACTCTGTCAAAACTCTCAGTGACTCCTCATCCTCTCAATAATAGCCAACATCCTTACAGTGGTTCACGAGACCCTCTGCCATCTGCTCCTGCTTTACCTGTCTGAGCTCATCTTCGACTCTCTTCCTTGCTTACACAAAGAACACACACTCTTGCCTCTGCCTTTAAACTTGCTGAGTCCTCTGCCTGGAATGTTCTTTCCCTATATGTAGTAATGGTTTGATCCCTTATATTGTTGTGTCTTTACTCAAACACTTTATTGTAGTCAAGGCCTTTTCTAGTGACGGTATCTAAAATTTTAACTATATCTCATCATCCAAAAACATTCCCCTTTCCCTAATTTATATTTGTCCTTAGCACTTATCCCTTAAAAAACTCTATTGTCTATGATCTTCACTGAATCTTAGGTCCATCATGGGAGGGATTTTTGTCTGTTCCCCTGTCATTCCCTGCCCCTCCACAGTGATATCGCTAGTACCTAGTACAATGTTGGCACATAGTAGACATTGGAAAATCTTATTGAATGAAAGAATCAATAGGATCTCATGGGACTTACATCCAAGTGGGAGAGACACATTAATCAAGTAATTGAACATGTAAATATATAATTAAAACTGATGTTTTGCTGTGAAAGAAAAGTGCACATCACATAACAAGAGACCTGACTGGCCTAGGGATAAGTGAAAGGACCACTGGTTGGGAGGTGGTAATAGACGAGCTCTTGTCTCCCTTCTCAGTCTAAGATTCTTCGATGACTGGGTTGTGGAAGAGAGTGCTTGCTGCTTCTCAGCATTCCATGCCCCAACTAGAAACTTTCTAATTCCATCCTTTGTTAAACCATAGAAATTTAGAGTTCCTTATCTGCCTTACCCCTTCTCTCCTCACCCCATCAATCCCAGGACATTAAGGGGAATTTCTAACGTGCATTAATCCAAGCTAATAGTTTTGAGTATTTAGTATGGTTGGGCATTGTGCTAAGCACTTTAAAATACAAAGTAAGCAGGAAACACAAATACAAATACAGAAAACTAGTTATGGGGACAAAGTCTCTTGTATGCTCCTGAGTTGTGCTCACAGTGACCGATTCTATAAATTGCATATTCCTCTTAGTTCCACTGTGGGTCCCCAGAAAGATGGCATGATGCTGTTTCACTCTCAAGGGCTCTGTAGGAGGGAGCGGACGGGACGTAATGTGGGACAAGCCTCACTGCCCTTTATAACGATATCTCTCACTTTACTCCAATACAACCACATCGAATTGTGAAGGTACAGCAGATTTTACTGAAACGTTGGAGAAGCAGAAGGGAATTAATACACATGAGAAAAGTCATATAAATTAATAGATTATTATGGTTTTTAAAAATATATATAACTTAAGAGAAGATTTCCAGAGAATTAAGCTCTCCACAGGGGCCCGGCTCATGCCCACACCCCAATTCCTCTCTAGATGTTCACTTCTCCAAGTCTATATAGTATAATTATATAAAAAAATATTATATTTCTGAACATATTCCTCAGGCCACCAGAAAGACAATCAATGATAGTCGATGGTAGTCACCTTTGGTGCTCAGTTCCATGACCGGATGGTGGGCAGGGAGGGAAGGAGGCTCTGACTTCCTCTGCAGAAGCCATGGTGGGTATAGACGTGTGGCATCCCATCCCTCCCAGTTGTCTCTCAGGCGTGAGATGGCCTTTGCCATATTTTCATCCAATTGTCCAGGGAATAATACACACACACACTCACGCACACGCACATTCTTCCAAAGGATAAAATTTAATTCTCAGAGGTGATACCATCTCTAAATCCAAAAAAAGAAAAAAGAAAACATTTTCCAACTGCCCCAACGAGAGGCTCCCACACTGATGCTGCAGTTCGTGTGCCACACGACTATGCAAAGCCGTATTAGTTCCTTTTGTACATTTCTCTTTTTCAGTTATGCCCTTTTATTCCAGCCAGAAATCAGAAAACTGGCCCATTGCTGATCCACATGCTTCTTTTGTTTGGTTTGCTTTTGCTTTGTTTTGCAATTCTAAACATTTTTAAGTGCATAATTCAGTTAATTACATTCACAGTGCTGTGTGACCAACACCAATATCCGTTTCCAAAACTTTTTCATCACCCCGCTCCTCAAAAAACTTCACAGCAGTTAAGCAATAACTCACTATTCCCTCCTCCTCCTGGCTCCTGGGAACCTCTAATCTACTTTCTGTCTCTATGAATTTACCTATTTATATGTGTAGAATCATACAATATTTGTTCTTTTGTGTCTGGCTTATTTCACTTTGCATAATGTTTTCAAGATTCATCCATGTTATAGCATGTATCAGAACTACTTCCATTCTATGGTTGAATAATATTCCATTATATGTATCTACCACATTTTGTTTATTCATTTGTTGGACACGGGTTATTTCTACCATTTGTCTAGTGTGAATTATGCATACACGTTTGTGAATCCCTGTTTTGAAAACTGCTGGAAGTGGATCTCATGCTCCTTAATGGCAGCTCCTTCACACACACACACACACACACACACACACACACACACACACACACACACACATTCTGGCTGTAACTATGAAACTATTGCTTTAAAAGATGCAATAACTTCTCAGATTAGGGCCCTCCTTTCTGCTCAGCCTCTGGCTGGAGAGAGATTTCATTCTTCTAATTGCAAATGCGTTTACCACCAGGCAGCTGGAAAGCAGAAAAGCTGGAACTGAGATTTGATCCCAAGTCAGCCTTACATCAGTACACGTGCAACACTGTTATGCTGGTTAAAATCAACCCCACGTATCTTAGTCAAGTTGGCCATATCGGTTCAGAAATCTTCATCACAGTTACAGAGATGGAGTTTACCCAGTATTACTGTATCATTTAGAATAGGGCTTGGCTGCATATATCAGGCAAACTCAATAAATAGCTTATGCAAGATATAACTTTTCTCCCACATAAACAATTTAGACGGCTGGTCTACAAGTAATTAAATCTCAATCTAATTGACACGTGGACTTTGAGCTCTTTGTTTTGTCAAGAGTATCTGTTGGTGACATTTTTAACCAGAATGTTTTCCTCATCTCTCAATTCCATGATGGGACATGAGCCTCAGCCATAGAGAAATAAAATGCTGCATATTGGGAAGCATGCAAGGCCAGGCAGCATGAGAGAGAATATAGAAAGGTGGCTATTGAGTCAATTCCTCTAAATTGGCTTCTGAAGCACAATTATTGGTAGATATTTATTTTATTTTATTTACTTTTTAGGGAGGCAACACTTAGTTGACCTCACAGATCACAAGAACCTTGTCAGCTTACAATCCCTTATTTTTCATTTTTTTATTTTTTACGCCTACAGCACCTGGTCTTCCTAGGTGGTCTCCCACCAAGTACTAACCAGGTCCGACCCTGCTTAGCTTCCGAGATCAGATAGGATTGAACTTGTTCAGGGTAGCATGGCCGTAGACTTATTTCATTTTATAAAGTAGATTTGATAGGGTATTGGCAAAATCCAATAAACACAACACAAAATACTCAATGTGCATTCCTGTGATACATCTTTTGTTTTGAAAGTCTTACTTTTCAGTATATAGACTATATAAAGATTCTTGCCAACATATATGTTTTAGATATTCAGTATTTGAAAATGAAGGTGCTGGAGAGCAAAAATATTCTGTTGGGTTTGTTTTGATATTCTACCCCTTTGGGGGCAATTCAAAAAGTGCTTTATTCATTTACTATTTATGGAAGATCTATGAGAAAGCATAAGGCTGAGCTTTGAAGGGGAACATGATGTACATTATAGCTCCTTAAAGAATTTAGATTTGCTTAAATTTAAAAATAAGCAAAACTTTAATGACAATATGGAAGAATTAACTGTAAATTAAAGACAATTTTGAAAATTGTGGAATTATAGCATCTCAAAGTTGAAACATTAGTGTTCATCTAGCCTTATGCTTCTCTAAATAAGATGAGCACGTCTGGAAATATGCCTAAATTTGAGTGCATGGCAATACATCAGGGAGTAAGGCAAAACCAGGATAAACACGTCATGCTATCCTAGAACATGAAAGTTTTCCAAATATTAGGGGAAAACAGTATTTTTTAAAATATTGTTTGGAGTGGAATATAATATGCACTTTAGTTTTGTTTACATTTAATTCTTTTCCTGTTATCCTCTCCCACTCTCATATAAAAAGTCCTCATGACATGGAAAATCCCAACGATTTTAATTTTCCCCTGTTTGTAGAATAAGCCCACATCTGGCAGGCCCACAAGTGAGGGTGCTAATATGGCACCATGTAAACGTGGAAGATAAAACATTGATTTCAGGGCAATTTCAGCCTAACATGGGTTATTAGGGATTATATCCTCCGATACTCAAGCATTTATTTTATAGTTTAATTGGGGAAAAAAAATTGGGGAACAATGATTCTCTATAGAAAGCATTAGTCCTGACTAAAGCATTACAAACACTCATTTCCTACCCTCTTGTACAATCCCGGTAACAGGACATGTGTCAACACTTAGTGCCATGAGTTCATGGGAAGAAGAAAATCGCCATAGATGATAGAAGTCGATGCTTCATGACAGATATAGTGCTTGACTGAGACCATGATGAATAAATAATATTTTAATAAATAAAGAATATGGAGTGGAGAATTCCTGGAAGACAGTCTTTGGAGACAGACTTGGGCCCTAGATTTTGTCCTTTCACCTACGAAATGCATAATATTGGGAAAGAATTCTTTCCTCAAAGTCATTCTGAGGATCTACTTAGCTGCTATGTGGGAATGTGAAAGCATGGTATCTGACATATGTGGAATACGCTTGATAAAATTTCTCAATCTCTTTCTAGGTGACAGAAACAACAGGAGCAAGGGGAGAACTGTGGGGATGTGCTTTTTTGTTTTAACAACCACGAGTAGCTTAGTCTGATTTGAGTGATGGGTCATAACAGAACAATGATGACAAGATAAAATTGAGATGTTACTCATATTTCATACAAGCTTCTTAAGGAAAACTTTCTAACAAAATTGAGTATTAATTAATTTGCATAATAATTGTAACAAAATAGTTATCGAAAAGGTATGATTTGTTCAGCATAAGAAAATAACTTGATTTCTCAGAAAACTGTATTCCCTGTTCACCTTTCTCCTTTTTAAAACAGGAAAAAATACATATCTTATAATTACAATAGCATTTTTCATTCCTGAGGATTTGGAGTTAGTGAAATTTTTAAAAAGATCATTTTTGTGGGGTTTTCATTTAGCTATTTTTAAAAGTTGTTTTTCTTACTAACTATCCTCTCCTCTAACCAACTTCTCTTGAAAAACCCCAGGATAACCTAATTAGTTTATTTTTAACAAAAACAACATGACTTGGAAATTGTGCCTCTGGTGGCTGAGTTAAATCTTGGACATCTGGACTTCACCACTGCCGATCTTCATCGTGAGAAGCACAGGTGAGGTTTCATTATGGTCAGGATGTGAGTCCAGAAGGCCCCTTGGGACCCGGCCAAGGTATACATTCCTGTGTCTGAGAGCCAAGATGCTCAGACATTGACACTCCGGGGCACTATTTTTGGACACCAGGTAGATTGTTCAATATGATACTTTGTTGTTTTTGAAAGAGCCCAAAAAAGGGGTCCATGTGGGTGAAAGTGTGATTTTTGGAGTGCTTCAGCTTATGCATTTCCCGATTTTTGTTTTTCTCAGTTGACCACCAGCCATATTACTGAATATCTCTTGGGGTATGAAGAAGTTGAGGAAGAGGCCTTTAAACATATACAGGAATTACTCAACTTCTGCTGTGCAGCCGCCCAGGACTTACTGAGGTTGAGAGAGCAACTATAAGCAAGCATTCATCAAAAGCCTAGAGCTGGGCAAAAGGCGAAAGAGTTATTTTTGAGGGGAAAATTAACCAAAGAAGCTTCATTGATCATGCACATATAAGATATGACAGAGGGTAGTGGGAAAAGTTCAGTTTTGTAACTAAGCACATAAAGATTTGAATTCTATCTCCATTTCCTAGCAAAGTTTCTTTATGTTGTCTAATGCTCTATGTTTTATTTTTCCGATGTGTAAAATGTAAACAAATAATAGTAATTACAGCTAACTTTTATTCTGCACTTTATGCCAAGTTCTTTTCTAGTCATGTTGCATATATTATCTCGGCCTATTATCCTAATTTTCAGACATGAACACTGAGTCTCAAAGAATTGAAATAAATATTTTGCAGGATTGTTAAAAGTAATGTAAACAGGTGACTTAGCATATTGGCCTAGCGTATGGAAGATAGTCTATAAAGAACCAATGTTTTTATAAGAAGTTATAATAGCTGAGATATTAAGAGACAAGATATTTCAAAAATATAAATTACGATCATCAATGAGTTATCTGTTTCCATGGTTCAAAGTTTTCTGATTAGTCATAAAATGTGAGTGAGTAGTTTTGAGGTTCTCATGCCGTATTTCTGTCTAAATTGTCCCTAACAGTCATTGGAATTAGATCACCCACTGTTCTAGGAAGTCCTAGCATCATATTGGTAAATTCTTCCTTCTTGGTTTTCTCTCTCTCTTTCTTTTTTTTGTAAGGGTCTGTGCTGATCATTGCCTGTCTTCTACTGCTAATTAAATCACAGCCTCTATTAATTTAATTAAATTCAGTATTCTTGAGATTTGAGAAACAAATATAGTCATGGGACAATCATGTGGTCCCATGAGATTATAATGAAGCTGAACAATTCCTATTGCCTAGTGACGCAATGCAACGCATTCCTCACGTGTTTGTGGTGATGCTGGTGTAAACAAACCTATTGCACTGTTGGTCATATAAAAGCATAGCACATAAAATTATATATAGTACATAATACCTGTTACTGATTTATATATTTACTATACTACACTTTTATTGTTATTTTAGAGTGTACCCTTTCTATTTACAAAAAAAAAAAAGAGGTCTGTTGTAAACAGTATACTGTGTTAAGCTGGCAGCAGCTTCATACGATCTTGTGTTTATCGAATCTCTTGATTCCATCATTTCTCTTGATTTAATCGCATTCTTTGTACAGCGACATGCTGTACATGCTATGAAATTGCCTAACAACACATTTCTCTGAACCAACCTCCATTGTTAAGTGGCACCTGACTATATCAGCAGCTCCAAATTCTTTAGTACATAACTGATCTGGGTTTCTCCCGCCCTGTGATGCCCACATATTTTCCCCTCCCCCATCCACCCACACATTGGCTAAAAGTACCAATGAAGATCTCTTCACTTTGTTACCAGAGGACAGGAAGAGTGAATGACTTCAGCACAATTAAACACCGCCAATCCGTTCAGTACAATCCGTTCAGGACGTGCAGCAATTTTGTTAATTTATTTAGCATGACCCCACCTCCCACACATCCTGGTTATTTTAGACCTTCATCCACAGGTTCCTTAAAGTTAGTATGGCTGTAGCATAAAAAAAGGTCAGTTTGAGACAATTATCTTGGATATGTTGCATAATTAATTTATGCCCCAGAGAGATAATCTTAAAAATTCTGATTATGGAAGACACAAAAGGCCACATAGTGTATGATTCCATTTATATAAAATATCCAGAATAGGTAAATCCAGAGAGGTAGAATGCCGATTAGTGGGTGCTCAGAGTCTAGGGAGAGAGGGAATAGGAAGTGGCTTTTTAATGAATATAATGTTTTCTTTTGGGGTGATGAAGTTTTGGAAGCAGATAGAAGTGCTAGATTTACAACAATGTATGTACTAAAGGCCACTGAATTTTACACTTTAAAATAGTTAATTTTATGTTATGTGAATTTCACCTCAATAAAAATTCCCTATTAAATTAGAGACTTCAAGGGACTAAACCTTATCTATCCTCCAAAGGGCCACAAGTTTGAGCATGCCAGGGATGGATGGGCCAGCTGCACCTACAAAAACTAATCCTGGATTATTCCCTGTCAAAGAGGTTTTGGATGCTGGTAAAAATTAAATTTAACTCGACTGCAGAGAAGCCAGCATTGGTGGCATTGCCCACCTTTGCAGGTTTCCACACTTGCCTATTTGTTGTCTAACCAGCAAGGGTCACCTCGTTTTGTTAAAGGGAAAGAAGAGAAGAGCCAATCTAATCAAGAACAGTTAGGGAGAAACCAATCAGCTTAAGTAGGAAAAAGTCCTGTAATTTTATTATATCTATAATATTACAGGTGCAAAACCTTTGGAAACATGATCTTGTTAATTCTCAGATGTATTACCAGTGGTTTACAGTTGAGAAGTTATTCACTTAAGATCACATTACTAGTGAGTGGCATGTCAGTACTAGCCTTGAAACAAACACCAATTCTTTTATATTAAAATGAACAGGATGATATAAACTACATTTTATTATACATAGAACTATGTTGATTTGGGATCTAGATGTTCTGTGCATAAATGATACAATATTTTTTAGCTTCTACGTGGCAAAAGAGAAATTATTCCTGTTCTATGTCATTAGAACCGTTGTGATTCTTATGAATTATACTTTAATTGTGGATTAAAGTCATAATTTAATTTATAAATTATGGTAGTTAAAATGACCTATTATTACACTGTGTCAGACCTTTCTGTTTCTCTAGGATAATGGCAACATAAAAGTATAGTTTAACTATCAAGTTGTAGATTATAACAGAAATATTGTTTTCTCTTAATAACAAACTAGCTGTTATTCATGCTTTTATATTAACATTTTTATATGAATAGTTTTGAAGTAATTTTTTCAATGCCTATTGATTTTGATGTCAATATTACACATTCCATAAGCTTATTTGTATTAATATTACTTCATGTCTCTTCTCCCACAAATCTCATCCATTTTCAAGAATGGATGGATGGATATATGAATGTAATTTTATACAAATAGAAGCAATGTTTTTCTGTTCAGTTCTAATTACTCTGCATTGTAACTCCTGTGTTTGACCACTTGGGACAGAAAAATATGTTAGGAAATAGTGTATAATGACACAGTTGATACCTCAGTGGCCAGCAATCCCTTAAATACAATCCAGGTTGTTTTCCATTATAATATTATCGTATGCTTGCTCAAAGCTCTTCTATTACCTTTTTTCAGGGGTTTAGGGGAGGAAGTGGATCTCACAAATTTATGAGATCATTCTAAATTCAATCTTCATGAATAGTTACATAAATTTAATAACGTACTCCATAAAGCTACACAGCATAGATGTGTGGCTAGGTAAACACACAAAAGAAAGGGAAAGGGAGAGAGAAAAAAGGAAAACACCAGAGAGAGAGAGAGAAAAAAAAACCCTGCAGGACCCCTGGGTTAGGAAAATACTAGAATCTTATTGAAAGTGATTGGACAAATTGAAAAAAAAAAAAAAGACGACCATTATTAGCTATTTAAAAAAAATTTGAGAGTTTGAGGTGAAGCGAAGCTCCGTTTGTCAACAGGAAGCTATGGGCTCTGCACCTCTATTTATATAAACATTTGCTTTTTCCATCTTAGATTCTGCCCAGAAGTTGTCATTTGACTGCTGCTTCTGGCTTTGCTTGATTGGCTTTTAGAAAAAAAAACTTGTGGCCACCTGTTTCTCTCTCCATCACAGAGAAACTCAACAAGTCACTTTCGCTGACGTTTGGTTCGTGAAAAATGCTAAAAGATACAGGAGTTTCAACTTTTATTGGCACTTTGGATTTTTAACCAAATTTTTGCCTCCCTGAGTTGACAGTCTTTTCCATGGTTCTCCTGATACACTCCCATTCTACCCTGTGAGGCTCCAGATCTCTCAGGACCTCTTCACCACACATTCTGAAACCTCTCACAGAGATTAGTGAATTCCCATCTTCTAATCTTCTGGTTCCCCTGAACTGATGTCAACCTGTCATCACTCGCACATTTCCTTATCCCTCTTGTCTGGTGCTCTTCTGTCTTTTCTGTTTCTTCTCAGATTTCTTTCTTCACTGTGTTACAGCTGCTTCCGTATAGAGGAAGGGAGAAACTTAGAGATTGCAAGTTGCTTGCACCTTCTGACCAGGTGTAAAGTATTTGGTTAAACATTTAACTTTTGCTACAGCACCTCAAAGCCGAGGAGGGCGGAGCTTGTGGCTAGCAACCTATTCTGCTTGATGTCAACAAAAGTAAGGCCCAAACCAGCTGGGGTTTGCACATCTGCCTTTAAGTCAAAAGACTCAGAGAAAGTGTGCACGAAACTATATTTAGAGAGTACAGTGCAGGCTTGAATTTCCAGGACTTTTTCACTCAAGGAGAAAGGAGAATTTTAATCATAAGCATGAAATATGGAAAAAGTTAGACGCAGAGCAAGAGCAACTCAATTTTGGAAGAGAAAACAAGGGTGAACCTTATGAGTAGGCAGGTGAGGCTGCTACCTCTTCAAGGTACCAAGATGGCATTTATCTCAAGTTGCCTAACTTTTACCCAATCCTTTAATTCCAACATTAAAGATCCATTGTTTGGGTTGAAATAATTCTCTCACATCAAAATGTAAGTTCCTTGTTTAAGAAGGTTGTCATTTGCTTTCACCAGGAAAAGGATAATATTAATACCTTAAAGAGTAAAAGGTTTTCAAATTTTTTTCATGGGAGGAATAAGGGAAGAAAACTAGAACATTGGAGACCTGAAATGGGGCAAGGGTAAAAAAACGACAACAACAACAAAAAGTGGTGAATTGAATTCTACCAATAGGGAAGAGAGTACAGAGGGAAAGAACTGGGACCAAAAACAACCCCCCAAAATTTGACTTGGGATTGTTCTTAGGGGAAAGTTATAGGGGAAAATAAGACTTTATAAAGATAAGGAAAGAAAAGTTGAGGAGTGAGTAAGAAATGTTGGTTTACATATCAAGAAAAGTAAAAAGAGGTAGAGAACATAAGAACAATGAGAAATGGCAAAACGCAGGAATTTGATCTTGCAAAAGACAAATAAGGATAAAGCATGAAACTTCGCCTAGCGAGACAACTGGGCCTGAATCGGGCAGAAAAGAAAAAAGAATTTTCTGGTTAACCAAGAAGGGGCCACAACTGGAGGAGAGCAAATAAATTTGGAATGTTGGAAAATCAACAATAAAGCTGTGACATGAAGAAGGATACGCCAGAAAATAGTGGAATAGAGAAATCTGAGCAATATTGGTATTTAGTTTTCAGAGTGGAATAAAAACATGAACTCAGGTCTTCTTACTTAAACGTAGACTAAAAAAAAGAATAACTAGACCAAAGACCTCTCTCCTGAGAAGGAAATTGGAAATTATTTTAAAACGTTTAATTTGCAATATACACAATATTGGGATTGAGGTACTTTCTGGTGGGAACGTCACCTCTCGTTCAATGTGAAATAGGAGGATCAGGTTCATGAAGAGATTCTTACATGATTCTTAGAAACTCTGTGCTTACAGTGGCTACAATATGCATTTCATATGTCTGTCTATATACAAATACATTTACTTCTAGAGACTGGAGCATGGAGCAGAGATTACATGCTTTGGGGCTTTTCCTAACATTTCTCTAATCGGTTGTGCAAATCCCATTAAACTAAATTGCTTCTTAACTGCAAGAATCCAATCCTCAGTTTTTCCTCAGCAATATGAAAGGAATTAACCCCCTACCGAGTGGCATTCTGTCATTAGTAACTGGTTGTCTTAATGTCCCCTAGTTCCTACTTGAATTCCATAGGCTTTTTAAGAGTTACTCAGATGGAAGGTCCATAATATATAGTTTTCCACTTACAGTGAGATTTTTGTTCTACTATATTGTGGACTGCTGTCCTAATACAGTGTATTTCCCCTCTTTGAAAGCAGACATAGTTGTGAATTAGAGTGCACCTGGGCTCCAAGAAACATGAACAATGAATTTAAATTTCAAGAATCGTAGAATTAAAAAAAAAAAATCTTAGAACTAACGTAGATTTAATCTTCTACGTTAAAGATAGGAAAATTAAACCAGAGCTTAGTGAGGAAATATAACTTATCCAAGGCTACCTGGTTACTATTAGACCTAGGATAAGAATGTGGGTTGTTTAAATGTTTCTTTTCCTCTTTCCTTTTAGGCAAACTTTATGCCTGTCTATTAAAAGTTCTGATCTGAATCCCCTTGTTAGGCCCCAAATCAGGCTATTCCAGAATCTATTGCACAATAATCTTTATGGATTTTGGTAAACGGTGAGAATGAAAGAAGTAGCAACAAATCAGGGAAACTCAGCCCAGTGATATGGTTTGACGTTAGTTGTCTAATTAACCCGTGGAGGTGGGCTAACCCCAATACTACCATAAATGAATAAGCAAATGAAACTTACTTTCAAGCGCTAATTGCCAATTAGACTACTGCATCAGAAAAACACACAGAGATTCATGAGTCCAAGTTCTATACTTGGCATACTCCTCTCTCTTTAGCCTCAGCTTCTGAGTTTAGCAGAAAACAACATTTTGGGTCGCTATATATCGCTGGCAGTATTATATAACTCTTGGCTGTGGAGAATTTTCTAGGAATACAAAAAATTATGATCTTTCTCATAAGGAGGACCTTCCAGGCAAATGTTAGGACAATCAGCAAAATAGTTAAAATAAGAGTAAAGAGGTCTATAATTTTATGGATGAATAGGGAGTTAATCTTGGAAAAACTTGAAAAGAACCTAAATGAGTTTCTGTGGCTAGCCAAAATAGACAGTAATAGCTTCTTCCACCCTAAGATCTTTCTTAGACAGATTCAGTAGTAAATGTTATTAACCTTAAATTTATTTTCCCTTGAAATTATATGTAGAATGTTTGTATATAAGCCATGTGGTCATCATTTATCTACTATGTCTACGATATTGGGAAGCAGTAAAACCATGCAAATAATATAGACTTTGTATTGTAAGTTCTGAAAAATGAGATAAATGTTATCAGTCTAGGTGAAAAATCAGAGAGTAGGGGCAAAAGCTTAATATCGCAAAAGGTTTGGTTTATGAAATGCTACTGTGTATGGGTTAGCCGACCATGATCGGACCAGGAGTTTTCTCTTCCTAGAGCATTCTCTTCCACCCACTCATTCTTTCTTCTTTCTTGTTCCTTGGTGATCACAGACCACTGGGTCTCTGCAAATGCACATTTTCACAGGGAGGAAGTCGGAAGTAGTTGGAGCGTTGGAGTCGCCTTGGGGGCAGACCAGCCATCTGACGACAAAGCTCATCTAGAAGAGAAGCAGAACACAGTGGGATGAGAATATAGGAAGTGGAATGGTGGAGTGAAAAGGTTAGAGAGACAGATCTGAGTTAGAATCCCATCTCTGCAACTCCCTAGTTGTTTACAACTTACTAGAAAGTTTCTTAACTTTTTAAACTTCACTTTTCTGTAAAATATGCATTAAAATACTTGCCTCAATAGTTTAGTTGTGATATTAAAATGAAATAACGTATAAAAAGTACGTAGCACAGATGGTCAGTAAATATTAGTTTCCTTTAGGTACCTAGCTTCCCATTCTTCTAATTATGAACTTATTCAACAGCCCTAAAATGAGGTCTAATCGCTCAGTGTATATTCAAGTGTTTACTATGTGCACATAGCTAACTTGACTAAGTCCCCTGAGATACATAAAAGTGCCTAGAGTCCCAAATACTCATTCTCAATCTCAAGGTGCTTCCCTTGCAGGTGGCTTGCACAGACACTATGGGGGCAAGCAGAAAGTTTCCTTCTGCGAAGTTAAGTACAGCTCTTACTCAGGAACTCAGTGCAAGGCGGGCTGCTGAGTCAGAAGTGGCTTGTCTGTGGTGCCTTCACTAACCACAACCACCTTTTGGGGCTGGCGATGGGGAAGGTGAAAAGTATCTTTATTCCCACCATGAATGGTCACACACTTTCGACACTTTGAATTGTTTTTATAAAATCTTTGTACCTTCCTCTACCTCTGAAATTTCACAATGAGCAATGTAAATGGTTCTTGAAAGTGGTGGACTGTTTATCATGTAGCCAGTTTCTAAATGTCCAGTATATTTTAAATTTATTTATAGGCCCTTTCCAAGCGATACTGTCTCCAAATTAACTTGCATTTTAACTTTTTAGAGTTATGAACATGGCTACAGACTAGTAGACTCTGTTATTTGTAATGACTGACTTGGCCTTTTCATCTAGAACCCCAGTGAATGACCTTCAAAGCAGCCAGAGCTTCAGAAATCTCTAACTATATGCAGGAGAGATTGGGAGTTACAATCTACTTGGAAAGAGATCTGGGGTTACTTTTCTTAGGATTATGTTTCTATATTAAGCATATTGCCTCACTTAGATCACTTATTTGAGGTAACTTGGTAGACCAGGGACCGAAGGAGGTTAAAGGGTGACCGAGAGCCCTACTCCAAAGCCAGACCTTGATCCGTTAACATTATGTCCTCATTTACCTCCTTTATAACTGTCCCTCCCTCCACTAAAAACACAGACATCATCTTACCTTTCATAACTTCATGTTCTTTACAGACAAGACGGGAGCAGATTTCATTGTTGATGATGTACATACGTCGTAAACTGCCAGAGTCCCAATATCATGGTTAAGGACGGAGACAGAAAAAAAACATTGAGAAGGAGAACTAGCCTAGGCCTAGGATGCTTCTTCAGCTCCTGTATTCCCCATTAATGGATCTCCTTAAGTACTTTAGACTTCTTCTTCCCTGCCCCTTCCCCCCAGACGTAGAGGGGATGGGATGGTATTAATTACTCTTCTTAGAGACACTTTTGAATATTCCACCCATGGTCAAGCTTAATACTCCTCCCTGCTATTTTCTACCTTCAGACTTGGATCTTTCATTTCAGCCTTTTTTTCTATGAGGTAAATCCATGTGTTTTCCCTCGTGAGTACCCAGTCCTCACTTTCATTTGCCCTCTAGCACCTAGACTTGTCAGTCAGCCTGTTCTCTGTATGCCTCAATCTAGACTATGGGTTCTAGCTGGCACCTTTAGGAATAGCTGAGAGCGTTATGCTAAAAACTTTTGCCCCTTCAAAGACTGAAATTCCTTAGTGGGTACTCATTACATAGTTAGTGATATGAAAACACTATTATGGAAGATGCTCTCTGGATATTCTGGGATTCTTTACCTGGTGAAACATAACTGATGAACGCATTGCTTGACTGGCCGATGCACAGAGTAGAGTCTTGTGCAAGCAAATTTCTCATCCCGGCACTCTGAAGAAGCCGGATACAAAAAAATAGGGAGAGGCATAACAAACAGGAGAGGTATAAAAAAAATATTAAAGCTATGGAGGAGGAGAGATAGAGTGGAAAAAACATACAAAGCAGTCTCCACAGAGGATCATTGTAAGTTGGGGCATTTCCTTTCTGCTCACCAAAACAGAGTAATAGAAAATTGACTACAATGAAATTTAGGTGTTTTCCTACCTGTAACAGAAGTGGCTAAAATTATCTATGAGGGTTCTTCTAGGAAAAAGTCCTTCTAGGGTTATATGGGTGGCAATATGAAATGTCAACTTGAAGTGCTGATAATCTTGTTCCGAAGAACGAGAACTCTAAAGTGGGTTACTAGTTCTTTCTTCCAGTAGTTTTTAACCCTAGCTCCACATCAGAATTATCAGTACATTAGAGGAACAATTTTAGCCATGACATCTATAGTAATATTGAGTCCTTGCAGTCACTTCCCAACCCACTAACCACAAATAAAGTCCAAAGGGAGTTTAGGAAAAGGATTGTTTCAGGATGATATGACAGTGGCCCAATCTTTTCACCGTGACTTTTAGGAGAGGAACTTAAAAAAAAAAAAAAACCAACCAAACAAACAAACAAAAAAAACAGAGAGAGAGAGGGAAGAAGAATAAAGGATACCAAAAGTATTCTTTGAGAAAGAATTGGATATAAACTAGATACACCCCAAAAAACAAAGGGGTAAGGAATCCTCAGGAAGAAAAAAAAAAGCATAAGAAAAAGACATGCAAAACATAATCATACCTCCAGTGGTATTTCTATCATTGGCCAGGGTTGGAAGGCAGAAATTTTATTAGTTATTACTATATTTTAGAAGCCATTGCTTCTCTGTCATGTTACCTCACTTGAGACCCATGTGAAGCACCCATATAGATAGGAAACAAATGAGTTAATATCTCTTTTAGTAACTTCTAAAAGAAAACCATATAACGATTTGTTTTGATCCATGCAATTGAAGAGATTTAGAAATTGGGATGAGAAATATGATTTTTGCCTTTCTCTCCTAGAGAGTTGAGAAATGTATCTGCATTGTTGATGATAGCAAATTGAGTAGGGGCACAAAGCAAAGAGTCATATATTCAGAAGAGCTTCGCCTTAGAGCTAAAGAGAGAAGATTTTTATCCTGTAGAAGCTCTTCTTCAAGAAAAATATTCTTCTCTTTAAATTAGATACATTGTCATGGATTCTTTGATTGAAATTATTTGGTAAAGAATAGCAAGGGTCATAGCATAGCCGTAGCTGAACCTAACTTAGGGGCAGATTGAAAATGGGCCTAATTTTGCAGAAGAGAACAAATTAAGGAGTAAGTTGAATCTTGAGGGAATAGACTAACCATGGGAGTTACCTGTAAAAATGTCATTGGAAGAGTTAGTAGGACACCATAGGAAGTGTGCCAGGTGATGTCTCTATCCCATGGTTTCAATTGCAGATTTATATGCTGAGAATTCTCAAACTTAATATTTCTTGTTAAGATCATGCCTCTAAGCTCTAGACCTATAAACCTAATTGCCATTTTTGGAAGATTTCATTGATTTTTCAAAGTTCCTTCAAATCCAACATATCTTGAACTTACTTATCTTTACCTTCGATTCAAATTGTTCTTCAGTGAATGGGGCTACCACCCATCCAATAGCCACCATCTACCCTATAGAAAACTGAACATCATCTCAACAGTCTTCTCTTCCTTACAGCTCCCGTTGAATTCTCATTACCTCTACCTTAGCTCAGGCCGTCATCTTTTATTTGGATTACTGTAACATCATCCTCATTGGTTTTCCAACTCACAAATCTGATTAGAAGTTTCCTTTGCAAAAACTATTCTCTGAATGAGTTTCATTTCCATCCTGAGCCTTTGCCCACATTCTTTACCTAAAAGCTCTCCCCTCTTCTATTCATTTGATTCATTTCTACTTGTCTTTCAAGAAGCAACTTCGTCAATGTGCCATCTAGAAAAGCCTTTCCTAAGCCCCAACACTGGATATAGTCAAGGACTCCTTTTGAGTCTTCATAGCTTCCTTTGTTTATCCTGATAACAGCATTTTGTGAAACTAAATACAGTTATCTGTTCATTTGTCTATCTTTTCTGTTAAACAAAAGGTATCTAGTAGAAGAAAATCAGTTTTGTTCACCTTTATATTCCTGGCACCTAAGTAGCAGGTTTTCAGTAAATATTTGTGAAAAATAATCTAGTTTCTGTCTCATTTTATCATGTTCTACCACTTATTCTTTGTAGTTTTTGGCCCTAATCATTCAAAAAACTCAGTTTCCCCAATATGCCATGCTCTATTTTGCTTTTATATCTTTGAACACACTATTTTCTTGGCTGGAATGCACATCCCACACTTGACTTCCTGGCTTGCTCTAATTTTTCTTTCAAGATTCAACTCAATCATTACTTCTTCTGGAAAGTCTTCCTTTATCTTCTCATGTATTTCTTTGTTTATATGTCATGCTTTTACTCATCTAGTCATGGAAACTTTGGAAGATCACGTCTCAATATTTTGTATATTAAACACCTAGCACACAATTCTGCTTGTTAGGGGATCAAAAATGTCATTAATTTAAATTTAACTGTTGGAAGAAAGTGCTATATAAACTGCAACCCTGTCTACTTAAGATCCTTCACCAGCTAGCTGTGCTGCCTTCCATGACGGGCTCTGGAGGAAGCCCAGAATGGCCCCAGTGGCCCTGGGATCCCAGAACTGAACTCACCCAGGTCATCTGTGGAAGGCTCAATATCAGCCAGAACTGAAAAAGCACAAAACAGAAGGTGTGAGGAGGGCTTTGAATCGGCAAGGGGGAAGGCAGAGTTAAAAAAAGGAGAATGGAGCTATGAGGCTCAAATTCAAGGCTATGGGTGGCTGGGTTTGTGTATTATGTCCAATGGAATAGAGTTAATTGAAATAATTGTGAATATCTTTTGAAGACTCTTTGGCCTATTAATATTATACTAATTTCCATAAGCTTTATCATTCATGCCTTATAGTAGCTATTAATCCACTTTCTTTCCTCTTTTTAGAAGGGTAGGAGGCCTCTTTCCTTTTATCCCATTGTGACTGAACAACAGGCCCACAATCCCTCTATCCCATCCCCAGAAATAAAAATATAGGATTAATTCAAGAGCTGAAGTAAATATTGTGAATATTAATAAGAATCATGCCAGTTTTTTTTAAAGAACTGTAGTAAAACTTAACCTGTTTCATCTGTAGAGGGCTCATTTACCAGATCTGCAATGATACAACACAGAGAATGAAAAATGCAGGTAGGAAAAGTAGAAAAGGAAGTAGGATATGGAATGGTGATCTAAAAGAAGGGTCAAGGTGAAAGAATGTGGACTATGGGGCCAATATAAGAGACATCACAGAAAGAAGTGGTGGAGAGAAGATTGGGCATATTTCAGCATCAGCGGCATGTAAGATAGACAATTAGGTGTTACATGAGCTCAGAGTGCCCACCAACCTTTCTAGTCTTCATTTCTCTTTGTACAGACATCATCCTCAATCCTTCTATCCCCAGTATGAAAGCAAAGAAATAAACAAAGGGTAGCTTACTAGGATCTTCTGTGAATGTTTCTGGAGTCGCTTGAGTCACATTGACTAAATTGAAAAAAGTCAGAAAACATTTTTGGAGCATTCTCTTTATTCCTCCCACCTTGCACTCAGTAAGTAAAAGTGTCTAGCACAGCCACCAATACATAGTATCCCACATTTATTTTTCATTATTTGCTCCCCAGCTTAAGTCCTTTCCCCTGTAACCCAAACAAATGTCACATTTTCCTACTTCCACGAATATACCCATACAGTCCTAGCCCAGAGCATTCTTTTTCCTTTGTATTATCTAGAGGAATGAATGAACTACATGCCCGTCAGGCACCCTTTTCTCAGTGAGACCAATTTAGCATTGGACTGCAGGAATAACTCACATTATTTTATTGTCCTAACAGATAATGAATATATTTAGCTAATTTGAATTTTCTATGTGCCAGGCACTGTTTAAATTCCTGTTTTAAAAGATTAAAAAAACCTGAGCATCAGGAGAATAAATAATTTACCTAAGGTCAGAGAGCTTGTTAATAAATGCAGCGGATTGAGGACCTCTTTGCAATGATTATTCAAAATGAAAATTACCTTTACCACTGATTTTGCTATTTACAATTTTGATGCAATTAGGTATCAGTCTGCTGATATGCTTATATATTAGAGTGTTCACAAAAGGTGATGTCGATAATTTTATAAGGATCAGTGAGAAGTGGGGTGAAGAGAGAGGAAGGGAAATGCCTTGTTAGTAGAGAATGCCTTGCAGTTGATCATTGGAAAATAAAGGCAAGAAGAGAAGACATAAAAATAGTGCAGGTTTTAAAGTGAAATCTATTAGGCTAAACCAAGAAAACTGTATCTGAAACTATAAATAATAGCACTTCTAGAACTACTTGTCTCGACTTCAAAAAGCAAAATAACAAAGCAACGTTAACATTTAAGCAGCAAACGTACCTTCTCTAATTAGCCTTCGCTGTAGAAAGCTTATGGCCATAGTTTATTTTACCCGCTAGGGGTCGGCAAATCCCTGCAGTTTGCTTTGACTTTTTTTTTTTTAAACTTCTGAGTCTAAACGTCAGATTTAAATCGGGTGAGAATAGCATTTTTGTAAAACACATCAGAGTTGTTGATCTTTATAGTAGAGGCAAGACACAATGAAATATTATGAGGGAATTTCCCCTGCTTACCTCATCCTTTTTTTAAAAAAAAATTCCAAACAGACAGATCATCAGATCTGACGATAGAGCCTTTTCATCTTTAACACTCAGTATAAACTTTCTTTTTTCAGAACAAATTTTGAAAAAAGGAATCCAAGTCTGTTTCAATGCCACAGGATATTTTTTAAAAATGCACTGACCTGAGTCATTCCAGGGACTGTGAGGTGGGGAGAAGAGCCTCTCCCGGGTGTGACCCAATCTGGCCCCATTTCCCTTTCTCTTTAGCCACATTCCAGTCTGGCCACTCACAGAAACAGAAGTGAAGCGGTGGGAGCGCAAAGGGGTTGAGGGGGTCTCTTAGCTGTCTCCTGAGGATTTCAGGCAGAGTACTGCTTTTCTGGATATTCCCGTTTACCCACCTTTTCTATGCACTACCACCATATAAACGCTTACCTAGGATTCATGAACGTTCTCTGAAAAATAATCTTAAGGAGACATGTGCATCATATCTTAAAATATTTCCGGTAGAAAAGTACCACAAAGTCATAAAATAGGACTGGACCTTACCCAGCCCAGAGAAATAAATTCAGATTTTTAGTTTTGCTAGTATTGAAACTCGATCAAAGTTCAGACACGTGGGGATTCAGACCTATTTACTCACAACAGAGAAAAAAAAGAAGTCTTTATTTCTATATTTTTATCTTCTGTTCCAGGACACAGAGTAAGAAATTGTATCATGTCCCAGTGTACACAAAACTGAAACAAGTTTAAAGATAATACTTTATTCTTGCAATGTACTTTTAGTCTATCCTAACTCATTAACGAATACCAATTGTGACCCACTAATTTGACTGTATGACCCATTAATGGATTACATACTGCTGTGCTCACAAGGATTGGGCAAAGCAAGAGATAAATTGTAATTATGTTCAATGTCCGGAGGCAGAGCGGAGATGTTGATTGGAATTCTCTTCATTAAGCTGAAGGAAGTAGTCCTTTGGAAGCCAGATCTTTTGGGCTCTGTTCAGTTGTGCCATAATTTCGCTGTAGTGCTGAGATGACTTCTCATCCTGTCTTTGCGTTTTAGTTTCTCTACTGTTACATGGATAGGCAAATGCTTTCTGTTAGGATTAGTGGGCATTTTCTGAGCAAGGTAAGAGACGTATAGAGGAGAGTGGAAGCAGGAAAGAAGCATAGAGAAGGTCTTGGGAAAAGTATTTCAGTAGATTAAAAAAAGACAAGAAGGTTTTATGAAAGAGATGAGAGGACTGTGGAAACTGGTGAGTTAGATCTTATTTTCTCACACCTTGGCAACACATATCTGTTATATTACCGATTCTTGAACTCTGACCCTTCAGCTATATTACCCTGATAAGAACCCCAAGAGAGCCCAGACCAAGGGTTCACCTACCTTCTCCTTGACTGTTGACCCCTAGAGGTGTCCGATCTGTACCAAAGGAGGGAGAAAAAGGATGTAAGTGACTCCAGCTCCATATCCCATAAAGCTTTTCATGAGATGAACCAGAAAATGATGGGCAAATGATTGTACTTTATCTTTTATTGTTAGATAGCTCAACACAAAAAATCTCAGATCATTAGTGCTACACACAAATGTGGAAGCACTCAAGAAAGTCAACAAATTATTGACAACAAACCCCTACTCTGTTACGCCCTGACTCAGGATGACCTCTCGCCCTCATTCCCAACCAGAAGGAATGAGGTCCTGTTCCACAGAGAGGGCCAGCAGCTCTTTGTGATGTGTCCTGTCCTTCTGTCTCCACAGCCATCCCACTAGCTATGCTACTGAACAAGGCAAAAAGATTTTCTCACAGTGTGTATCTGGCAGAATGAGAAAAATAAATAGAGTAGGAGTTTTTTGAAATCCAAGGATTATTTTCTGTGGCTAATCTTCTTGCTAGCTTCTGTGAAATCTGTGAAGATAATTTTTCTTTTGTCTGTAGATTTGATACATAGTTTTGGTGTGCATGTAAATATATTCATGTGTATGCTGGTGCTAGTGTTTGTTAGGTGTTAGTGTATATCTTCCCACTGTTTTCCTACAGTATTTAAATTTTGGTCCATTTTCTTATTAGGTGGTTTCTCTATGTTTGTGTATGGATTTGTGTATCAGCTTCTTTTTCTTTGGTATTTGTTTACTTGAATATTTATGTGTGTGACCTTCTATTGGTTAATATGTATTCGTGTGTATCATTTCTCCCTAGTTTTATAACTCTCAGGATACCTTTTCTCAAGTCTGAGGTCATCTCTATCCACATCCCTGTCCTTTTCTTCTTTAACAAAATCTGTTCCTTCTCTTTCAATAGCAATTCTAGAATTCAACAGCAAGCATCTCTCCCTCATTTCCCCTTCAACATCCTTCCATTCCATTTTCTCACACACACCTCCAGACACATGTATAGCTGAGAAGCTGTCATTTTAGGGAGAAAAGAATAAAGGTAGGGACTCACCCGAGGGAATGATGAGTGCGGTGAGAAACAGCAGCACTTTGGGTTCCAAGAGCAGCATATCTGACAGGTGGAGGGGAGAGCAGAGATTGTAATGGTCAGGACAATCAGCATTTCAGGTCCGGGAAGGATGTTTGTGGCCCATAGCTTTGTCTTCCCAGGAACTTTCCTGGTCCTTCATATGGCTCAAATCCTTTCTCTCTCCTTACTTTTCGCTCAACATTTATTTCTCCTTCAAATTCTATTCTTTGATCACAACATTATTCTTAATCTCATTACTCTTCTACCAAGTTGGAGGAAGTTTTATATTGTAAATGGTCCGTGTTTATCCCTACACTGTCCTAGGGTCTAATCTTCTTTTTTGATATCTGTGACTTGGTTATATCATTTGCTCATCTTGGTGTCTTTTTTCATTTGAATTTCATGAATAGTTGGGATATTTGCTCAATTCTAAGTTCAATGGCATGCCCCATCGCCCCCCTCCAGCCCTTCAATGCATATATACACACACACGCACACGTACACATATACACACTCCCTTTGTTTATTTAGGGTTTTATACAATCAAACAACTCACTGTCTATGGTCCTCTGCTCTTTCCACCGAGTCCTTTGGCTGCTGACTGTGTCTCTCTCCTTCTCACGCTATTCCTACTTTGGCTGGAGATTAAGATGAACAGGGCCACTCCCTGGGAAGGACTTCAAATTTGGCCTTCTGAAACAATGAGATGAGGGAGAGCGAGGGAGAGAGCAAGAGAGAGAGAGAGAGAGAGAGAGAAAGCACGGGAGAGAGAGAAAGCCAGGCTAGAGTAGTGCAATGAGGCTGAAATGAGAAGGGGGATGGGAATTTTCAGTCACTCACACCCTCATTCCAAAGGTTGTGACCACACTGGTGAAAGATACTGCTGCTCCCTAGAAGGACTGGCCCAAGCTCATGTATGCCTTTCTTCCATGAGCCTATTTTCCCTCTCGAAATCTGGCTCCAGCACCACCCCCTTCCCTGGGGTTCCTTCTTACTTAAATAGTTCAGTCTCATCCTTGGAATGTTTTCCTGCACATCACCAGAATCTGTTTCTATCTCTCACTGTCTTCCATTTTTGATTTTTTTCTCCATTTTCTCACTTTTATTCTTTTTTTACACTCATTTCTTTAACAGCAAATTCCTTTGTCTACCTGCATTTCTCTTCTTTGCCTCTTTCTTGACCCACACATTGACTCTTGTTTTTTTCTTCCCCTAGAAATTCTATTTATTCCCACATCCAAGTAAACACAGATATCATATGAGTTTTGTCTAAAAGGAGGCATGTCTGTTTTAGGGTTAGAAAAAGTTGATGAATACAGTACCCTTGAAATCCTTTTGAAGTGTGGAGAAGCCACGCTTCACGCCGGCTGTATTCTGTCTCTTGGCTTTGTTTAAGCTTATGCTAAGAATCTTGGTTTCATAAAGACAAAATGCCATAAGGCCCAGAGAAAACTGAGAGCCAAGTTTACTCTGTGTGACTTATTTTTCACCAGTACTTTTCCTCATATCGTGTAATATGTAGATAACACTTTCTGGGATTCCAAGAGTTTTAAAGACTTTGTATTTACTCTTATTCATAGAAACCCTAGTAGATTATTAAAATATCTCCACTTTGGAGAGAATCGACGTCAATTATAGAAATTCAAATCTGAGAAGCAGTTGACCTTATGTGCATTAGAAGTGTGTAAGTTTCAAGTTACCTGTTAGTTCCTGTAGTCTATATTGTGTATCTCTCTGATGAGCTAAATTAGAAAAGAGTGTAAGGTAGACAGAGAGCGCAGATAATATTAATAAATTACAGACTAGAAGAAAAAAGAGTAAATGGTGGAAGGAAAGGAGGAAGGAAGAGGGGAAGAAAGGAAAGAAGGAAGAAAAGAAGGAAGAAAACTAGCTGGCTGTCTAGTTGGGAGGAAGGGAGAATAGTGAACATAATAAGAAATAAGAAAATAACACCTGGTTCCTCTGAGATACATGGATTCTGGTCAGTCCCTAGAACAAATCTGAGTACAAAGACCAGCTCTTCCTGATCTGCTTGGCCCAGAACTTGCTCTTCTCCCATCTGCTCTGCAGCAAGAGTGCAGAGGCTGGAAAACAGATGTGATTCCAGTCTGGGGAGAATCGGGGAAAGAAAAGGCAGAGAGTGGTGGGGAGTGGGGGGAGAAACAAACAAAAAAAAGCAGATGCAAAGCAGACCTAAGGCAGGACGTATAACAAAGAGCCTAGAGCAACAATCATGTTTTCCATGAAACTCAGACAGATGGAGAAACTGAACTCAGGCCAATCGTTTGGCAGGGAGAGCAATGACCTCAATCTGCTGGCCAAACTGGAGCTGTGGCGTAGGAAAGCCTCCCCAGGCAGTAGGAGGGGGCGCTCTCCTGGGGTCCTGGGAGGGAGTCTGAAGTTAAGGCAGTGAAAATGGAACAGAATGTTCAGAGCAAGGCAGGGGGAGAAGAAGGCAGGCATGGAGTGAAGGAGAAAGGAGAGGAAGCAAGGCGGGAACTGGTATAAGAGCAGTAACCACCATCAATTCTCACTGGGCTTAATGAACATACAAGAATGTAGTTTTCAAAGTAATTCAGTTAATTTTTTTCCTTCTTGACAGCTATGGTGGCCCCTTTTTTTCTAGTGTAACTCTTCATTTGTTTTAGATCCCTAGGTTTGGAGAAACTCAGATTGACTTTGCTCAAGGTGATTTGGTCAGCCTCTGTTCTGTTACACTATCAGTTTATCATTGAATTACATGAAGTCATAATCAGCACCACCAATAGTCAAAAATGAACAACCGTCATCCACAAATGTGAGGCATGTAATTTCTGGAGGTTCTCGCTAACGGTGGGGAAAAACTCTCGGGGCCACAGAACTCCCATCAAACACGGGCTGGATCTCTTGTGGGTGGAGAACACTTTCCCCAACAGTATGAAAGTCCTCCATGGAAATGACTGGCAGGTGCAGAAGAGACTTAATGAAGGCAATCTAATGTTGGAGTTACCTAGGAAAATTTTAGTTGTCAAAAAAGGTCTCCAAGCAAAATGGGCAAAGATGGGCAAAGTGCAAGGAAAGGGAACGGAGGCAGCGATTCGAGACAGCACACTGGGTTTATTCATCTGTTTATTGGCCTGTAAAGAATACACCCATTAGCTGAAAGCCTCTGGGCAAATGTACAGAAACATTATTACTACAGTCCAATCCAACTAAATTAAATCCAGGGCCTAAACACATGCACACACACAAAATTTCCATAAAAGGAAGGAAAAGAAGGGAGGAGGGTTATATGAACTGGGGGAGGGGGAAGGGAGAGAGAGAGCAGTGTGTATAGTGGAATGAAGCAATAAAGTAGTGACAGTCAAACCTAAAAGTTGGATTCATCGCAGGACTTAGGAGCCAGCCAACACACATCCTCAGAAAACTTGGGCCAGGGAGAACTTCCCGCTTCTTACTACCCCATACCTGCTATAACACACTGTTCTTCATGCCTCGGTGCATGACTCTTCCTGTTCCTTTTTTTTCCTGAGATATCCTTTTCCCAACTCCAGTAAATAAATGTTGATATGTACATTAAAACCCAGCTTAGAAGTTGCCTCTTCCCAGAGAACTTTTGGTCCCCTCTGCTTCTGAAGAGTTAATCTTCCCCTCTACTGAGCTACCTCTTTATTTTTATACTTATGTCATTAATCGTATTATGTTCTTTCTTTTACATGTTCATATTCCAAATTAGACCGAGAGTTCCTGATTGCAAAGGCTAAGTGTTACTCATCTCCAGCTGATGTAATGATTAGCACATAACTCAAAATTGGGCTATTTGAATTGAGTTGAGATGAAGATTTGAAATAGTAACTTTCTATCTCGAGGTTAAACATTTAAAAACAGAGTCAAATTCAAAGAAGTAGAGGATAAAGTTTTAGAGAAGGTAGTTTGAGAGTACAGGTAGGGGAACAACTAGGCCAATGTATTGAAGCAATAGGAGGGTAACAGAATGAAAGGAAGTAGGCAATGGTTATTTCAGAAAGGGAAGAATTTTAGCAGGAAGGCTGTAATTAAAATCGGTGCATATAAAACACATGTAACTTATACCTACAATAATTAGTCCTTTTGTTTCATCATTCTGCTTTGTGTCAATTTTCTGATAGCACTAGTGGTCTTGCATTGTCACACCCACACATTCTCTTGACCATGCACATGTAAAATGCTTGATATGAGTTCCAGATTCTGTTAAGGTTCCTGAAATGGAACCCACAATAAAAATTTTGAATAACCAATAAAATGGGCTACACACTAACAAAATAGGACAAATACTAGAAATTCATTAACAGTTAGGAAATCTCCATCTGCCCAATCTGGCTTTAAACAAACAAAAACAGAGAAAGTCTGAAATTTGCAAATATAGAAAAAACCCAGGGAAGTTTATATTTACACTATTATTAGCAAATGTATACAATGATTAACAAATAATAATAGCTAATATAGCTATTCAGTTTAGTACCTTTATATGATTAATACATATTTATATTTTTATAGATTATATGTGCCTAGGCAGGCTGCAAAATGGCCCCGAGTGATCCCCTTGTATAATCCTCTCCCCTTGAGTGTGGGATGAATTTAGGGACTACTAGCAAATAGAATGCAGCAGACACAATGGGGTGTATCTTCCCAGATTAGATAACAAAGACTCTGGCTTCTAGTTCTGGGCTTCTCTCCTAATCTCTTGCTTGCTTGTTTGCTCTGAACAAAGCCAGCTGCCATGATGTGAGCTACTCTATAGAAATGCTCATGTGGCAAGAACAGCCAGCAACCTAAGGCCTGCCAAAAGCCGTGTGAATGAACTTGGGAGTGGATCCTCTCTCAGTGGGGCCTTGAGAGGACAGCAGTCCCAGCCAACACCTTGACTATATAGCTCGTGACACACCCTGAGCCAGAGGTACGCAGTTAAGCTGTGCTTGGATTTCTAAAGAACAAAAACCTTGGGAAAGGGGTTGTCTTAAGCTGCTAGATAACTAATATGTCCTATAACTACAATACTGTATATGTTATCTATTATATGAACATAATAACATTTATAACTATATAGTATATAATAATGTTATGATATTGATATAAGATATTAATATAAGACTATAAATTAGCTATTATGTTACCTATTATATTATTAATAGTAGTTGATAATATAACATTAATATAACATGTTTATGGAATACTTAAAATATACTAGGCACTGTGCTAAAAAAGAAATATGATGGTTTCCTTTGAAATTAGTACATTCATGAGAAAGCATAGAGAAGGAAGAGATGGACAATAAAATAAGAAGGAAATAAAGAGAGAGGGAGAAACAGAAAGGGTGGAAGAAAGCATGAGAACTCAGGTGGAATCACAGAGTGATCCTTTAATACTATGAATCAAATCTTTATATAATTTAGTACTATGACTTACTTGAAATGTAGAAAATCTGTCAAGGGACCATAGAATTAAACAATTATAAAATCTAGTTTGTAAGAAGAAACTAAAGGAATTTAAGTTATTTTGCCTGGAGAAGAAAATCTGAATGAGGAATTTAATAATTTTAATATTTTGAAGATTTTGGTAACTTTATATTTACCATTTCCACATAAATTAGGACGAAATAAAAATAAATTTAACCTGGAGCTTAGTTTAAATTATATCTTGGAGTGACTGCTTGAACAAATTACCATGAATAATTAAAATTCATTTATTCATTCAACAAACATGAGAAACTTCCTATACTCCAGCCATTCTGTTATAGGCATTTGGAATGTAGCAAAAATAAAACAGACAACATTTTGCCTTTATATTGCTTATAGAGTATATTGCTTATACAGTTTTCTAAGGAAAGCTATAGAAATCATTTCTTTGGTGATAGACCTTCTTTCTCTAGTAACTTGGCATTGGTATATTCTAGAAACAGAATAAAAGGTTGGATGATTAATAAAAATTGGAACTGGGTTTCATCACAGGGAAATTGGAATTTGCTTGTTGTTCAGTGAAGTCATCTACACCTTTAAAATTCTTTGATAGAAGAGTGAAGGAAGCTTTTGTAGCTGTCCTGAGAATGGCGAGGCAGAAGCCCAGTGCTACTCTTTCAAACACTATGTACTGATTGATTATCATAAAACTTTGATATCTTTCCATTCCCAGTTTCCTTAAGAGCGTTTTAACAAACCATACCAAAACTTACTGATTTGAAAGAACAACAATTTATTATTTTCCACACTTTTGTATGTCGATCAGGCAGTAATTCTGCTATATGCGGTGTTGGCTGAAAGAGCAGGAATGACTTTATTCAGATGGTGCTACCTGCCAGCAGGAATCTGATCCTCTTCCCTGTAGTATCCACACCTGACTCACTTGGGCTTCTGACAGTGTGGCTGTGGGTTGAGAGGAGCATCCCAAGAAGCAAAGGAAGAAGCTGCGGATCTCTGAAGATTCAGCCTCAGGAGTCAACCATCACGACTCCTACCATGTTCTATTGGTCAAAATAAGTCAACAGGGCCCCTTCCAATTTAAGGGCAAGACAAATAGACTCCACCTCTTGATGGGAGGAGTGGCAAAAAATGTGTAGTCATCTTTAATTTAGCACAATGCCTGTGAAGTTAAACTGAATCTTTTCAACAGACTAGATAAGTGCCAAACAAGGAACATTTGTATCTTGCCTTTCCCCTGAAACCCGATTCACCTCTCTTCACAATTCTAAGAAAAGCTGTCACACAAGGACCTGTTTGATGCTCAGCATTATAAATTTCAGTCTTTTTCTCTTGTTTTCTGCAGCCTTAGGCCCTGTTGACTATTTCTCTCCTTCGTTAAATGTCTTCTTCCCTTGAAATCTATGACATTACATCTCTTGTTTTTCTCTTAGCTGCACTCTGTGTTCATTTATATATTTTTCTTCTTCTGTTTACACTTAGCTGGTAATTTTTACACTTAGCTGGTAGTTTTCAAGGTTCTTACCCCAGCCATCCTCTCTTTGATTATACTCTCTTCCTCATTAATCACATCCACTCCATGTCTTTGTTTACCATCTATTTGTTTATGCTCCCAGATCTATACCTCAGTCTAATCTACAACGATTTTCTGAGCTATACATCTGAGTATGTACGAGCATATTTCTATCTGGATGTCCTATTGGCACCTTGAGTCAGTCAGGCTTTAATTATAGAGATCAGAGTCAATTAATCAGAAGGGGAGAAAGCTAAATAACAAACTCTAGGCTGAGCTTCCCGGAGTGACCACTAAGAGACTGTTTTCCGGCCATACTGAATTACTTGCAGTTCCACAGAATGTCCAAGCTCTCTCTTTCTTCTAAGATATTATTGCATATACTATATTCTATTTGCAACACCTGCAACATAATCCTTATTTTCCCACAATCCTTATTGTTCAGCCACCTAATTTCTAATCATCCTTTATAATCCAGTTTGGATAATATCCTCTTTGGATTACTTTCCAAATTGTCTCCAGCACAATGAGTGGCTCATGGTGGACAGATGCTTTGTTTACTGTTGCATGCCCAAAAGCAAGCACTGGGACTCACACATGTGTTTGTTGTGTGGAGGGGAGAGGCTGTATTTCCTAAAACTGGACACAAGAGGGCAACAAACAACTTCTAGTCCAGTTTTTCAGTTAGTTGCTTTTTCCTACATCCCATTTGCTATTCCAATTGACTGTTGATGTAGTTCACATGGCATGACTCTTGAGCTATGCCTGACAGAGTGGAAGATTCCTAATGACTCAGGACTGTATTTAATTAATATTTTGGTTGCCTTCTCAGTGCCAGGCAATTCACTAGGTATTGGTAATTTTAAAAAGATGAATAAGACAACTTCTACATTTGGGGAATCAAGAATTTAATGGGAGAAGTAATTCCGAATTTTCTTTATTCCCTGATATGTAAAGAAACAAGTGATTTAACCCATTTTCATCAGTAGCAATGGCTGCTTAAGATGGTGGAAAGGTTAGCTATTGGTGCAAGTAAGACAGAAACTAAGGATTTCCTAAGTGATCATCACCAACCTAGCAGATTCTATCGCAAGTAATTCTAGAATGGCTGGAGAAGCGTACTCCTACTTAAGCCCATTGCTTTTTTTTTTTTTTTAATAGATTTTATTTTTTAGAGCAGTTTTATGTTCATAGCTAAATTGAGTGAAAAGTACAGAGAATTCCCATATTCCTCCTGCCCCATACACCCATAGTCTCCTCTATACAATGTACAAAAGCAAAGTGAACCCTAATGCAAATTCTGGGCTTTGGGTGATAATGATGCGTTAGTATAGGTTTATCAATTGTAACAAATGCATCTCTCTGTACACCCTGTTGTACATTCTATGGCGTTTGACAAATGTATAATGACATGCATCCATCATCACAGTATCATATTAGTTTTAATGCTCTAAAAATACTCTGTGCTCTGCCCTCCACTTTAAGTCCTGACAATGACTGACCTTTTTACTGCTTCAGAGTGTTTCTTTTTCCACAATATATATGGTTGGAAACATACAGTATGTAGTAGAGTTTTTCATACCTTGCCCTATGCATCTCTAGTATTTGGCTGTTATAATAAATGGGTAATAATAAGGACTCCCCTGAGTTCTGTGAGCTGTCCTAACAAACTATTAAACTCAAGGAGGGGGTTGGTCAGAAACCTAGATTTGTAGCCAGCTGATCAGAAGTATTTCAAAGAGATGGATCTGGTTTTCTAGAGAAGCCCAGGTAGAACTTTTACATTTAAAAGCCACAGAGAAAGGAAATAAGTTTCTCCAAGAAGGGTTTTTGTTTCCTAAATCTAGATCTTTTATAATATCTGCAAGCCTTCTGAGATGAATAGGGAAGTTTGGGGATCGGTGAAAAGAATGGGTGGCTTTGCATTGCTTCTAAAGCTGCATTTCCGTTCTTGTAAGAATTCAATTTATAAGGCAAATACAGTTGTTTCTGATTCCTCCAACAATTGGGCTGCAACCTAAATGATATCAAGAGGCTGACCCACCACTCCAACTACGTTGTTTTCAATTTGTTTCTTTATATCAGAGAGGTTGCCAGTGAAGATGGAAATCAAGATTTCCATGTTTTAGAGCTGTGTGTCTTTGGAATGTTTTTTTTTGTTTTTGTTTTTTTTCATAAATGCTTCCATAATGGCTTCAGAATGTTTTTCTTTCCCTCTGAGTACATAGTTTCATTTTGCTTAGGGACGAATGCCTTTAAAAAAGTTCCTATCAGGCTCTCAACACCAGCTTCCAAGTGAGCCAACTTCCGACCATAGACAAACCTTAAAAAAAAAAATCTTTTCACATATCTTGTTAGGTTTCAGCTACAACAAATAGTAAATATTCTTTGGCAATACTGAACAGCCCCTTGAATGCCAGAGGCATCCCGATAGAGGGTGCAAAAGATACTATTCTCCCAAGATCCAGAAGCACTCCCAAAGACAGCAAAAGAAAGATTTAGACAATTCTCCTGAGATGCTGGCAACAGTTAGTAGCACCCAAGCTGCAAACTGAGTATAACCCATATCTAGTTGCAAATGCATGCAGCCTACATCTTTGTCCAGTCATATTTTGGGGGCTTCCAACTTGACAGTTGAAATGCCTATACATACAAGAACTGACAACCTACATGGCCCAAGCAGGCAGAAGGCCAAGTCAAGTTCTCAGGATAAAAAATAAGACAAACGAGAAGGCAATAGCTGTCCCTGAGACAGAAAGAATTCATAATGAATTTGTATTCCAAAACCAAATTCTTAAGAGTTTGAACTTGGGAAGGGGAGGAAGAAGCTCTCCTCTACACTTCAGGGTTCCTTTAGCTGATCTGATAATTAAATCTACATGACAGAAATTAACGAGAAAAATAACTAAATTTAATTACATACGTATGTATGGGAACTCCACATGCATGAGAAGTTCATGGACAGATAGAGTTAAAATGAGGTACATACCGTGCTAAGGATGAGGTGAGGCACCTTAGGGTTTCAGAAAGGAAGGTCATTGCAGGAAGATCAGATGTTCATTTGCCCTGCCCTTATGAGTAAGCCAAAAGCATTATCTTATAATCTCATTATGGATAAGGCACTTAATTTAAGTTATTTTAGAAACTACAAGTTTCTCTCGAGCCCGCATACCACAGAGGCACATCTTGTGACTTGCTCTGGACTCCTACAGAAGGGGCAACATGAAATTTTACCTTCCTCTCTCAACTAGGCACCGCAAATAGAAATCTGGGAGAACTGACTTTGGTAAGAATTCTCACCCTTTGCCAGCTTATTGCCAGTTTTCCCAGGATCCCATCTCATCTGCAGGCTCTAGAGAGAATGAGATGTCCCAGAGAATTTCATTCTGGTCACTAGAAACTGTAGAGGGAAAAACGTAATTTTCCTTCTGCTTTTATAGTGAGTGTTTGGCTAAGACCCCCTTTTCTCTAGGGCACCTCAAAAATGGATCCAAGTTAAAAGTTTCCCACCGTGGCCATTGTAATTCAAAATTATCTTTTGTAAAGTTAACCTGCGTGTTCAGCCTTAGTACAAAGTTTTATTCACCTGAGGCCTCACATTGGACCCAATCCAGTTTAAGTCAGACTCAGTCTGACTCCCAACCTAATTTGGCTTCTTACTTCTTTTTTTTTTTTTTTTCAGTTTGGTTTCTAAGTTGGACTGTATCAGACTCTGGGTCGAAAAAGAAATGCTCAAATAAAGTTGGTCAGCTTGTAACAAAAGCTGGGGGGCTAGGATCCAAGAGGGACTTACCCCAAACTATCAGAGGCAACAAGAAATCAAGAGTTTTCAATTGGTTATGTCGGTACCTACACCTGGTTGCTCGTTGTTTCTTGGGGTCATTGCGGGGGGCTCTCCTGGTCCTTCTCCTGACACCGGAACTGTTAAAAGATAAGCTGAGACATGTTAAAATTTTTGAGTTTATTTGAACAAAAATCTATTAGAATTGGGCAGCACCAAATTGGAACCAGTTAGGAGCATTTGACCCACTGGAGCTCAGAGGTAGACTTTTATAGACAAAAGTCGAAAGCAAGGAAGTTGTTTGTTTGGCTATAGCTTACAGCCTAGTTGGCTATTTGTGATTGGTTGTCTTTAGCTTTTGATTTCCTAACCTCGAGTCACTTATAGGCTTAGATTTGGGTTTGCTTATGTAGACCACCATGGCTTCAGAGCCACCTCAATCTAATGGCTCCCTGTTTAATTAAACAATTTTTATTTTATTTATTATTATTATTTATGCCTACAGCACCTGGTCTTCCTAGGTGGTCTCCCATCCAAGTACTAACCAGGCCCGACCCTGCTTAGCTTCCAAGATCAGACGGGATAGGGCTTGTTCAGGGTAGCATGGCCATAGACCATGGACTGTGGCTCCACTGAGGCATGAACCCAGGACCTTCTGCGTGTAAAGCAGATGTGTTAACTGCTACACTATGGAACCACGTCCTAATTAAATAATTTTTAATGCAGATTTAGGGAGAGTTCCATGAAAAAATTGTGGGGAAGTCGGTGGGCATCAAACTTTAGCACATCAAAACCATCCTATGTATATCAAATGAAGATTCCTGAGCTCCTTCTTTGGGGATTTCAGTCTGGTATGCTTGTGGTTGGGGTAAGAATCTCCACTTTGAAACCACCTCTAGTAGGTCTTAAAGTAAATGTAGTCTTTCTTACTTTATACCAGTATTTCTCAAAACTCAGCATGCATTAGAATTCCCTGAGGACATGATTGCCAGATAAAATACAGGATGGGCAAATAAATTTGAATTTCAGATAAACAACAGATAAATTTTTAGTATATCTCATACTGCAATATTTGGGACAAATCATCTGTTGTTTTAACTGAAAGTCAAATGTACTTTCTCTCCATGCGTCACTAAATACAAATTAGTTTAAATCTTCTTTGTGGCAGATTTTGAGATGTCTAGTCTTTCTAGGAAATTTCAAAATGTACAATCTTACCAGATTATTCTCTTTATCACTGATTCTCCTATTAACCTTCTCAAAGAATGTTCTGTCCTACTTCTGGGGTCACTTCAGTAACTTATTGGGTAACAAAAAGCTCAAGAATCTGTTATAATTTTTCATAATTTTATTATCTTTGTTTCTCTTTTTACTTTCATTCCTCCTTCTCCATTTCCTGCCTCCCCCACCCTTCCTTCTTCCTTCCTTCCTTCCTTCCTTCCTTCTTCCTTCCTTCCTTCCTTCCTTCCTTCCTTCCTTCCATTTTTCCTCCACTCTCTTCTCTTTCCTTCTTCCCTGCCTTCTCCCCAAGCCTTCCATGTCAAAATTAAAATCTGCAGAATCAAGTTAGGGCACTAGGGACCAACCTACGTTATTGTGTTCCAGGAGGAGATTCTATTCTGACTGTCCTTTGGCTAGAACAAGTTCCCAGTCAGGGGAAAAAGAGAGCTTCAAGAAACAATTGCTTTGCCTGACAATCTGTTGGGAGGGTGATGGATGGCACTGCAGTTACGACTTCAAGAGCTGCAGGAAAAGGAGGGGAGTCATTGCCAGGCAGAATGAGGGGAGGAGGTAGCTGGGAGAGCCAGTCAGGAAGAGCTTATGAAAGGGGTGGAGAATGCAGTCTGTGCATGCTGCCTACAGGATCTTTCTGCAGATATTGTGTCTTTGTGAGCTGACTGCAGAGGCCATGTGCATGCAGAATGTATGTGAATGTATGTGTTGCTTATTTCAGATTATGAGTCTGCGTGAACTGCTGACTGTGAGAAATGGGACTATATTGTTGAAAGGATTTTGTAGTCAGAGTGTTTGTTTGTGGTTGTGTGGTATGTGTGACTGACTTTTTGCCAAATGCACTGTTCCGATTCCAGCTCTGAAAGTTTAGTGGAAGTCTGGCTGACTGAGTCAAGACACAACAAAGTCAGAAGGAAATACGGGGGCAACATCAGATGGAAATAAAGAGAGAAGCCGTTGCAAGAAGAGAAAAGAAAAAGGAGATTTGCAGAAAGGGGAAAAGAGAAAACAGAAGATAAACAATAGGAATTCCTCCCTTAGAAAAGGAAGAAATTTAAGAGGAGGGAAAGAAAAGCAACATTTCCAGAGATAGGCACTATATACCCTATTTCTTCTGATACATTGGTGAGATAGTTTCTAGTTTTTCTTTCTTATTTCTTTCTAGATGTGATTTATCTTGACATGCATATTACGGGCATGTTTTGGTTACACCAGGGGTATTTAAAAACTTAACAATTATCTAGAAAGGAGTGTTAACAGTTCTTAGATGAGAAAAAAATATATTTTTTTGTTTAGGAGAGCTAGTGGACATAATGGAAAGACATTCAGTTTTGATCAGATTAATTCAACAAGATTTATTTATTTATTTTTGGTGATTAAAATAACGTGACGTGCCTGGCATATTTCAAAAGTGGGGGTGTTGAGATACACTATCTCTGTGTTCCAAGGATGGTTATTGTTACTACTATAATTATTAACAAAATTTAATAGAGACCCCCATAACTGGAATGAAGATTTAACTTCGTCATGAGAACTTCTAGAGCTAGACGAATAAACACAGAGGCAGCATAACTTTGAAGTTGGATGTGAGCTGGGGAGGGAAGTCTTAGTTGGGAGCATTCCAGTTTTGCTTTGTTGCCACAACACTACATATTTTTGATGATTTCAAATCTCAACCATTATGTCTTTCTTAGCTTGTGCTCATTTCATTTTTTAAACCTAAGTAATTAGAAATTATTAGAATTATATTTCCAATACTACTTTTGCTCCTTTCATGAATGTCTTTTGTTTCATTTAGCCATCTTTGCCTCTTTTTCTTTGTACTGTTTTTAAAACCTGTCTCCCTCCATTGTTGTTCCTCTCCATCATGTTTCCCTGGATTTGATTAAAATTCTCTGTTATCGAAATAATTCTTTTTTAGGCTTGTCTTTCTTCTCATTCCTTTCTTGAGTGTCTTTGTCTCCAGCGGAGGAGGTCTGATGGTGATACAGAGGTAGGGAACGAGGCCTGGAAGAGAGCAGGCTGGGAGAGGGGAGGAGGAAGTGGTGCTTCAGCTGTTTCTGTAATCAGCCTATAAAAGGCTGCCTTAAGCCCGCCTCTGTAAATTCCTCCTCTCTTGCCCTACAGTTCTCCCTATCAATGTCTCGCTATTTTCCCACCTTAAATTCCACCTCCCCTGCCCCCCACCCCAATTCTTGATGACATCACTCTCTACCAGCTGTGACTGCCAGGGACACTGACCTACTTTTGACCTCTCTATTAGGCATTAAACCCTGCTTTCTCTGCTCAATCCTTTTTGTCCCAACATATCAGTGGATCCCTTTTTAAACGTCAGAACATTTCACAGTCTCCCACAAGATAGTAGTTGTATTGTTAGTATCTGAAGTTTGAGAAAAAGCATGATAAATAGCTATGATTTTAGCAATTCATTTATGACTTAAATGGATTTGTACTTTGTTAATCAAAATAGAAGCTATATATTTGGATAACTTTGTTGAATCTTTATAGGTATACTTGGTTAATTGACTCTTAGATCCTTTGTGACACATTCCACTATATATGTACTATTATTTTTCAAATGTTTGTATATGGTATTGGAGACATAAGGAAAACAGCAGGCATTGCTATCTAAATAAAACTTTATATACTAAGAAGTGGGGGGAAACTATAGACAAAATCAATTTTGTAGTCTTTGGATGGATTACGAGAAGTGGTTAAGAGCATGTACTTTGCTTGGATTTGAATAATGATTTATCTACTTGCTAGCTGTCTGAGTTTGGACAAGTTACTTAACCTCTCTGTGCCTCAGTTTGCTCATTTGTAAAAAGAAGATACTCAAACCCAGTAGGGTTATTAGTAGTATTAAACTGTTTAATATATGTAAAAGCTCTGAGAACATTCTGTGTTCTGAGACGTTTTAGGTTTATTATAAGACTGGGGACAGTTACATAACTATATATATTTCGAATATTTCTGTGGTAATTTCCTCATTTATCATTTATTCACTCAGCAAGCCAGTAGTACAGATCCTCTATCTTGGTCTAAATTGTCTGCTCCAATTGTCCAGAAAAATTCTGGGAAACAAGCAAGAAAGACTGAAACAAATATATTAGAAATTTGCCAAGTAATTCCATTGTGTCATTCGACATAGATTTTCATTTTTCCTTTCTTTCTCTCTACTATCTCTTTTGACTTTATATCGTGCTGTTAGGATGAAACCCCAACTCAAAGGTGCTGAGAGAGAGAAGAAACATCAAGGAAAGAGTAGTTTGGGGATTTAGGTGGACTTGATGGAAGAAAGGTTAAATAAGAAAAAAAGGAAAATTAAAAAAAATTCTAGCTCAATGACCAATATGGGTTTGAAAACCAAAAGTGCAAGAATTATTTAAAAACAAAATGAAGAAATAGGGCATGTAAAAATTTGGACTGACTAGATATAAATTGCACTGTTTCTTTGCACTAAAGATAACTAAATGAACTTAGACTAATGAACAGTGCTCTCTAGTCTAACTTCTTCAATGTGCAAAAGACAGCAAAACAAATTAGGGCAATTATGGTGGTGCAGTTCATTAAGATGCTTCCAGCATTCTTTCATTCAGTCTGTAAATATTGTTAATTATTCAAGGTGCTGGTGGTGCCATCTAAAGATGTGTGACGGATCTACACAGCCCTTGTGTGGTTTGAATATCATCATTTTTGTGGTTGAAATGTCTACCAATTCAGTCATGTTTCCCTGCACTGGGTGGGGTGGGGGGCCCTTGTTTTCTTTTTATCCGTTTATTACTGGATGGTTCCTCTAATTTTTAGAAGAGAGCACACTGCCCTTCTACGTTTACTTATTCCATTCTCTCTTCTTCCATTCTTCCCCTTGATATATTTTTAAGGTATTCCAGTGAACCAGGAATCAGGAGACTAGGAAATTGCTACCAATGATTTTATCCCAATATCTCAAGTTTCTCTTCTGTCAGAGAGTACTAACGGTATTTGTTCAACCTGACAAGGTTGCTTGAGGCTAAAATGAGTTTATAAATGTTGAGTGCTTTAAATAAAGAGCATTTTACAAATAATTCTCTCTTGAAGACACTATTCTCAAAACTTTCACGTATGTAAGAATCACTTGGAATGCTTGTTAAAAATGCAAACTTATGGCTGATTCCATAAACTTTGAATTTGGCTCAAAAAATGGAGATACACAGGCTGATTCAGAAGGTCATGGTGACAGCCAAGTAAACTGCATTTTAAACCAGCATACCAGGTTAATCCTATGTAGTAGGGAAAAAAAGAAGTATTACTAACAACCAGAAACAGTTAAAGAAAACCTACATCACTCCTCAGTCTTTTTTTTTTTTTTTAATCCTTTCCCTCTCTGATGCAACCGATGTGCGGTCTTTCTTCCCTTTCCCCACCCCATCTTCCTTTGTGTCTGGCATTGGCATTTTCTTAGCATACTTAGAGAGGGACACAGTTTTATGTGCAGAAATGGACTGGAGGAAAAGGAGGAGGGATGTGGGTGGAGAAAGGCTAGATCAGTGTTTAGCTATTCAAACTGTGAAAACTGTTTGTTGTCAGGCTGGTTCTAGCCGGCTGGCTTGAGGGAAGGAAGCAGTGGGGAGAGCTAGATCTACTGCAGCTGCCCATACTGTCCCTTATTTGCTAGTGTAGGTTTTGATATGACACTCACTGCCTTATCTCCAGCCACATGAATTTATAATAATCACATTAGATACCCTATAAAGAATACTATTCTAGGTACTGATAACAATCCTGGATTCATTCTTGTTTATAATTCTCCTCTTTACCACTTTGAGGCCTTTAGTTTTGATCAAATTCCAGCTTCTTTCCTTGTCTTTAAATCCAGGAGAAAAAGATTTGCATCAGATGGTGTGTATAATGGGTGAGTTATGCTTTTCTGGCTGACGTATGTATCCACTAAGGTGACACAAGGAGAATCAGAGACACGGGATTGGTTGGACCTGGGCAGCTTTATGGGGGAGATTTTGTTTTCATTGAACCCTCACTTGTATGTGGTTTCTCCCCTAGTATTTTCATATTGTCTACAAATAAACTTTAAAAATGCTTCTTGCTGCAAATCTAGCTATCATATTCTAACCAGCTAATCTGGTTAATTGAAATGTCTAGATAACATGTACATTTCAATACTGTCATATATAGTTAATTATTCTAACATCTCTCATCTAAACCTTGGTCTTCAGCTTGGCTGCACATTAAAATTTCCTGGAGATCTTTAAAAAAATATTGATACCTGGATCCCAATTCCAGATAGTCTGATTTTATCAGTTTTAAAAAGCTCTCCATTGATTCGAATGTGTCTAGGAATAAGAGCAAAAATCTGGACGTGTTTTTAGGCACAGTATGCACTTCATTGCAAAGATATTACCATATGGTTGGTCTCACACAAATAGGGACATACAATAAATATTTATAACTCTTTGTTCTATTAGGAATTGGCAATATTTATTGAGCACTTACTATGTAGGACATTATATGTGAATTGCCTCATTAATCTTTGTAACTTAATGAAGTAGTTAATCTCCATTTTGTTGATGAGAAAACAGGCTTATCGAGGTTAAGCAACAATCCCATGCTACTGGCAAATAAAGCTGGGATTTTATCTGACTCCAGAGATGCTAGGTTACTTATAATAGGTCTTCTGAAGAGATTCAACTGATCCCAGAAAGTCCTGAAGAATATTAATTTACTGGTTAAAAATGAGTGGTGCATGATTATATCAAGACAAGCTACTTAAAATACTTTTGAGCATACATTGCTACCCAAAGGAGATGTGAGTCCATACTTACCTAAACATATCAACTATCAAAGCACAAAGATTACAATTGAGTGTAAGAAACTGAGTCTCTGGACCTTGCTTTTTCCCATTATGCTAAAAATAATTTCGGTTTCCTCATTACTTCACACAAAAACATGAAGTAGGAATTTGATCGTTATTTGTGTAAATGTTATATAATAATAGTAATCTAAGCAATATCATTGGCTTTTTAAAAAAATATAGTTTTCTGAGTAGTTTAAGTGAAAAATGTTGTTGTACACATTATAAATTTTTTAGTGACAGTACATTGAATGACAGCGTTTTTTAAAAGGCAAGTGGCCAGTGGGTTAATAATCCCTATCTGTAGTTTCGCCAATACCATCCGCTTTTTCTGGACAGTGCATGGTTACCATGAATTGAGTTCCTTAACCAGGGGCATTGAAGGATAGATTAGGTGTTATTGGTCCTCTGCTGGGCGTCATGCAACCTTTTTCTTGTGTCAATTTCCCTATGTATCTTTTGCCAGATTCTCATAGTGTTAATATTTCTGTGATCAAGCTTGCCTGGATTGCAAAATGCTTTTCTTCTTTGTCTTTAGTTTGGAAATACTGTACTTTATGTTCTAGGAGACAGCATACCAGAGTGAAAGTAAATTGAAACATTTGTTTTATAAACTTTCCCCCCTTTCTTCTGAAGGTAATATATCATATGGCACATGTGTTCCTCTAAACATGACCTTTGTGAAAATAGTTCACTATCGTAGGTTATTCTCAGTGGCATAACATATAATTAGAGCAGTGAACACAGAAATGGTACTTGCTTTGTGCCAGGCATTAAGTTTCATAAACTCTAATTCATATACTCCTTGAAAGTAGATAACTATTTCTATAGTCTTTATAAAATATTTTTATAGTTAACTTTTATAGTTAGGCAGATTAAGATTCGGAGAAGTTAATTCAGAAGATGACATATATAAGTGGAACTAGAAATCTGATCCAGTCCAGAAAAAGCAGACCCAAAGGATTGGGAAAGGAGCACTGAAAAGAATTTGTAGGCTGAGGCGACTGTGAAGGATGTGACCCGCAAAAAGGCAAACTGGTTAGGACATGATATTATCTCACGTCTGGGCTTTCTGGTGGTAATAAAGGACTCGGGTTATTTGGTTATGATCTTCCACGTGAAGTAGCCCCGTGACGGGGGTTGCCTTTGGTTTTATTCTTCATGATCTAGAAAAATTTAAGAGTGGTTATGTAGTTGAACATATTCATATACTTAGCCTTCTTTGGACTATAATTTTTTTTACATATAGAGTTTTGGAATTTACACATGCTCTTAGATATAGAATTTCATTTTATTCTCACAGCAACCTTGGAATATTCTCTTTTCAAGGCTTGGACGAAGTAACTAATCTGCCCAAGGTTTACACTGGTTTCTAAGTGTTAGAGCTGGCTGTACCAACCACACTACCCTCTATCTTTAAAAACTATCTTGAAAGCTTCGAGAATATATAGTTTAAAAATTTGCCTCACGGTATACAGAAGCATTGTCTATACTTCGTACCATGGACAAGGACCTTATTGGTAGTAGTATAGTAATCTTTGTCCCCAAATCTTTGCCTCCCGGACTCCAGGCGGAGGCCGTCCAAAAGGCTGCGCGGGAGGTGGGCTGGTCTGGGCGGGAGGCAGAGGCGCGGACACTGCGTCCAAGCGGCTCGGTGGGCTCGCGTCAGGGTTCAAAGTGTGGATGAATGCGGCCCGAGGAGGGAATGTGAGGGCGGGGAAGGTGTGCAACGGAAAGGATTCATCTCGCGGTTTCGAGACGGAAACAAACCTCGCACCCCCACCCGTTTCCCTTCCTCCGTGAGGACGGTTTGGAAGCGGGTGGAGAAAGCGCGTCCTCGAAGCGCTCTCGCGCTCCCGATTCCCTCCCAGCGCGCGCGCCCCATCGCCTCGCCGCAACCCGAGAGGTCGGCGATGGCCGCCGGCGGGGACCGGGAGCCTAGAGGGCGGGTCCCGTTGCAGATGTTAGAGCCACTCTGCGGGGGCCTGCTGGCTGACGGAGCCCCTCGCCCCACCATCCGCCGCCCCGCGTCGGCCGCGCAGTCGCGTCTGGAGGGCGGGGCCGCGGCGCGCGCCCGGGCTCTGCACGCGGCGCCTCGCTCTGGGGCAGCGCGGGGCGGCCTCCGCCGGCGTCGCGCGCGCTGTGTGTAAGCGGGGTCGCGCGCGCGCGCGCACGCCGGGCGACTGAGGGAGCGAGGAGCGGCCGGGCGTGAGTGCGTGTGGGAACGAGTGTGTGTGGAAGTGGGGTGAGGGCGAGCCAGAGCGACCGCGAGGCTGTGAGAAAGTGGGCGAGTGTGCGAGGGCGCCCGGCCTGGCTGTAGGAGCCGCGGTGGCGGAGGAGGAAGGAGGCGGCTCCCGGCATCCCGACCCCCTCCCCCTTCTCCGCGGACCGTCAGCCCGCCCCGCAGCCCGCGCTTCCCCCGGAGGCCCCAGCTGGGCTCCGCTGGCCGAGAGCTAAGGAGCAGCCACCCGAGCCAGGTGAGCGTCCGCTCTCTTCCCTCGCCCAGGGTCGGGGGTGAGGCAGGGACGTGTCGGCCCCGCGCCCGGCTCCCCGCAGCGGGCGGGTTCGGCCGAATGGACTCGGCGCCGAGCGGGGGGCTCGGCCGGGGTGGGGGCCCGGCTGTGCGCTCTCCTGCCACGGGCCCGGAAAGGCCGGGGGTCGTTTCAGAGCTGTGACGGTGGGGAGCGAGGCAGAACCTAGACTCGGGTATGCTGGGAGGGGTCGACGATGCCGTGTGCCTGTGGCTGGGAGGACTGTGTTGGAGAGTCAGCGACCTCGGGCGTGAAGTACGGTTTTCCTGTTGTGAGGGGGTGTGGTAGCCCTGGGAATGCGCTGTGCTAACCTGTCCCCAAGAGTGTGGTAATCTCTGCTGCCCCTGTTTCCATTAGACAAATTCCTGTGGTGTGACCGAGGGAGGAGGATGTGGTGTTCCTTCTGCAGTCGTGATGTTTTTAATTCCATGTTTTCCCCCTTACGTGTAAATTTTAGAGAGTGTGACAGTGATTCCTCTTTCCTTTGACATCCTTTGAATAAGAATAGGGTGACAATATCATTGCCTATTTTGGTTGACTTTTTTTTTTTTAAAGCATTTGACCCTGTTGCAACTCTTACTTCCCCCTGCTCCCCTTTAAAAAAGCCAAAAAGGGGGTAATTTCAGATTTACTGATTTATCCTTATGTTTGATATCAGATTTGTAATCCCAGTATTTTATCCCATTTGTGTTTATGAAGAGATGGGTCTTTAATTCTGTTCTATGAGTGAAGTTACACTAACCGTGGTGAATATATTTTCGATGTAAATTCTTTGTGTGCTATTATTTTCCCATTAATTATGAAATTGTTCCCACATCTTTGCTGAGTTGGATTAAATTCTCAATCTGTATGGAAAGTACACGGGAAGCTTAGTATGGAAGATATTCCTTTTTTGTAGGCTTGTCATATTATATTTACGGACATTTTAATAACTAATTAAAATTTACATGTTTAAATCTCATTTTAATTCTTTCACAACATTAGGTAGTTTAAACGTATTTTTTTTTTTTAAACAATTCGTTGTCAATATACTTTAAGATATTCATTTGGAATAAAACACTCTCTGAAATTCCAATTATGGAGATTTAACGTTTATATTTTAGAACAAAAAACTAATTTAAAATATTAACAGTCATAGTTAAATTTTTTTTTCTAATGGTTACCGTGCGTTATTTGGTTAGTGTGTCAAAGGGGAGGAGACCTATTTTGTTTTGAGGTAATCTTGTTTATTCCTTTCTATCTTGGTTAGTGCTATTAATTTCCTTCTTTCATGTCATAGATTTAGTTGTTAGTTTGGCAACATGGCTGTTGATGTTTTTATCTTTTTCTGTCTCCCTTTTTTTCTCTCTTGTCTTCTCTTACCCCCACCAGGTGCTGGAGTCTGCTTTTCAGGGAGGGGGGCAGTCTGTGATTCTGAAAAAAGAGCCAAGAAGGGGAACAGCAAATTCAGTCACTTACAATCCTCCACTCAGTCAAGAGCCACTTTTTTTTTTCCCCCGCCTTTTCCCCTGCAGGGGGCAAGGAGCTGCATATCTAACCTTTAGACTTTTGGCTACCAGCTAAAATTCCACTTATCTTAGTTTCTGTGGGGATAGCTTTTAAAATTTTTTCTCATGTTTCCTTAGAGTCCCTATTGATAGCATCTGGGGGTGGTGGGGAGAGTGACATGAAGAAACTATCCTTTTTATTTTTCCTTCTCATTTAGTTCCCTTTTCCTCTCCAGAGGGAAATTGCCAGCAACATCTTTTAAAAACTCTACCCCTTCTCAGCTATATTGTGAAGAAACACACTAAAGTGAATATTCTTTTTTCCTATGATCAATGAACACCAACCAAGCTTCAGGCATTAGTTTGTTGGGGCACAGGATGAACCAAGTCCTTTAAAATATCTCCCAATTCTTCCTTTGCCCAATTTGTATCCACCTGGGATTTGCTACTGGGGTAAGTCACTGGACTGATTTCTCAAAACTTCTCCCCACCCTTTGAGCTGAAAGACTGAACAACATGAACCCTGGAAGGGGTTGGGGGAAGGGGACAGAGCAGAACCAGTTGTCCCACACTTTGGGAAGTAGCCTTTATCATCTTCCCTTGGGGAGCAGGCATAGAGACCTAAACTGAGAGAAAATGGGTGGAGGAAGAACTTCTATACCCACGAACAACATGTGAAGAGTGAGAGAAAACCAAACATAAAGTAAGGAGGGTGAGTTTTTATTGTATGTTGCTTGCTGACAACTGTTTTGGGGGGTACTTTAGTGATATGGATTTGTAGAGAGAATTTATGGCAGGTTAGTTTAAAAAGTATTCTCTGCAAATGGGATTAAGTTATAAGCATATGAGAAGAGACTTTAGAAATTGTAATAGATACGTTATTTTAAAATCTGAGAGAGTAGATTGTGATAGGAACAATGAAAAATATTTTTAAATGTTAGCTGTACTGGCATGTGTCGTTTCAAGAGGCTGAATAGGGGAGATTAGGTACAGATGTTGGGGAAATTGTCTTTCATTACTTGGGAATTTTCCTGCTTGTCATATTAAGGGTTGTTAAGAAATAATGTAGTACCTCCAAAAATATTCGTACATAATGTATTTTAGATTCATGTGCCATATGTATCTGTGTATATATTAGGTTTGCAAAAAAGAAAGACTGACTTTTGGCTTCATAGTAACTAAATGCCATGGCGTTATTGCCAATGTTTTCTTTTCCAATGCCCGCCCCCGCCCACCCCCCCTTTTAAAATTGGCTTGGAGGACAAAAGCCACAGAGCTCGCCAGCTCTACTCCCTTAAAGCCTGGTCTGCATGGAACCCTGTTTATATCTTTTTCCACCTTTTACTGAAATTATCGTACCTCTTGCCCGTTAATTGTTAGCAAAGCTAATTATTTCAGGATCAGTTGTATAGTGATGATGGAAAGTAGCATTAGGCTTTGGTTGTTTTTTATAAGAAATACAATTTTGACAGCCATGTTTAGATCATATGGGATACACATTTGCCTGGTATTTAATATTGAAAATAGCTATGGTTTTTTTGATGCTCTCTTAATGATTTAATATAGTAAACCCCTTTAACTCCTAACCCTTAACTTTTGTCTGTCATATGTGAGGTTCTGTGTTGCCCGCTAGAGATAACAGCAGAGAATAAAACAGGGATTGTCTTCATTGAGTTTATAGTTTAATTTTATTGATATCTGTACTTTTCATTTGTCAGTTCCCCCAGCATTGTCTGGGAGGAGTCTACTAGATTCTTATATAAAATTTGAACCAATTTGTGAATTGATGAATTAGCAAAACAAATTTGTATAAACGTTGATATGCCCAATTCATTTTTACTACTTTTCTAAAGTGGTAATACATCATTACCAAGTTGTGATTAAAAAAAGAAAAATCCAAATCTACCTCTTACTTAAAAGTTTTCAATCTATTCAGCTCCTTATCTATTCTTTTTCCTACCCCCTTCCCCTCCTCTCTCTCTCCTTATGATACTTGCTCTTGGCTTCTGGTTCTTAGGAATAAGTTCTCCAAAATAGAACATGGGTTTGCTATATGAGACTAGTTCTCTGTTACTGCTCTGCTGTCCCATATTTGATAGCATTTTAGACCTTGATATATCTTCAGAACTGCATCTTGAAAACTCATGCAGGTTTGCCGAAATAACAACCTTGGAATTCTGTGATGCTTTGGAGTTATCAGTTTAGCTATATCTATAAATATAAAGCCTTCAGCTTGAGTATATTAATAATAGCTTTCCAACTCTTTCTCAAAGTAATGTTCAATGTTCAAAGAAAATTTGGCCCAACATTTAACATGTCAAATGTAATGAACTTTGAGCTGTACTGTACATTGTGTCTCAGGAACATTTTTCAAATCTTGTGCCATGTTCTAAAGATACTTTATATAAACTTCTGTTGAAAGAAAACTATATGTTTTTAAGCTTAATATGTTTTATATACCACTTTCTATTGGGAATTTTAGTAACTAAGGAACAGGAAACTTAACATTTTTTCACCCTTTAATTGAAAATGTGTAAAAATTTGCATGTTAATTTGCTCATGACATTTCACTCCCCTTTTCAATATTTTTTAAATTATGGTAAATCCATATAACATAAAATCTACCATCTTAATCATTTTTAAGTACACAGGTTAATGGTTTAAGTACATTCATATTGTTGTGCAACCACCACCATATCCATCTCTGGAACTCTTCATCTTGCAAAACTGAAACTCTATACATAAAACAATAACTTCCCATTCCCCTAACCCTCAGCGCCTGATAACCACCATTCTATTTTCTGTCTCTATGAATTTGACTCCTTTAGATACCAGAGCATAATGTCCTCAGGGTTCATCATGTTGTAGCATGTATCAGCATTTAATTCCTTTTTAAGGTATAGTCTGTATATACTACATTTTGCTTATTTATTCATCTGTGGATGGACATGAGTTGCTTCCACCTTTTAACTATTGTGAGTGATGTTGCAATGAACATGTGTGTGCAAATACCTCTTTGGGACTCAGCCTTCAGTTTTTTTGGACCTAAAAGTGGAATTGCTGGATCATATGGTAATTCTATTTTTAATTTTTTGAGCAACCACCATACTGTTTTCTATAGCAGCTGCACCATTTTATTACGTTCCTACTCACAATTTGCAAGGCTTCCAGTTTCTCCACATCCTTCCCAACACATATTTTCTGTTTTTTGATAGCCATCCTACTATGTGCGAAATAGTTTCATGGTTTTGATTTGCAGTTTCCTAGTGATTATTGATGTTGAGCATCTTTTCTTACTCGTAATGTTTTAACAATCAGATAATATTTTAGCTCTGTGAGGGCTGGGACTGCATCTGTTTTGTTTACCATGGTATTTTAGGTAAAGTGCATTGTAGACAGTCAAATATTAATTGAATGTATTACTTAATTGAATGCTTAGTTTTGTGTACTTAGTTATCTTGTTAGAATCTTAGTTTTCTGTGATTACAAGTGATTTTTGACTTTGAACAGTTTGCTTTTTTTGAGGGAGATATATACAAATACTTCTCCAGGGATGTTGTGAAAAGGAGCTTAAAAATAAAATGATCAAATGTAAAATGATGATCTTATTAGTATAAGAATATAAGAATAAAGTCTCACTTACAAACATTACTTGTTGACATGCATACCTCGATGTGAAGGAAATAATTTCCTTTAGTTTTTGAGCAAGATATGGTAGAATCAGTGGCCTATAATAAAGAATCCACAAATATCATTGACATAAACAGGATAGCAGTTTATTTCTTTCTCTTGCAAAGAGGTAGTAGGCAGTCCAAGGCCATGTCTCTACACAACTGTTAAGGATTCAAGTTCTTCTAACGTGAAGTTTTGTTTTTCCTAGAGTTGACTTCATAATCCAGATGATTGGTTGGTAGAGTTGAAGCCATAACATCCACATTCCAGGTAGCAAGGTGGAGGAAGGGCCAAGGAAGAGGACACCACTCAACCCATTTCCAATTTGCTCCAAGAATACTTGTTGGTGGGGCTTGAGTGGTGCTTGCACCTGCAGCATTTACGCCGAGATAACTCGCAAATTACAGCCCTAACCTTATCCCCAAAGTTTGCCACGAAATATCTCACTTTTATTATTATATTTTCACATCGCTCTAGTATATCAGTCTTTGGAAACAAATGACACCATTTTATTTATAGCATTCTATTTTTAGTAGTGGTATTTCCATTTACAAAATACAGTAATTCTCGATCACTGAAAATGTCAAATCTTAGGAAACATAGTATTCCTATGTGTGATGTTAACATCGTTCTCAAATAGTCATTAGCCGGAGATTCATTTGATGAATCTGATTTATGTATACATTTTTTTGTTACATTAGGATCAGAGACAAGTTCTGTTTAGAAATAATCCTAAGAACAGTTCTTATATTCTGTTTTCGCATTGAAAACTAGTCAGATTTGCTTCACTCTCAAAGAGTGTGTTTATGTAAAATTAAATTAATGCTGTCAGTGAGCTGTACATTTTTTTTTCCTAAATGGGAAATAAGTTAAGTATGCTTCCTGGAATTTGCAGTGTAGTACTTTCACTCACCTCTCATTGGCCAAGATTTAGTTATATGACCATATCTACTTGTAAGAAAGCCTAAGGGATACACACATGGCATTATACTTAGCTTAATGTCAGATATCTTATTACTAAAGAGTACATAGAAAATGGATATTGTGAGGCAATTGGGGATCTCTGCCATAGGGTGTATGGAACTTGAAGTCACTTGGGCTCTACTACCTTCTCATTATGTGAATTTAGACAAGTTAACTAACCTTTCTTCTAGAACAGCTTCACTTGCCAAATAAAGACAATAATGTGTCAGGGATGGTTTTGAGGATTAAACGAGAAGATAAAAATAAACTGCCTAACACAGTATTTGGACATATACCCACTCAAAATGTGAATTTATTTTTCTTATCTAGATTCTCTTCGATATCTTTAAGTGTAGTACAAAGAGCTCAGAAAACCTGACTCCTAGTCTTTCCTCTACTATTGTGATATCTTGGGCAAGCTGTTTCTTTAAAATAGGATAATATATGTCTGTTCCTCACATAATTATATGACAGTAAATGAGAATATATATGTGGAAAGTATTTTGCGAACTGTAAATAGAGAATGTATTTAACTTTACCTGAATGCATTGTTTTGCCTTTATGCTGCACGTATTTCTTTGTAGGAATGGGAATTTATAGGCACTTGTCTATATATTCCAAAATATTTCCTTATCTTCATTGCTTTTTCGGTTTCTGTGTAAACACTCATGTTTTACCATTATTTTTTTTCAGTCTTTTGGTAAAGGGACCATATTGAATTTGGTTAGGAAAATCGTTATCTTCTTATTTTTCACCTATGATCATGTATATAGCTTTTTAAAAAGGGTATCATAGGTGAAAGAGCTATAAGAAGGAGAGTGTATGAGTGGATGTGTTATGCAAATTTTGAGAAATTGGATGTTTGGTCTGTTTTTGAGGCATCCTCTTTCGAGTATAAGGAGAGTACCATGAGGACTGTTATACATTTCTTTTCTGTCCCTGGTGTAGTCAGTTTTGATTAATATCCAGCCCCTTGCTGCTGCTTTCGCAGCATTCCAGTCTACCTTCAAGTTAATGTAGTAAAGAAAATGACATTTTATAAACTTAGAACACAAAAACAGTAATATTATTTTAAGTGGCATCTTAGCTAAAGGATATGATTTATATAGGAACTACCTGGTTTCAAAGGGATATTCTTTTGTGATCATTTATTGATGAACATTATTAGTGGGTAATGGAGTAACTGGAATAACACTATTATTTGGGTGTTTCTGAGACTCTTCTGAGCTTTTCATCTTAATGTTTATTTTTTGTACCTTAAACAGCAAGTCAGATCTACTTCTGACAGACTTTTGGATAAAGTAAAGAAAAGGAAAGAGAGTAAACTTTCATATACCAAATTATGTGTTGCGTTTAGGGGAGCAGTTGGGAAGAATTGGTGACAGTAGAACTCACTGAGAGAAAAAGCCTTGGTATACAGATTCTTGCTTAAAAGGTGAAGTATCACAAAGTTGACGTTAAAAGGTACAGTTTTATTATTAAGTTACATGACACGAGAGAGAGAGTGCACGTGCACAAGCTATTAATTTTAGGGAATTGGCTAGTGCGATTGTGGGACTGGCAAATTTGAAATCTGTAGGACTGGCCAGTAGGCTGGTAACTCAGGCAGAGTTTCTCTGGGAAATCTTAGTTTTGCTCTTTAGTCCTTCAACTGATTGGATGAGGCCCACCCACATTATAGAGGCTAATCTCCTTTACTCAAAGCCAGTTGACTGTAGATCTTAATCACATTTACAAAATGTATTTCACAGTAACATGTAGACTATTATTTGACCAAACAGTTGGGCACCATTGCCTAGCTAAGTTGACACATAAAATTTAACCATCACAATGGGAAATCCAGGTGTTGGAGCATGTTTGTGGTGACTAAAAATAAAAATTCATATTTTTACTTTCTCAACCGAGGTAGTAGTGGGTGGCATTAATTAGGGATGCCTAATGGCACATAGAAATATGATCTGTAATTCAGTTTAGAGTTGCTGGTGAGAGAGATATTCAGGTTTCAATGATAATTGTTGAAACCTGGCTGAGGATGACATTTCTAGAGAAAGGAGAGAAGGGTTTAAGAATGAAGCCCTGAGGATTATGTACAGAAGGAAAGCTGTAAGGGAAAAAAGTCACAGAAAAAGAGCCTGAAGGAGTGTACAACTCAAGATACACGTGTTATTTTTTTTCTATAAACCTGTTCCAACTTCTGTATTTCATATCCAAGACAGAATGATGTCATTGAAAGCATTCTCTAGGAATTGCCAAACGGAGTAAATTTAGTTTGTGTATTAGTATTTCATTTTTTTTCTCTACCCTTTATTCTTTTTCAGTCTTTTGATTCTGAGTTCATATGCTGTGTCTTATCTGGAATAAAGAATTTTCCTAATAGTAAGAGATATCTGAATAATCTTCAGATGGTAGATTGTGATTTTTTACCAGAATAATTACTATTGTGAAAGGGCCTCACAAGAAAAGTGAATGAGTCACTTTATGATTCACATTTAATTAGCCTTACCTAGACTATTTGAAGATGACAGTGACTTTTTTAATGGTGTGCCTATCCAGAAGTTTGCATGGGAAAACTATCTCTAATATAAAAGGAAATTCTCTTTGAATTTCTCTTCATTTCAAAAAATATACATTAGTAGTTATCAATAGTGTTTATTTGGTATCTGATGTTTACACATACGTTGTTTTCCTTGATACTTGGGAAATAGAGGGTAGAAATTAGTTGATCTGAGTTTACGTTCTAAGAGGAGAAATACTGTAGTGTATATGTAGACATTTGCAAATGCTTTATTTATCTTATACTATTGGAGAACACTTTTTTTTTTAAACTTACATATACTTTACTTGATTGAAAGCTTTCTTATGGTACGTACAATGTTTTATATAGTCGATCTCTACTTTGTTCACACTAACTTCAGCGAGTTGTATTTGAGTTTTTTATGCTCAAGACGGCTCAGTTGCTGCTGTTGGCATTGGTTTGTTTTCTTTCAGGATCAAGGTGGATAGTTTCATATAAAATCTTATTTTTAATTCTTTGGCAGTTCTTTCCTATATTCTTAGTTTTGCATAATTATACCTACATCGTGGAACCAGCATCCTAAAGTCCCCAAGATAAATCCTCCCACGCCAACATCACAGGATCTTCTAATTCTGTCTTCCTCTTCCCAGGTGCCCTGGTGCCGCAGGGCTCTGGTATGGCAGCCATGTGGATGAATTGGCACCTTCAGCTCCACCCTCAATAAGCTCTTCTTGTACAGATAACTTATTGAGTAACCAAACCTACTCCGTTAAATGTCAGAGGGGAAAAAAAGGAACCATTTTATTTTACAGGGGACTCTTTTCTCTATTAAAATAGTGACTATAATTTGAACTTTTTTTTTCTTAAGATGCAGGACTATCATTTTGGTGTACTTTTGGGCTCCTGGACTGCATAAATTTATTGTTTGCTTTTGACTGCTTAGAAACTTTTTTGTTTTTTCTTTTTCTTTATGTTACTGGGAAAAAGGGAAGAGTAGATGTTTTAAAATAGTAGGGGAGGAGGAGGCTATCAGAGGAGGCCCGCTGGTCCTTTCCAGGCCCTCTGCCCCACAGGAAGGCATTGCTGGCCAGACCATGAGGGTGGTGGTAGGGATGATGCAGAGCCTCTTGTCTTTGGGGTTGGAGAGTCTTCATATGACCATTTCTTGGATATGGTTAGATGTGAATTCCAAAGGAGTAGCCTTAAAAAGTTAAGCAGCCACTGCAGCAGCAGCCCTGGGCACCAAGGATGGCCAGCCCCAAGTCCTCCAATGGAAACAGGAGTGGCCATTGGGTGGAGAGGTTGTGCCCTTTAATTCCCGGTCAATAAACTGGTCTGGACAGGTGTCGCTTGGAGATACCAGCACCAATGGAACCACAATTAATAAGCTGAAAGTCGTTAAGAATCAGATGGGCTCTTTACAAACTGGGGATGTCATCTTTACAAACTTGGTATACAGAAATAATGAGTTGGAACACAGTGTGGCATACTTCTATGACCTTTACATGAAAAGCAAGGCATAACAAAAATCTTTTGAAGCTGATAAAGAAAAGGTATTCTATATAATTTAAAGATACCTCGGTTCCAGGTGAGGTGACTTCCCTTGAGATCCTGCCATGTTTCCTGCCACTTAGGCGGGCTTTGAGAAACCATAGCCATCGAAACTAATGTCACCCCTTTTCAGCACAGCCTCTACCTCTTTCATAGAGTCTTCTTTTGCAGGGCAAGAGCATTCCTCCAGTTCTAGGTCCGGGGTACAGGCACCCCTTCTGAAAGATTGTGGCAAGTGATATCTCTAGATTGGCTTCAACTCTCCCAGACAGAAGGAATATCATTTTCCTTGTTCAAACCCCATTTAGAGAATTTGGAGCCCATTAAAAGGAAAATGAAGAGATGGGGATCCTAAACCAAACCTGCAGTTTGCTGCATACTGATGTAGAAACACCCAAACTTTATGTGGCTGTGAAACCAGATGAGATAGAGATGCTCATGTGCATCTCAAGTTGCATGCCTGTGTGGAATGGCAGTCCCGGAGTGCTTTCACTGTCCTAGCACAAAATCACTGGAAACACCATGTTGTGTTGCCGTGGTGACCTGGGCTTTTTCTGAGAGCTGACATATCAGTATTGGCAGAATGTTTCTGCTTCTCAGTTGCCAGTGGCTGTAATGTCCCATCCTGATTTCTTTTGGGGCCCGAACTGCTGTGCTCATGCAATATTGTTTCATACAATGAAATTCAATCACATTGGTGAATAGACGATGTTCAAGAACTAAGTGTCAGAGGAGGCATTGAGATGGCTTCAGAGTGTCAAGAAAAGGGTGTTTCAAAAACTGCCCAATATAACATTTTATAAAGCCATTTTTCCAGTTCTCTCAAGGGAAATTGGAAATCTCTACATTAGGTACTATGGTGTGACTTTTGTGGAGCTTTTCCTTCTAAGAGTGAGACCCTTCCTAGTGGCCTGGGAGACCCTGTAAGGCCACATCCCATCTTCCTAGTGTGTAAGTTGAGTTATTACCATATCTAGCCTAGGGCTTGAGTGGGCGTGTTCTTACCCCAGCTGTGCAGCAAGGTCACAGAGGGCCAGGAGGCTCTGGGCATCTCCTTTGCTGGTTACTTGAGTCTCGCCCTGATGCATTACCACAGCTGAGAGCTCCTTCCTACCCCTTGCTTTTCCACAGCTACAAGCCCCTTTCCTGCTTTCCTGTTTATCTCCCACGTTATTTTTGTTCATTCCCTGCTTTCCAGTGACTGATACCTTTGAGGCCAGGGGTCATGAAGCAGGTATGGCAGGCCAAGGTTTGGGGTGTGTATGTATTGTGGGGTGCCTATGTCCCATGATATTCTGGTCTTAACCACTGTGGGCATCTGTGGAGCAGGCCCTTCTGGCTGAGACCCTGGGGAGTGCGTGAGGGGTACATTGGGGACAAGTTCTAGCAGGGAGATGGTGGAAGCTGGCTGTCAAGTCAGTATGGCTGTTTCTTCCTCTAGTCCTTGCCCTTGTCCTTTCCATCTGTTAGTTTGCCATGTCATCTGAAATAATAATAGGAATTTTATTTTTGAAAAAAAATTCTTTTGTTGAAATCACCTGTTACGTTTGTTAGTAAAAGATAACTTTTCACTGCGTCTCAGGAAAATGAATTTCAGCTGTTATCTTGCTCACGCTATATATAAACTCTGAGAAACAAAACTCTATTTGTGGAAGAAAGTCCTTTTTTGCATTCTAGTAAACAAGCTGTGTTTGTTTTAAAATCTATTTAAAGAAAGAATGAAAACACTAAGAAAGAGCATGCTGTCCTGACTGAAATACACAAATTTTAATGAAAAGACTTCGGCATTTATTTGGTTATTTAAAGTTCTTTCCCACATTCTCAAATTATTTACTGTGATTAAAGTTACTGTGTAAATAACTTCAGTGTTAATGCTCATCTAGCATTTTTTACATACCTATAAATGTTTATAATAAAATATACATACAACAAAATAAGAGAAGAAAATTGAATTAAAAAAACTATAGGTACTTCAATATATATGATGAGAGTTTGTAGTGATGGGAGAGCTATGGGAATATGGGGAGAGGTAAATCATTTGAAAGTAGATGATCAGATTAAAGTATATTCATATGTAATATATGGAATGATATTGAAAGCTTATGATAAGTGACCTGCTGTAATTATAAAACTGCAGTGCTAGCTTATTCAGTAGAAAATGAAAAAATCTAATTTCAGGGGAGGTTGTCACTTTCCGTATTTTTAGTGGTGTAAAAATTTTTAATTTGCACGGGAAAAAGTGATGCTCTTATTATCCTGTTTCTATAGTTAGTATGTAATCAGCATCTATTTGTGTAACAGCCAGAAATTAAGTAGATTTCTTGATTTGTATGTGTATTTTCTCTTCCATCTAGAAAGAGTTTACATTCAGGAGGAAATAATCCAGAAAAAGGAAGAACAGACAGATCAAGATGTGTAGCTCTGTGGCTGCCAAGTTGTGGTTTTTGACAGATCGTCGCATCAGGGAAGATTATCCCCAGAAAGAGATCTTACGAGCATTGAAGGCCAAATGTTGTGAGGAGGAACTGGATTTTAGGGCTGTGGTGATGGATGAGGTGGTGCTGACAATCGAGCAAGGAAACCTGGGTAAGTCTATACTAAGTAATGTTTTGGATTTTTACTTAGAATATGGTGAATCTGCATGTTTTGGGAATAATTAGGACAAAGGAATTGTTAATAGCCTTATCATACTAAGTATTATCTAATTTTAAGAAATGGAAATGCCAGTATTTATTAAACCCCTTATAGTATTATTTAGGAAATAGTTGGAATTTTTGATTAATTTTCAGAGAATACTTAATGGGTTAGTATTGTTAGCAATAATGTTGGGTAAGGATATAAAATAAACATTTAAAATATATTCTAGATCACTTACTTGCTTCGTGACTGGAATCATAATGAGGCTATATATTTTAATTTCCTCATCAATAAAATGGAGACAAGTGGCTGTTGTGAGAATTAATATTCAAAGTACAAATCTTCTATTGTTGAGTAATTTCATTCACAGGCTGGTTAATAGACCAGAATCTTGCCTGATTAATAACATATGATACCAGAGATTTAAGTAAATAGAATCTCTTTGGAAACATTTACTCTTTATTCTCTGCTCTCTTAACATCTATTTCATTCTTAGTACCTTTCTACACAGTTATTGTTGCTTTTGAAAGAAATGCTTTAGAAATGTTTCTAATTTGTTTCACTTGAGTGAATAACTACTTACTACCTTTATAAAATAGATAGACACTATTTTCAGTCCAGCTCTCTTTTTTTAATATATGTGGCTAGGTCCAATACACATATCCTATCATATATAGCAACACATATATCCTAGGATGCATTTTTCTATTTGTGCAAAAAACATTGGGAATTTGCTAGAGATTGCATTGACTCTGTAGATTGCTTTGTGTCCAATCCATGTACATGAATATTATTTATTATTTAATTTCTTTCAGTAATGTTTTATAGTTTTATACAAGTATTTCACCTCCTTGGCTAAGTTAATTCCTAAGTATTTTATTCTTTTTGATGCTGTTGTAAATGGAATTGTTTTTGTAATTTCATTTTTAGATTGTTCACTGTTTGTGTATAGAAATGCAACTGATTTTTGTGTGTTGACATTTTATCTGCTACTTTGCAGAATTTATTCTAACAGTTTTTTTTTTTTTTGTAGAGTCTTTAATGTTTTCTCCATATAAGGTCATATTATCTGCAAAAAGCAATACATTTTACTTCTTCCTTTCTAATTTCTGTGCTTTTTATTTCTTTTTCATGCCCAATTGCTCTGGCAAGAACATCTAGTAGTATGTTAAATAGAAGTGGTGAAAGAGTAGGCATCCTTGCCTTATTCCTGATCTAGAGGAAAACCTTTTCAATCTTTCACCACTGAGTATGATGTTTGCTGTAGCATTTTCATATGTGGGTTTTATTATGTGGAGATGGTTTTTTCTTAATCCTATTTTGTTGAGATTTTTATCATTAAAGGGTGTTAAATTTTATTAGATGCTTTTTCTGCATCATTAGAGGGGATCAAAGTTCCCTGCTTCATTCTGTTGATGTAGTATATTACATTGATTGGTTTTCATATGTTGAATTATCCTTGCATTTTAGGAATAAATATCTCTTGGTCATGGTGTATAATCCTTTTAATACGATGCTGAATTCTGTTTGCTCGTAGTTTGTTGAGGATTTTGCATTGATGTTCATAGGGGATACTTGGGTGTAGTTTTCTTACAGTGTTTTTTGTCTAGTTTTGATATCAGGGTTATGGTGGCTTCATAAGAATGAGTTAGGAAGTGTTCCTTCCTCTTCAATTTTTTGGAAGCGTTTGAGAAAGATTTGTATTGGTTCTTTAAACGTTTGGTAGAATTCACCAGTAAAGCCATCAGGTCAACTGGTCCTAATTCATTGGGGGTTATCCTGGCTTTTTGGTACTTCTTTTCCATTGTTGTATAAGTAGACAAACCCATCCCCAAATAACAAAGTTATTTCATATAATTAAAACATTTTAATTTATTCTGGACATTTTTCTTAAATATTCCCTTGGATGTTTCCTGTTAATTGTGAAGAGAAGAAAAGTGAACAGTTTGAGAGTACCTACTATTTACAAAGCATAGTGCTAAGAACCCTAGCTACATATATCTTTTTTTCTTTTTCAAAAGACTAATAGCTTTATATCTTTTTATTGCACAAATGACACAGACAGTATCAAAACATAAACGTGAAAGCAAATATCATATGAATATCCCTTTTCTTCCTGTTATTAAAGTTAATAGGGAACTCTGATTATATTTAGTCTGCATGCTAAATCAGTCTACATTTTTGTTATTAATTCTTCAGTGAGATACTTGAATTAAATTTATCTTCTCTGCCAGCACTGAGTGTAAATTATGTCTGTCTGATTAGACTGTTTGCCTGTCCTTTTCCAAAGTAGTTTAGGAAAGTGAAGAAATAGGATTAGTTATACCTCCAATGCTATAAACTCTTCCACATTTAGGGATCAAATTGTTCTTGGAAATGGCTATAGTTTTATATGTGATGTTGAGTATTATGAATTAGAGTATAGCTGTATGAATAAAAGTTACTATGAAATTACAGGTAGTAGAAGTGAAATAAACTTTAGAAAATGTGACATGCTTGCAAATAGGTATGCAAGTCCTTATATAAGTGCCATGTCAAAATAATTCCCTTCATTATTTATTATTCCATAGCTTTTAGTTTATACTTATTAATACTTAAAATTATATGGTTAAATAAATTACATATTTTTATTTATATTTACTTATATCTGTATTAAGAAAGTTTATATCATGTAGTTGTGATTGCTAAAAGTTGGGTAGAGTAAATATTTGTCTTTAACCTGGAGCTACTGTTAAAAAGTTTTCCATTTTTCAAAATGTACAGAGAGGCTGGACATTTAAAAGAAGCTTTGCATACATTACCAAGTTGCTTTGCTTCCTCTCTCTCCTCTTCTACAGTACTCTGTTGCTAGAAGACTGCAGCAAATTTTTATGGCTGGCTTCATTAACAATAATTTAGATTATGTTTTTCCTCACTTCTGTATAGCTTTTCTTTACCATTCCAAGAAAGATTGTTATTTTATGGGTAAAGAAAATGTAATAGTTAGGTTGGATATAGTATTTTGAGTTTTAATTTTCAAATCATATTAAAATAGTAAGAAAAATAATAAAAACAGGCTTTCATGTTAAATTAGCAAAATAGAAGAGTATCTTCTAATACTGAGTCCTTATGCATCAAATATTAAATAAAGCAGATATGTTCAATCGGGAATTGAGGACAAAGGTCCTATTGCCAGCAACCTACCCACCCTACCTTCATAAACTGAAAGTAATGGAAAGCCACTACCAGTTATTAATGATGTACCGTGTACCAGTCATTTATTAAGTACTTTACATGCATCCCCCACTCCCTCCAGCCCTTTATCCTCCTCAAAACCTCTCAAGTGGGCTAGGATTTTATCCTAAAGTTCAGAGTACTTAAAGAAGGTGCTCAGCAGATACTTTTGAATGGATAAATAGATGAGTCCCTTAAGGATATTTTGTCTTTTTGTTTATCAATTTCATGAAGTGTTTCTCTTGAGCCAGTTTTTTTTAACTGTCTATAGAAAAGCTAGAGAGAGTGCATTCAAACATGCAGAGATTAAATGTCAGCATTTATAAAATCCAAGGAGGTGAATTATTTTAGCTGGTGGCATCAGAGTTCTCTAAATTTGATGTTTTATATCCTTTTGCCAGTTTTTGGGGCAGTTTGTTATCTTGATCTCAGATTTTGTATTTTTTAAAGGTACTTACAAAAAAAAGCTAGCTAGTCATTACTTTCAATAAAAAGTGCTTTAAAAATGGATAGCCATAATGATTGGTTGTTTGCTTACTTTCTATTTTCCTCTTCTCTTTATTTTTTAAAAATTTATTCAATTTCTTTGAACTGAAAAAAAAACCCTTCACTCATTTTCTCTTTTTTAAACACATGACTGTCAGCTGCAGTGCGGCAATCCTCAGTGATAATGAGCACACTGTTAGAGTAGTTTTTCTTTTGTTTCTTTCTGTATCACTGATAAAGGTCTGGAGAAAGTGTTTTATTAGTTCCTCATCATTACCAAACGAACTTAGAATTCAAGAGACAAATTTTGTCTTTCCCTGGGATTAATAGCTAGATAAGTCTTGGAAACACATTAGAGGGGAAAAGGCTTACTGAGAGTGTTAAAGAGGGATGTTTTGATAGGAAACACAAAATATATCTCGTTAGAAAGCAGCCAGATATGAAAGGTATATATAATATTCTTATAAGAATGGATTCTTAGAGTGGCATTTGCAGTGTCCAGGAGATCAGTAGCAGAGTCGTAAGAGATGTCACTTAGCCTGTTTCGGCTCACATTCTTTTGTACCTGCCCTTCTTTCCAGCCTTGGATCACCTGCTTGCCTAAAATAACAAAGTATTTGTTTCTGTTACTGGAAGCATTGGATTTCTTTCCATCCTCGATAATACCCACGTAGTGTACTATTCAGATCTGACTGCACCTTGGGTAAAGTAGTCCCGTACTCACGTTTTCTGGTGGCAGCAGATGGGTGGTTCCTGTTGGTGATATAGACTGAGCACTGGACGGTTTCATTGCCTTCTTTATCCGTTTTCTTAAAAAGAGCAAAAGCTGTCTCCCGTTTAGGGAGATGAGAATGTAATAATAGTTGAATTTTCTCTTGATAGTATCTCTTCCTGATCACTCAAAACTTAATCTTTGTGTTACCTTTGTTATATTTAATGAATTTGATCATTCTCCCCTGATAATACTGACTTATCTTTTATAATAGTACTGAAAACTAGATTTCCCTAGTTTTTTGACTGATTTTTCTTCAGATTTTTGTTGCCTATTGAGATCCACCAAATCTTTGTTCTAGGTTTCTCTATTTTTTCCTTTTGTTTGTCAGCCTATATACCCTGATCTCTTTAGCTATTACATCTCGAGCTGCTGCTGATCTCGAGATGCCTATAGCAGCAGCACAGTGAATGGTTATGAGAATGCCTAAAGCCACGGGCAAAACCCATGTCTGCTGATGACCACATACCTACCCAAAGCTGCCTCTGGAGAATGACTTCCACTTCTCTTTCACCTTTAAATTTTTGTGTAATTGTCTCTCATTGATGGATTCTCTAACCAGAATTCTGTTGATAAGGAAAAATGGGAAATGTTTCTAGCCCCAGCCATACAGGGAGGGATTAAAAGATGGGGGTGGGTTTGCAGTGTGTGGTATCAACAGATAATATTTAGCACAAACCGTCAGTTCTCTCAATCAGAACAGATATAAACTCTAGCTCAGAATTTGTGGATCCAGAAATTTCACTTTTGAGTTTTTACTTGAAGGAAATAGAATCACTATTTTGAAGATATACTGGCACCCCCAAGTTTATTGCAGCATTTTTTACTATAAGACATGGAAATAACTTTAGTTTCCATCAACGGATGAATGAATAAAGAAAATGTAGTGTGTATGTATGTATATATAATGGAATATTATTTAGCCATAGAAAAGAAGGAAATTGTGCCATTTGTGATACCATGGATGCACCTCAAGGGAACTATGCCAAGTGAAATAAGACTGATAAAGAAAGGCAAATACAGTATGATGTTACTAATATGTAAGACCAAAGTCTTTGATACAGAGAACAGTTTGGTGGTGGCCAGAGGCGAGAGTGGCAAGGTGGGGTGATGGTGGTCACAATGTACAAACTTCCAGTTATAAGATACATAGGTCCTTGGGATGTAATGTACACAATGGTGACTATAGTTAACAATGCTGTATTGTATATTTAAAAGTTGCTAAGAGAGTAAATCTTAAAAGTTCTCATCACAAGAAAAAAATTGTTAACTATGTGAGGTGATGGATGTCAACTAAATTTATTGTGATTGTTTCACAGTATGTACTAGTATTGAATCATTCTGTTATACACTTAAAATGAATACAATGTTATATGCAATTATATATAAATTTGTGGCTTTGCACGTTTGACTGACCGATCTTAACTGACCAACCTTTTACATTGCATCAGTACAAGTTGCAGTTGAGGCAGACATTGTTCTTATTGCTCTTTTTGCCCTGTGACGTCTGCTACTCTGTTAAATCTGAAGTGTCCTTTCTTTCTTTTTTAAACATACAGATATCTCAAGGCTTATGCCATAACTCAACTATTACCTCTGCCAATCTCTCTCGTATCAGAACTTCTACCATGTTTAAAAGCTAATACAATAAAAATTAATACATAGAGTCTCTCCCACTAGAATGAAAGCTTCTTGAGAGCAAGGACCTGTTATGTAAAATTTCCCCCCAGGGCCAAGAAACTACAGAAAGCAGCCGACAAACTTTAGTATTACCTTGAGTTTATTAAGAGAATTTCTGTATTAGGTGTGCCGTGGCAGATGCTATAGGGTTGTATAGTACCGGGTAGGCTGGATAGAGATACTGGGGCGTGACCTGTCCTAGATAGGGGAAAATGCACTACATACTTGACCTGGGGAGTGCAAAGGCCTGTTCCAGGAATCAGCATGCCTGGGGCACAGGGGAGGGGTCGGATAGTCTCTGAGGGGAGTTTATATACTTTTGTATTTGAAAGTTTTAAACACGTATATATACTATTTTTTAATGAAAATAGGTTTTAAGGACCAACTCATAAATACCATATTTTATTACTTGGGACCTCTTTAAATTGGTATTGGGTAAAATTCCAGAAACTTCTTTTTAAAAAAATATTCTTTTTTTCATTATAAAAGCATATGTTCTCACTTAAAAAAGAACATAAAGAAAATAGAGAATTGCATGGAGAAGAATGTTAGTTTCCTATTCTGTCTTCCTCTCCCTGCCTTGCCAAACACACTCCGCACTCAAGAGAAAGCCATGTATATCATTTATCCTTTCATACATTTTCTATGCATATGTAAACAGATAAAACTTATTCTCAGATTTGCTTTTTTAAAATTCAACATCTGGACTTTTTTTTACCATTTCTGGATAGAGATTTATGACATTCTTTTTAATGGCTATGTAGTATTTCATTGTGTTGCCATATATCATGATTTATTTAACCAGTGCAGAAGTTTCCCATTAAATATTATTTCTTACAAAGAAATATAATTTAAGGAGGTTTTTTTCTTTGTCCCAATGAAATGTCAGCAAAACAGTACATTTAATTTTGTATTTCAAGCTTGGGTATATTTCTGTTTCTTTGTTTTATTGTCTTTTTCATTTGAATGGTTTTGGTTTCTTTCCTATATGTTTCAGGTCTTCGGATCAATGGAGAACTAATTACTGCCTACCCCCAGGTGGTGGTAGTGAGAGTACCAACCCCTTGGGTGCAGAGCGATAGTGACATCACTGTTTTGCGCCATCTAGAGAAGATGGGATGCCGGTTGATGAACCGACCTCAAGCCATCCTGAACTGTGTTAATAAGTTCTGGACATTTCAAGAGTTGGCTGGCCATGGTGTTCCTCTGCCAGATACTTTTTCTTATGGTGAGTTCACTAATAAGAATTTATAGCCTGAGTTTTAGAGAACTTGATCGATTTGAAAGCCATACTAATCTAATAAGGTTGTGTAATATAAGGGAATTTGTGAACCCGAAAGTTTTTATAGATAGAAGTGACTTTCAGTTTTAACAGACTGGTCAGGAGAATTATGATTCATGTCTTAACATTTAGTTCCATGATATGGATGGAACAGACTTAGCAAACTTTTCCTGTAAAGGGCCAAAAAGTAATTATTTTGGGCTTTCCAGGCTATAAGTGCGCTCTTGTGACCCTCAGTAATGCTGTTGTAGTGTGCAAGCTTGCCATAGAAAATGCTTAAACAAAGCAATGTGGCTGTGTTCCAATAAAACTTTATTACAAAAAAAGACAGTGGGCCAAATCTGTCCCAAAGGCTTTAGTTTGCCAGCCCCTATGGTAAAAGATAATAGAATTTGATGACATCTCTGTCTAATTTTTATCTTTATTACCACTTTCATGATAATTCTTTATAAATATTTCCTTATTTTAAAGAAAATGACACTATATTAGGTCAGTGCTTCTAAAACTTTGTGGTAAATGATTTTTTTTAAAGGCCGATATGCTTTATCGGTACTCTTATAAAGTACAGTAAAAATATCACAGCAATGCCAAATTGCCATTTAAGCTTCTAGTGCTTACTCTTTTTATATTTATCTGGTCACATATCAATAGCAAAGAAGTCAGAAACAGGCATAGGTTACTGGACCACATTTTGAGTAATATTATAAATAATATTATGTTAATATTGCCTTCCTAGTTCTTGTTTAGAAAGGATAAGATTTACTGTAAGTCAGTACAGTTTTTCATAAAGCTATTTCTCTAAATGTCCAGTAGAATGCTTCGAGAATTAATGAGGCTTTAAAAAGAAATCCCTGTCCTCTTATTTTTAATATTTTAAAGAAGGGAATTCTCCAAGTCTGTATAGCATATATGATACAATTTCTGTTTTTAGCAATTACACAGTAGACAATATGAATAATTTGAGATTTCTGTCTTTCTGATGCTTTTGGGATATAGCTTATATTATGGGTCTACAATCCTGATTTTAAGAGAATGGAAAGGAGAAAAGGGTTAACAAATTATTACCTATGTTCTAATATTAAAGGTTTCAAATTTGGGGACTGAATCATCTTAATTTCTCTAAGCTGCAAATATATGATATTGAAGTTGTTTAATGAACTTTTTCCTGGTTTAATTTTTCTATATCATCATACTATTTTTTTACAGCTACAATCTAATTTTTCTCCAACCTTGCTACTGTATCATTTGTTCCTGGGGAATAAAAACAAAAGTAAAATTTGACACATGGGTACTGAGTAGCTCAGTGTAGAAAGAACTCTGATTAATAATGGAGATAAGAAAAATTAATTTGTGTATTAGAGACTGTGTGTGTGTGCATGTGTACATATGCAGCATCTTCAACTTTGAATGAGTCTTCTTAACTGACTCATTCCTCTCTTCTTAATCCAAACAGGGAATTGAATATACTAAATAAATCTTGGGGCTTCTGTTATTGTATGGTAGAAGAATACAGGATAAAAAATACGAAAAATGATATAGAATTGGGAAACATTGTTTTAGTTAGAGAATATTTAATTTCTTTAGGTCCGATATTAGAATATTTAGAATTTAAGATAGCTTTTATCCATCTAAAAAGGTGTGGTTATTTAACTGTACTGTCAACTTTTATTTATTACTTCTCCAAGAAAAAATTTAGTCATCAGGTTCTTAACTTTCTACCTCCCTTGTGTTGCTGACATTAGTGTAGATAAAATTTACCACAAAACATCTCTATTGCTGTTTTTAAATTTCTTTTTTTCTCAAACCAGGTGGTCATGAAAATTTTTCTAAAATGATTGATGAAGCAGAAGTACTGGAGTTCCCAATGGTAGTGAAGAATACACGGGGTCATAGAGGTGTGTATCAGTTGTTGCTACGATACATAATTGTGAAATTAGTTCTCGAGAATTAATAAGGTGTTTATTCAGTGTAGATTTTTTTCTTAATCAGATCAAAGCAATTATTTGTATTTGCTTATGGTTATTGACTAGACAGAAGTCTTATCAGTTGAAATTTATTTTTTGATACAGGGTTTCTGAAGAATAATTAGAAGGAAATTATTAAGTCCATGGTACCTCAAACTTATAGAAGGCTACTATGAATTGTTCAATTTGGCTAGAAGCTGTCTCCTTTCATTTAGTGGTTATCCTAGAGATTTTAAGGTGCATACTTATTTTGGACAGAGCCTCAATTTTACACTATTATCTTCTTCAACAATACAAGGACTCTTTGTCACTAACTCTAATCGTCCATCCCCTTCCCAATTTATATAATTTGAAGACTTAAATATATAAGGAAAAATATAAAGCTTTAGGAGACAGTGTATGAAAATATCTTAATGACTCCAGATTAAGGAAGGATTTCTTAAGGCATAAAATGATTCATAAATCCAAGTACATCACAAGGTTTAGTGCCTTTACAGGGATAGCTGGATAAGGGTTCGGCTGGGACTATTGACTACATTGTTTATATTGGGCTTCTCAGTATGGCAGCCTAGAAGTCTCAGGGCTCCTACAGTAAATTCTCCAAGAACCAAGATAGCAGCATGAGCTTTTGTGACCTAGTGTCAGAAGTCATATAGAATTGCTTCTGCTGTATTCTGTTGATTGAAGCAATCACAAGCCCTCCTAAATTCAAAGGAATTTGACATAGATTTACCCCTCCTTGATGAGAAAAATGTCAAAACATAACTATGTTTTAAAAACAACTACATCCGTTGGCATATAAATTTACAAATAGAACAATAGAACAGACTAGAGAATTTAGAACTAAAACTAGGTATGTAATGACACTGCTATTTTAATATATACAAATGTGGTATAGTAACATATTGTACAATAATATAAAACATGTTTTAACTTAGAGGGAAATGTTTTGTTAGTAAGTGAGACTGGCACTATTGTCTAACCTGGAGGAATACAAATTTTAGATACCTACCTCACAACATACCGAAATAAATTCTAGATCACTGTAAGAGTTTGGGGATTGAGGGACTCAGAAGGAGATTATTAACTTTTTAATACATTTTTGCATTGTCTCACTAATTGCCATAACTATTTTTACACTGGTTAAAAAGTAATTAGTTCTGAAAGAGCAGATTGGGACACAAGAAGATGGAGGAAATAGATATCAACCTACCCACAGTTTGATGACTTCGATATATTTCTTATTCTTTTTTAATTATAGGCAAAGCTGTTTTCTTGGCTCGAGACAAGCACCATTTGGCTGATCTAAGCCATCTTATTCGTCATGAAGCCCCATACCTGTTTCAGAAGTATGTTAAAGAGTCTCATGGACGGGATGTACGTGTCATTGTTGTAGGAGGCCGTGTGGTTGGCACCATGTTACGTTGTTCAACAGATGGGAGGATGCAAAGCAACTGCTCATTAGGTAAAAATGATGCAGGCATCTTTGTAATGTAGAAAGTAATATTACAGCTTGTCAAATGAGTATTTGTATACAACTACAGATCCTTTTATTAGCTGAAAAAAACATTCTCTTTCATGTGTATAATTAATAGGTTTACCTATCATGAATATAAAATATTTTTGAGTTGTTTTCTAGTAATGAAATTGGATTTCTAATAATGAAATTGTTTTCTAGTAATGAAATTGGATTTCTCTGAATCATGAATTTGCTTTCATTCAGCGTCAATTTGTAACTCAATTCACACATATATGAAATGTCTGACCAGAGTTAAAGATTTCCTCTTTGCTGATAAACTTATTTTGTATATAATTGGAATTCATTTAAAATGGATGTGTCCTAACTCATTTAACCCATTGTTCCAAACAAGATAGCTGGTTTTGATTTATTTAAAGATGTATTTTTATGAGGTTACTTATTGTTGAAAAACCTCAGAGCTTAGCTTAGGTTTTTCCTCTCTTTATTTCACTTTCTCAGTAATCTTATTTAGCTCAGTCCTCTATTTCTTATCTTTCTTGTGTGATTTCATCTTGAGTTTTTTGTACGTGCTTCGAAATAGTTCTTATGGTTGATTTTCCAAGTTTTGACTCCCCAAATTGACTATAGTTTCTTTCATTTTCTCTACTGAAGTTTTTAGTTAGATGATCATGGTTTTTGTTTTTTGTTTTTTTTTAGCTTTAGAAAGTCTTTTTGTGTTGAACTTGAATTTCCTTAAAGTGCTCTTGTCTCTTTCATTCAAGTCATACATGGCTTGTTACTTTTTTGTTGTTGTCACATCATGGCTCTCCTCTGGTTATTTGGAGCATTCCAGATGGCCTCAGTTCTACAGATTTAATTCATGGGCTAGTGTGCCAGTCTCCTGCTAAGGTACATAAAAGAAGCCTTTATGTTTCCTGGATTCTCCTCCGTACTCTTCCAGCCTCAATTGTAGGGAGGACTCCACTCACCTCTGCAGTTACTTTTAGGCCTCTTTGGGGTCAAAGACAATAGGCGTATTCATATAATGCTAATGTCAGATTTCCTCCTGTGGATGCACAGGGCTCTTTGAGCCAATCTCTTCTCCAGAGTCTTCGCTTTCTGGTCCTTATAGCCAAATGAGAAAAATCTAGTTCTAATTCCTTTCTCTCAGATTCCAGCAAACGCCGAGACTTCACCTACATTTAGTCAGCTACCTTAAGCCGCAGGAGTGGAACAGAGCCATGTTCAGGTCCCCTTGTTCCCAAATTCCATTCTATACTCTACCCATATTATGTATCTCTTATTTTTGTCATAGTTGTATTTATGCAGAAGTTCCTTCTACTTGGTCTATATTATTGCAAGTAAGATAGGCTTCAGTGAAAGTTTAATGTCGTCTTCAGAATAAATAGCATATTGAGAAAGTATTAAGTCATGAATTCTTTGATAAACTGGGTTGGAAGGGGATTCTCTAATGAAGGAAACTTAGACTTCAAAGTCCCAATTTTACACCAGAATAACACCTTTGTTTTCACTACTGATTTATAATAGAGGATGTTAGCCTTAGAGGCTAGCTTTACTTTTACTCTAGAAATTTATCATTTTGGTAACTTTTTCTTTTGTTTCTCTTTTGTCAGGTGGTGTGGGGATGATGTGCTCATTGAGTGAACAGGGGAAGCAGCTAGCTATCCAGGTGTCTAATATCCTGGGGATGGATGTGTGTGGCATTGACCTGTTGATGAAAGATGACGGCTCCTTCTGTGTCTGCGAGGCCAATGCAAATGTAGGTTTCATCGCCTTTGATAAGGCTTGTAATCTAGATGTAGCTGGTATCATAGCGGACTATGCCGCCTCCCTTCTGCCCTCTGGCCGGCTCACCCGGCGTATGTCCCTGCTCTCTGTGGTGTCCACGGCCAGTGAGACTAGTGAGCCGGAGCTGGGTCCCCCAGCCAGCACTGCTGTCGACAACATGAGCGCAAGTTCCAGCTCTGTTGACAGCGACCCTGAAAGCACCGAGCGAGAACTGCTCACCAAGCTCCCAGGGGGCCTATTCAACATGAACCAGCTGCTAGCCAATGAAATCGAACTCCTGGTGGAGTGACTCCACTGGTAAATAATTAACCAACAAAACCCTTGTAAAACTTTCTTTTTCTTTTTTTTCCCTTTCTTTCTTACTTTATATTATTATTTTTAACCAACTTGCAATGCTGTTCATGGAAGATGCTCAGGAAGATGAGAGAAAATTGAGTAGTTAGGAGAGAAGATAAACTTCTGCAATTAAGATGTTACAGACTCTCATTTACAAATTCTATAGATAGAGAGGCAGAAGAGGTGAGATACAGAAAAATGTCTCAGGCTTTCATAGTTAACCTTTTACTCAAAAATATGTATGTTCTCAGACCATGAAAAACATAATACTTTTTTTTCATGGTCCCTTTTGTTTTTGTACGGTTGGTACAAATTTCAGAGTAGCATAACTTCACATTGTGTTTCAAAGATTTGTGATGGGTAAGGAAAACATCTTAAATTACAGAAATTTTTTTATACAGATCTGAAAATTCTGCCTTTACCATATTAACTAGCAGGTTTTTGTTCATAGTTTATGAAGTCTTGAGGGGCTCTTACTGGGATTTATTATTTTTGTTTTTTCCCTTTATTTGGGTGGGAGGGCGACATGAATATGACCCAATAAAGATGTTTTTAATGACAAAATTGGCATGTTTGCATGATAAAAGGGAAATGAACAGTATTGCAATGTCTGGTACACAAAATAACATTTACTCTAATGTAGATAAAATTACACTAGTTTAAAATATTTGCATTGACTTGTATTTGTTAGTGTTTTAGTCTTTTTTGAAAGATATATGCTCTGTTAATGTTGCATTTAAAAAAAAAAAATGCAAGTCTAACATTTCCTGATCTATGCCTGCATCTTTAACAATGGCCAAAGTGAAGAAAATGCTACCTTGTTATCAAGACACTGACTTGAAATGTACATTTAAAGCCTTTTATTTTATTTTTTTCTTTTGGTGGTTGGACATATAAAGAATAAGGTTAAGGAAACATTTTTGGGGGGCAAATCAAGGGCCTATAAATTCTTAAGTATAAAGCTGAAGTGATTTCTAATCTCAGCATTATATGTTTGCATTTTTCACATTTTAGGAGGGAGTATATATGTGTGTGTGTGCACGAATGCATGTGTATGTGTTTTGCTTTTTGTTTACACCAACCAATCAAAAATGATAGATTCTAGAAAATGGAGCATGATAGGAAACACATTTTTTTACTTTAAGAAGGAGATGAGTTGTTTTCATAACTACTCCACTGGGGTAGAGGTACTCACCTGAAGACATAAGGAGAATAGATGCTTCTTAGGTCTTTTTGTGTATACGTTGTTTGGTTTGGTTTTTTTTGTTTGTTTGTTTGTTTGGTTTTTTTGGTTTGGTTTTGTTTTATTTCTAGCTAGACTGTTCAGTGTACGATTCATTCAAGGCTACGTGCTTTTCAATGCTTCTGGCTGTGTGTTTTCTCCTATGACACATAGGTTTTGGGGTGGGGTGGACTGGATATTTTTGTTTGGGGACTTACTTAGCAGTATTGAGTCTCTTATAGCCCTACTCTGAAGCCTTCAGTACTCTCCACTCTTTCTATTCCTTTACTTTTTGAATTTATAAAAGCCCCCAAACTACATATAATATGAGCCTTTAAAACATGGGTAAAACTATCCCACTGATGGTTTGGAAGATGTGTTAAGAAATGGTGATGCTCCAGAGCTCAACATAATTTTTTTAAACAGCAAGTTCCATCTCCTTAACAATCCTCTGAAGCTTTTACCCAAGTCCTTTCTTGCCTCTCCAGTGCTTTTTTCCTTCAGATGGACCTTAAACTTAATTTCTTGGACACTACTAGAGAGACTTCGAGGCAATAATAAAAGATCAGTATTAACCAGCTCTAACAGAGGTTTGATCATGCTTACTTGTACAGTTTTCCCCCCATTTTAAAAAGGAATGTAATAAAATTTGTTTTTTTCTATAGAATGAAATAATATTAAAATTGAGTGAAAGGTTGATTGTTGACAAATAGAATAGTACCTCTAATCTGTGCAGTGTTTCATTTCACCTCAGAAAAAGGATACACGAGGAGTTTCTAATTTATTTTAGGATATTTTAATCTCATCTAAAATAATTTGACTTGCACATGGTTATTGTGGGACTTACATGAGTACCTCTGACTCAACAGAAAGAAATAACTTGGTAATTCTTTCACTGAATGACCTTACTTTGGAGGATGTATACTATTTGGGATAGGGAAATAAATGAGGGAAAAAAAGAACTACTTAATTAAATCATCATTCATATGTTTGTGTAGAGACCATCTGGTTGCCACCTAATTATGTTACGTATACCTTGAATAGTTACATATCACATGTATATAGATTAGTTTTTAAAACACAGATAGAAGAGCCTGTCTATTTGATGAAGAACTCAAGGTTTGTGTTGGGAGGGATAAGGCACCAGGAAAAATGTAGGTAGCCTTTACAAAGTTTTACCAAATTAACCAACTGTATTATAAAAATACTAGATTATTTCACCTTTAGTTTTATTCACTATTCATCTTTTGTACATTCACACAATATTAAAACTTAGCTTTACCAACCTATTTCTGGATTTGTATACTCACATGTTAGAATGAAAAGGGAAAGAATGGTCATCATGAATATCTTCATGAATTCCTTCAAAAAATAAGGTAAAGAATATGAACAAATCATTCTGGAAGAATCCAGATATAACAGCTTAGATATTTAAGTGAAAGTTAAATATATTTTCCTATTGTTTAATAACTTTTGTTTAATCTTTATTGCTATTATGAGATAAAAATGTATTTATCAACTATGTATAATCATGCCAAAATCTGAATTACTGTAAAATTATTGTGCATTGTTAAAATTGTAATTTTGAATTGTATTTTAAAAGTAATTCTTTCTGATATTGTTTTTTTCACCTATGATGAAAACTGGACTATCTTTATACATACACACACTCACACATATATAAATACGAACTATTCCATTTAAAATTTTTAATAGTTTTTTTCCTTTTTTGGTGCCTATAATTGATCGGTCATTTCTGCTGGCTTTTACTCCACTGAACTTTAAAAATCTTTCTGTATATGCTATTAATAAGAAAATACCATGGAACATTCTAAAAATCATCAAGAGACTTGCTTTCATCATGCACTTTAGCAGACTTTTGAGAAGTTATCGAAGGCATTGAAAGAAGTAATTGACTTTCAAAATCATCTTTTTCTCAAGAAGAAGCCAATGGAAAAACAAATTTTCTTCATTCAGTGAATCCCCAGTTTGGGGTCTGGGGAGCCTAGAGACATTGTGAAATCAAATCTTGTGTTATTTTCTCCTGGCTCACTCTTTTTGAGAAGGTTAATGGGCTATATGGCTGGTGAGACACGATCCCCTCCTAAGAAAATGTAGGTGCTCAGACAGGTAACCTCTGCTGCTACTGTTTTTATTTGTTTGTTTGTTTGTTTAATTTCATTTAAAATTTGTTTTTATTGTACTAGGATATTTTTAAATGTAATATATTGTAGGATTTATAACCAGGTTTATTGCTTTCTTTTTTTTCTTTAAAAAACAAAACAAAGTTTCATTTAAGATACATTTAGGCGCCTTTGAAGCTTCGATTTTGGAATGTTTCAGTAGTGGACAGAAATCTGCTGTTGGAATCTTCTAGTCTTCCAGGTTTAATTTGAAGTTTTTAGTTTTGTTTTGAATTTTTGTGTGGTATTTTATTTCCTTTATAACAGTGCCCTTTTGCCATGATGTTTTGGGGTGGTTCCTAACTCTAGTGAAAATTCTTTTTATATTAATGAAAGTTTGGTGTTTTGAATTCCTTAATGTTTTGCATTTTTACAATTGTTTTTAAAGAAATATTCTAACTGCTTGCACTATTACTGTTCTTTGCCAGCCTTTTCAGGAGCCAAAAAAACAAAAACAAACAAACAAAAAATACCCAGAGAAAAAACTTTCCTTCTTCCCCCTTCCTGATGATGAGTGAGAAGTATTGAGAACTTTCGGGGTCAGTGCCCTTCTAAACTCCCCTTCCCCCAATAATGCAGCTGTATAATGAGTGGTAAATGCAGCGGTTTGGATTCAGGCACAGCCCAGCCTGCTTGCAGGTAATTTGACTCTTTCTCCTTTCTTTCCATCACAAGGCTAACTTTATTTTCCTTTTTAAAAAATTTATTTACGTACTTTAACGGCAACCATGGGTTTGTAATAAGTTTCATTTTAAAAGAATAATGTAAAACTCTATCTAGAAAATGTGATTAAAAAACTTTTGGGGTGAAGTTTGAATTGGTTGGGATGATCTCAAGACTTTCATTGGGGATGTGCTTTAACCATATAGATAACTCCATTCCTTGCATATATGTCTATAATTATTTCAGAGTGTGACTTTTTGGCTTTGTTTTTGTTTTGGGTTTGCTTGTTTCTTCCATTGTGCTATTCTGGCTTAAGCTTTTTCAGGGGTTGGTGTTCCGAATACACAGTGAGCTCACAGTATAAAGACATCAATTAGGAGTTGACAGGTATGGAAAACTAGAGTTTTGAAAAGGTAAAATTAGGTTCTAGGTTATATATATGGTAAAAACTCACCATAGTATTCAGTTGACTTTAGTGCTTCTCTTTCTGTGACATCATTATAAAAGTGAAAGGGAATGATAAGACAAAGATAGCAGAAAGCATTTTGGTTATGGTAGGAGCAACGTGATTTCAGAACTAATTTTAGCATTTCTGAGATACTAGTTCTAACAGGGATAGATGTGAATAGTTTGAGATTATCATAAAATAATGGTTTAAATATAAAAATTACAAGTTTGAACAGATTGGAGGGCATTTCTGAAGCACACAATTGTTAAATAGATTAACAGAGACCGTAAAACAAAGTTAGTGGCAGGAATAGGAATACAACTTGTCCTTTTTAATAGCCTTCCTATTTGTTCATATACCACCTCCTTCCTCTGTAGACCCAGTCCAATTACCCTTTCCGCCTTTTTCCTGTTCTAAAATTTTAGCTCTGATAGGAGTTATTATCATTATGGGAAATAATCCTTTTTCTGATAGGTAGAATTTTAGTGACAGTAGTCAGACCTTTTCAAGATACACTTCTGCATAATTTTATCTTGTGCCTTTCGATGTTCTCGCCAAAGAGGCTATAAGTCCAGTAAATCACCAGTGAGTAGGCAGTCTGGCTTCTAATGTTATTTCTACACTTAAAGGCATAAAATAAATCATTAAACTGTTTTGTGCTTTATTTTACTCATGTAAGATAGGGACAGATAGTTTCTTAACCATTTTAAGATAAAAATACTCATCTGTTGAACTGAACTTTACTAACAAAGGAATCCCAACTACACTCCTGCAGGAATTTGTGATGTATACTAAAAAAGGCTTATACAAGAGAACCTTGTTCTCTTGCTGATAAGAATAGCCAGCATTAGAATGTGTGGACTATGTGATTACATGGGACATGGAGAATTTAACAACGTCCATTTGGCTGTTCCCATGAAGATCACTAACTTGATAAGAATGATCTTGCTTTCACATTTTATCATATTCACTTATTAGATGGGCCTTATGTAGCATATATACCTGGCTGCTGTTGTGGGGTTCGGGAACATGAGGGGTGGGGTGAATTGTTGTTGTTTTAGGTTTCAGTCAGACAGACATCCCTGTGCCCCAGTTCCCAGAAGCACAGCAGGCCTCTAGGAGCATCCGTGGGAACGGCGCAGTCCTGACATCACCAACTCTCCTGCTCAGGCTCATCCCATATACAGAGGTCAAAGGGTGGGGTTTGAGATGGGGGAAGGAATAAGAAAGTAGAAACAATGTCACTGCAGTTGGCTAACCTTTGGTGCTTATGTCAGTGTTTGTTTTATTTTTTAAGTTGGCAAAACTTACGTGTTTTTCTTTTGGGGTAAAGATAGTGGGAGGGTGGAACAAAAACAAGCCATCACTATTATTACTAGTTCATTATTGGATACTGTTCTTTAGTAGCTAATACAGAATAAATGTGAAACTTAGACCCCAATGACAAAGAGAATCTGAATAGAAATGAATCTCAGGATTTTAACAAACAGAAAACATTTATGAGGTATTAATTTCCAGTTCTTCAACTGCTATTATATTTGTCATTCTGTCACCCTTTTTTTTGCCCTAAATCTTTTATGTACAGTTTGAGGAAATGTGCATTTGTGGTCAGTCCTTTTAAAAAGAATTAATTTATTACTCTTTTGCAAAAAATGTACCCAGTGCTTATATGGGCATACAAATGCTACCTTATTTTAAATGTAGGTGGCGTATGTGTTCGTGTTTTAATGTATTCAGAGCCAATGGGCACTAAGCAGTCCAGAGCATTGAAAACTGAAGCAGGTAAAGCACCTAATACCCTTAGTTTCTAGAATTACTTTCAAAAACTCCTTTATTGCTGCATCTCCCACAATTCTTTTGGTAGTCTCTAAACTTAAAATTTGCAGGAGTTGTAGACTACCTAGTTAACATTTTAAGTTATGCATTTATTCATTAGATCATAGGGATAAGTGAAGAAGGAAAACACAACAGAAAAGAAACCGCTCCTTGAGATGGCAACTGTTGAGTGTCTAAATCTTTCTACTTTTTTCCCCCAGCTTAGCTTGAACATTGATCATACATTGTTTAATTTTCAGTTATTGGGATTTTTGTTGTCTTGACTTTTGGTGGGGAGGTCTTGGGAAGTTTGTGTACATGTGAAAATATGAAATGAGGAATAAAGGAATTTTTCTGTTTAATCTGACTAGTAAGCAAGAACTTTTTCTGTATACTCTTCTGCTGCAGCAGAGAAATTGGTAGGTGGCAGCAGAAGAAGGAATTCTTCAGATTGATGGCTATTGACAAAATCCACATAGATGAGAGAGAGCATGACATACCAAGTGAGGTAAAGGCAGCAAAAAGTGGAAACAGCATTAAGATTCCTAGATTTGACTCTAAATGGTAAGTTATTTTCAACTTAAGAATGTTTCTAATCAGACACCATTGCTGTATAATTTGCTGTGGTGTGTAATCGTAAATGCCAGTAGGTCCTTGCCTTAGGATGAATTTCTTCTAAGTAGTGTGCTCTCATTTTTACTTTGAAAAAAAAAAAATTAGCGATATGTAAAACTAGGGATTTTTTTCCCCAGTAAATTGACATAGGTAAACCTTTTTTCAGCTTTATTGAAATATAATTGACAGCTAAAATTGTAAGATAAAAGCGATGATTTGACATACGTATACATTATCACAGGATTCTCCCCATTGAGTTCACATCCAATATGTGAACCTGATGTTGGCAGAAATGATGTTATCTCAGAGTAAATCTGATTTTTGAAAATCTGCAAGGTAAATAAAATATGCATTGGTAACCATTTTGTAAAAATACAAGTCTGTCCCTTTTTTAGTGGGAACATTGGAAGGGTAAAAATAAAAACGTATGTAATTTGAAAAAATTATGGGATAAAAGTTATCACTTCTTCAACTATCTCTTTTCCGTTTAGTCCCATTTCCTTGTCACTTTGTCTGCCCATAATTCCACACTGTGTGTTCATCTTTCTCTTGCTTATCCATTTTTGCTCTTTCTCTCTTTGCTTGTGTTTATTCCTCCATGTCTTTGTATCTCTCATCTCAGTCTCCATGCTTCTCTCTTTTATTTAGTTCTTCTGATTTTACTTTTCCAATGTTGCCATTTTTTATTTCTGCCTGCCTGTTTTTCTTTGTGTATAATGTGTGTCTTCCCCTTTCCATTTGCATTTGCTATGTCTGTATTTGCCCGGGCAAACAGCTTTATTCCCTTTTCATCAATAACACGAAGCTAGAATAACTAATGTTGTCTAAATATATGGTGAATTTTGTTTCTTTCTTTGAAACTTATGTAAAAAGAAGTCACCTATTCAAGAAATTGTTTATCCTCATGCTGAATAACATGTATATTACTTTGAAACATAAGACTATATGGCCTCAGTTAATATGGTTAGAATTTCTAAATTTTTTAAAACAGTTTTGTCTTAATTGCAAATTTTGCTTAGCATATAGAGATGTCAGTGCTTTAGAACTGAAAAAGGACCAACTAGAATCTTTATCTGAGCCAAAATTTATTACTCTTTGTATAATTTATGGAAAATGTAGCCTAGATCACTGGAAGGAAGAGCATTTAAGTTTAATTTTATTTGTTCAGGCCTTTTGGTACCATATGTTTTATTTTATGTGATGTAAAAGAAATGTTCTTGCCTCGATTTTTTTCCTCTTGGTATAATTTTTCTGTTTAAGACACATGTCTATATTATAGGATAGTTAAGGGTAATCACTGTGACACATCTTTATATGATTGTATTTTTAATTAATATGGAATTCAGTGTCTAAAATTGTGTTGATTTTATAAAATATAAATTATCTCTATAGTGCAGTTTTAATCACAAGGAAAGTATGTTTATCTGGATGTCTAACTGAAATAAGCCACTAAACTCAGGGATAAAGAAAAAAGAGAAAAAAATGTTGGCTGTTGTGTTGGCAATATCTTAATGAAGTAGACAATGTAATGGACCTATAAATTGAACTGTTGATTCTTCGCCCACTAGATAACAAATTCCAGGGAGTTAGAATAGTCTCTCCTAAAGAAAGGCCAAGTAAATTTGGGAGGTAAGGTTGCTCTCATAAACCAACATAGGTTTAAGTTTTTTAGTTTTTAATAAGAACATTAAATGTCTTCCAAGTCAGAATCAGAGTGTACCTTAGTATACCTTTGCCACCTGAGATCACCAAGGTTAAGTGTTGTAATTAAAAAAAAAACTGGTTGTGATTTTTTTGGTAATCTAGACAATTTGTGTTATTACATCGTTACATTAATTTTCTGTCTTTAATTTTTTTTCCTCATCATATTATAAAGACTTTAATCTGTGATTTAAGTGAACTGTATGTCTTTTCTCCCTTTAGATTCTTTCAAAGGAGCCAATGATCCTTTTTGGTTATTATCTCATTCACAGAATGGTTGAAGATACATTGATGGCATTTTTCAAATGGAGGATAGAAATGCACAGAAAAGGAAGCAATAATTCCAATCCGTTTGATTCATTGTGTTTCCTAAAATAAAAACATCAGAACTGGAAATGAAATAATAGCATGGTGTATGATTTCTATCCATTCCATCTTATAGAATTCTCTTCAGTCCATATATCTAGACTTGAAGTCTAGCTCTGCATGTGTCATTCTCTTTATTCTTTTCTTCAGTTTTTGCAAGATGAAACCCCTTTGGTTCTTGACTAATCTCTATAATATATTCTGAAACACTACTTTTGGTACATAGACATGTATTAAAATATGTGTTACATGGATTTTGCCCTGCCTCTTTCATCACAATTTATCTGTTCATGCTGAATAATTGTTGCTATGTTTTTTTTGTTTTGTTTTTGTTTTTGTTTTGATAAGGCTCTGGCACACGCTTGTCACAACACTGCTTGCTACATTTTAATCTTGCAACAAGTGACCATGTCTGACCTAGTCTATTTTTTCCCTTCCCAAGTTTTGGATTTTTTTTAGTTAATTGGGGTAACATTGGTTAATAAGATTATATGAATTTTGAGTGTACAATTCTGTAATACACTAGCTGTATATTGCATTGTGTGCTCCCACCCAAAGTCAAGTTTCCTTCCATCACCATATATTTGACCCCCCTTTTCAACAGTAGGGGATCAGATACACACCCCACCCCAAACCTTCAACAAAGAATGGGCTTTGTAATCAAATATTGACACAGATTCTAATTTCGAAATGTACTGGTTATACTATCTTTGGACAAGTCACTTTTTTTCACGCCATAGTGGGGGAATATTTGTAACAAATGGAAATAATTTTACCTACTTTGTTAGATTAATGTATAAGGACTAGCTGTGCTGTAATACATGTACAGTGCTGTACACATAGAGTATTCAATAAATGCTACTTCTATAAATTTTGGTTATTGATATTCAAGAGCTACTGCATCTTTTCATCTCAGAATTGGAGTCTATAAGACTTTCTTGATTTCCTTTCAGTTTTCCTATTTAAGCACCATCCATGAGATCTTGTGGTTGGAACATGGTGCGTGGAGGCATTTCTCCTAATCTAGACTGATTATTCCATATTCCCACACTTTGTTGGCTAACTGAAGAATTATATATAAGAAAAACCTATATCTCATTTTTTTCTTGATTATTTTCCCTGTAAGCTCAAAAATATTTTTTTCTTGTTCCTAAACCAGGAGAAATAAGGAATATGCATACCATGCACATAAGGAATAATTTAGGGTAACATGACTTATTTTTCCCAAAATGATTTGAAGCGACTTAACAGATGTATTAAAACAAATGGGGAAGATTGGGATGAAACCAAAATAGAAGGGGGAAAAATAAGGTGAACTGAGGATTAAAAACATGGAAATGTATGCTATCAGGTCCTCTACATTTGCTTAGAGGTGGGACAAAATTGGTGAGCAGAATGAAATGATTAGAAAATTTGTAGTGACTTTAAGGTAGAAGATAGCTTATTGCACAGGAAAAGCAGAATTTCTTGGACCTGAGCTGTCTCACAATGCTGATCAGTATTATGACATTAGGATATAGTCCAATAAAGGCAATCCAGTAAGGAGTCCTCTTGAGTTGATCCGATGAAATTTTTCTCAAAAGTGACCTAGAACCACCTACATCATAATCACTTGGCTTATTTATTTAAAATGTAGATTCTAGGGCCATAAGATATGAATTTCTGAGTTGCATGGAATCTGCATTTTGACGAGCTCCTCAAGTGACTTGTTCTATTGTTTGAGAATCACTGCCCTGAGTCTTGTCAGCACTGGTCTCTAAGAAATACTGCTCTCAAACAGGGATTGGCAAACTTAACTCTGTGAAAGGACAAATAGTAAATATTTTAGGCTTTGCCACCTACATATGGTCTGTTGCTTTTTTATTTTTAATATTTTTTAAAAATAGCCCTATAAAAATATAAAAACCATTCTTAGCTCATAGGTTGTACAAAACAGGCTGACCCTTATTCCAGAGGAATGAGTGGATTGAATGTGCCTTAGGCAATGCAATGATCCATGAATTATACTTCTAAATTGAGGCTTTGTTAACAGTAGAGTTTGAGGTTATTTGCTGTGGTAGGAAATGGATGTAAGGAAAATTCTATGTAGTAAACCAAGAATGATCCTTTTGTAGTCAAGGAAGGTGGAAGAGTTGATACTCATGAAAGTTAACCTAACCAGAAATATCTGAACAGAAAGGCATAACTTGTAAGACCAAAAAGTGCTAAGGCACTAATCCTTCAGTTCTTAAGACTTGAAAACTCAGTAAATAATAATTTCAGTATTACAAACAGAAGACCTTAGTGTGTTTAATTTTAAATTTTTATTTCCCTGTACTTTAAGTAATTTCACAGGAAGACTCCTTTAAAGGTCAGAGCTTTGTGAAGCAGACTTCATAGGGACCACAACAGTACTGAGCTATTGACATCTGAAGTTTACATGATAAATTTCAGAGACAGTATGGATTAGGTCATTGAAATCTGTGTTCCTGAAAGTAGTATCATGTTGAGATATGGGTGATTTTGGATAATCTACCCCACTTGTTTGATTATTGTAATTTTAAAAGTTTGTTGTTTGGATCCTCTAACAGGCTGACACCAAGATGGAGTTAGATGGAATCAACTAGAGGTGTCTGAAGGAGATGCCTGTGAAGGATACAAGGGAAGAAGGAACAGTGGGCGGGGAAAGTCTTCAGACTGCAATGTGAGTCTGACACATGTAATAGAAGAGATAAAATTTGAGTAAAAAAGCATCAGATCTAAGCTTTTCTGAGAAAGTCTGCCAGGTCAATGAAGAATCTCAGAGCAGATTACCCATTATAGTAGTCCTGCAATGGGCAGAAATGGCCTTAGTATACTGGGAGCAGCCTGGGGAAACAGCATGTGAATCCTGCAGCAGATCAGAAGGAGTGGCAGCTGGAGGCTGCTTGCATCAGTTCTTTTTTCTTACTCCAGCTTTGAGATATAATTCACACATAACACTGTATTTAAGGTATGTAATGATGATTTTGATATATGTATATATTACAAAATTATTACAATGAGTTTAGTTAACGTCTATCAGCTGACATAGTTACAATTATTTTTTCTTGTCTGAGAACTTTTAAGATCTATCCTCTTAGCAACTTTCAGACTATATTTATTGTTAACTATAGTCACCATGCTGAACATTATATCCCCAAAGTTGTTCATCTTATTTCTGGAGTTTTATACTTTTTGACCACCTTCAACTGCCCCCTACCACCATTTCTGGCAACCAGAAATCTAATCTCTTTTTCTATGAGTGTTTTTCTTTATTTTATACACCATTCTAGTCTTATATTCCACATGTAAGTGAGATCATACAGTCTTTGACATTCCACTTAGCATAATGCCCTCAAGGTCTATTCATGTTACAAATGGCTAGATTTCCATCTTTTTATGGCTTAATAATATTCCATTGTATCTATACACCACATTTTCTTTATCTGTCTGTCAGTGGACACTTCAGTTGTTTCTGTGTTTTGGCCACTGTAAATAATGCTGCAATGAACATGGAGTGCAGATATCTCTTTGAGATAGTGATTTCATTTCCTTTAGATATGTACCCAGAAGTGGAATTGCTGGGTAATGTAGTAGTTTTAATGTTTATTTTTTGAGGGGATGCCATACTGTTTTCCATAGTAGTGGTACCAATTTACATCTTTACAAACAGTGCACAACAGTTTCCAGTTCTACACATCCTCACCAGTATTTATTTATCTCATCTTTCTGATAATAGCCATTCTAACAGGTGTGAGGTGATATCATTTTGATTTTGATTTGCATTCCCCTTCTGACTAGTGATGTTTACCTTTTCATGTACCTGTTGGGTACTTATAGGTCTACTCAAATGTAGTAGACTTTCATATTATCCAATATATGGGCTGGAATAGTGTTTATTCGGTGGAATGTGTTGCCTCCAGAATCTACAGAAATCTTGCTTCCTTGTAGCAGGTGATGCAAATGTTAACAAGCTGTCTTTTACTTTGGGGATGTTCCAGCATGCCCTTTACCACTGGTCTTCTTAGAACTTTACAGAAACGGCAAGTCCCCATATCTTTATAGTTCATCTCCCAACTGCTAGAACATGTATTTCAGCAAGGCCTCCGTGCTAACCTATCTTCCGAATTTTGTCAATCAGCATGATATCATTGGTGTACAGTCATGTGTTGCTTAATAATGAAGATACCTTATGAGAAATGCGTCTTTAGGTGATTTTGTCAATGTGTGAACATCATAGAGTACACTGACACAAACCTAGCTGGGATAGCCAACTGCATATCTAGGCCATATGGTATAGGCTATTCTTCCTTGGCTACAAACCTGTACCACATGTTACTGTACTGAATACTGTAGGGAATTGTAACACAATGGTAAATATTTGTGTACCTAAACAAAGAAAAAATGCAGTATAAAATATAAAAACATGGTATAGGGCACTTACCATGAATGGAGTTTGCAGGACTGGAAGTTGCTCTGGGTGAGTCAGTGAGAGTGGTGGGCGAATGAAGGCCTAGGACATGACTACACTGCTGTGGACGTTATGAACACTGTACACTTAGACTACCCTAAACTTATAAGAAAAAGCTTTCTTAATTAATTAAACTTAGCTTACTGTAACGTTTGTACTTTAGAAACTTTTTATAACTTTTCAACTCTTGTAATAACATGGCTTAAAACACATTGTACAGCTGTACAAAAATATTTTCTTTAAATCCTTTAAATGTACATTTTTTTTTTTACTTTTTAAACTTTTTCGTTAAAAACAAAACTCACATTAGCCTGGGCCCACAAGGTCAGGATCATCAATATGACTGACTTTTAACTCCACATATCTCACTGTAAGTTCTTTGGGGGCGATCACATGCATGGAGCTGTCATCTCCTATGATAACAGTGCTGTCTTCTGGAATACCTCCTGAAGGACCTGCCTGAGGCCCTTCTTAAGGAAGTGTCACTCTTCAGAAGTGTGTCCATGGTGGTTTGCTTATTTTTCTTTTTTTCACCCTAGATTTGCTTGTAAGCAGATAATGCACCATGCACATTTCTGTCTAGTAATGATGACTTTTTGGTGTTAGGATCCATGTTTTGAAACATTTTAAGGAGCTTGTTGAGGTCTGCAAAATCTGCTAAACCCTTCACTGTGAATTTTTGGAGGATGGTTCTGCAGTTTTCTCTTACCTCTTCAGCTATGTGTTCCTGTTTCAGTTCCAACACTTTTCGTTAGATAATTTCTCAGGAACCACCTCTAGGAGCTCCTCAGTATCATCCTCATCCACACCCAGGCTAAAGCTATTTGCCTTCTTAAGTACAGCCTTATTGATTTTTGCAAAGTCCTTATCTTTGGCCAATCCTTTGAAGTCATGAGCAAACCTTTCAAGTGTCTTAGATGCCATTCCTGCACTCCTTGGTGACATCACCCCAAGCCCAAGCAAGGTTTTTGATGTAGTCATAGATGTTGTAATTTAGAATTGTATCAGTGTATTCCTCAGTTGCAGCAATAGCCTGGGCAAAGGCCCTCCTCAACTGGTAGGCCGTAAAAGCTGCTATGACTTCTTGATCCATTGGTCAGATCAAAAAGGTGGTGTTTGGAGGGAGAAACACTTGGCTCTTGGGAGAAGGCTACCAATAAAGAGGATGTCCAGGAGCATTATCAACAAAAAGTAAAATCTTGAAAGGGATGTTATTCTCCAAACGGTGTTTCCCTATTTTGCTGGCATAGCAATTCAAGAGGACATCTCGGAAGAGGAGCTGGGCCGTCCATGACTTCTTACTGCTCCTGTAGTTCATTGGCAGTGTGTGATTAATGATATGCTTGAAGGCCCTGGTCTTCTCACTGTGCCAGATCACAGAGGGTATCAATTTGTAGTATGCAACTTTGCCCCCCTGCAGGACTATTGTCCTCTCCTTAAAAGCCTTGAAACTTGGTCTCCTTAAAGACAAAAGTCCTTTTAAGTATTTGTTTCCAGAATAGGGAGGTTTTATCCATACTGAATATTTGCTCCGGCAAGTAATTTTCTTACACAATGTTTGTCTAGAGTTTCCAAAAATTCTTCAGCTGCCTTCACAGCACTCACAGAAGAGACTCATTTTCACATTATGTAATGAATGACTCTTAAATCATTTAAACCACCCAGAGCTAGCACTAAATTCAACATCATAATCAAGTCCAACTGTTTCTTTCAACAGCACAAACTTTTTGCTTTGGCTATGGTGCTGAGAAGGATACGCTTCTGCGTATAGTTTTCAATACAGGTAATTACAAGTTTCTCCATGTCTGATATTGGCCCTGCTTGAGTTATTGTTAGTCTCATTGCCTTCAGTGAAACAGCTTCGTCACTGTTCTTGTTTTTCAAGATTAAAGTTATGGTGAAATTGGACATGACTGGCAAGCAGTAAGCATCACTGATTTTACATCTTTGTAGTCCTTAATTACTTTTAATTTTGTTTCCAGGTCAATCACTTGACATGACCTCTTACTGGCAAAATTAGCAGTGGATTTTGTATTCTACAATGTTTAAGACCGCTGCAGAGTCACTGACACGGTGATAGGAATTTTTCATTGAACTCAAGGTTTTGTGGCTCATGACTCGTTCTATGTCCAGATTTCCTATTTAGATTACATCATCAAAGGTGCAAGGGTTAACATATCCCCAAAGCAAAACTAAATGAATATTTTCATTCTATGTGGATGCAAACAATTTCTGGCCCTCTGTCATGACTGAGATAGAAAAAGAATTGCTTTACCAAATCAATGACTATATATTATGTACCTGAGACCTAGTACTTCTGCTATGTGCTGTCATCGGCTAGTAGTAAACCAGGAAGAGCATGGCCTTGGTGTGAATACTAAAATGCATCCAAAAGAATGGTAGCTGGAGGCTGGCCAGCCAGCTACATTTTTCATAGCTAGTTTTAGAAGAGGACTGATTGGCAAACTTCTGTGGCTGCCATAGTAATCATGATAAACAAATAGTTCTCAAGAGAGAATAAATTGGAAAGTAAAATCCACCATCACCCCTTCCCTTCCTCCTGTCCTTACTCCAATAAGGAATCACTATTAACATTTTCTTGCATATACTTTCAGAATGTCTAAATTCATTTATTATATGTATGTCTTTTTTTCTTAACACACTGGGATAATGACATAAAGAGTGTTTCATAACTTTGCAATATATCTTGAATAGCTTTCCATACAAGTAGGTATATTTTAAACAGCTACATAAAATTCTATTATTTGCTTCTACCATAATTTATTCCTTTGGCTTAGTTACATGAAATATCCCAGTATTCTTCCAGTAAAATTTCCCTCTTTGTTTAAATGTGCTTCTGTTACATGCAGCCAAAGAATTCTAGTACAAGAAAGAAGAATGAGAAAAAGAAACTTTGACAGATTTTCTTAGAGTAACCAATAGAAAATTATTTGAACACAAACTAAGCATTGTTGGAGAGGTAACCCTTTGGGGGAGAAAGCTGTAAACTAACAGTAAAAAAATTGATAGTACCTTGGAAAACTGAATAAGCTTTCCATTGTTATATGTAAAGTGAATCCCAAAATTTAGACTTGTGATTCATTATCAAAGGATGAGAAAAAAAGACATGAGTTAGTTAAAAAAAAAAATAATAATAATAACAATAGCTTGCTTCCACAAACCAGGAGAAGTCTTAGATTGACCTGAGAGACACTATGTCTAATGGAGGATAAGCTGGACCATAATAGAAACATGGTAAGAGTAAAGAATTGCCAAGTCTAATTAACATCTAGGGACTACAAAGTGCCAACAAGAATAGTAAAGTCATTTGTACTAGTTCATAAAACCAATTGAGTATTTAAACACACATTCAGGGAATATATTAAAAACCAACATTTGGTGTAATTAGGGTATGGGATCATAATGAAAGCAGAAAGAAAAGAAAGGCTGCCAACCAATTCAATAATTCCAAAATGACTTTTATAGTCTTTAATTTTATTTCAATATATATACCATTCCATCTTTAAATCTACTGGAAATTCCACTTGAGTAAAAACACATGCCAACATTAACTAGTCAAAAACATTTAATATGCATTTGTTGGCACAGGTAGAAAACATTTTATAAATTCAATCGATATATAAGCAGATAAATTAGCATGATTCTAAATCATTTTATGTAAGGTGTCCCTGCCAAAGAGCCTGACATATTATATACTGAGCCTAGTCTGGGTTAAACAGACCTGACTTTTGATAACGTAAATACATTTTCTCCAGGGAAAATATATACAGACTTTCCAGTTCAAGGAGTTTACAATGAAGTCAACTAATAAGACCAATCAAGTCTATTTGCCCAGTAGTCTCTAATAACCCTAGCCTAATCATTTGACAAGTATTATGTATAGTAAACAAAGTCAAGTTAAAACAGTCTAAATCATGGCTTTGTAATATACTAGTTCTGTGATTGTGGGCAAATTAACCTCTCTATGCACCATTTTTTTCTTTAAATCTGCAAAAAATGATGAATGATAGGTTTTTCTTTTATTTAAGAGTAATTCCAGTAGCATTTGTAACATAGTTGATATTAAATAAATGACTCTTAGATTATCCCCCTTTGCACTGAAGGTTCATAAAAGAATTAATTGTAAGTGATAATCTCTGTCTTCTACTAGCCCGTAATTCTACTGGGATAATTGTAAGCAATTAAAACAAAAATTTGCATAATATCAGTAGAGTCAAAAGGCAACCCACAGAATGAGAGAACATTTCAAATCATATCTGATAAGTAACCAAAATATATAGAGAACTTCTAAAATTCAACATTGGAAAACCCAATTAATAAATAGGAAAAGGACTTGAATAGATATTTATCCAAAGAAGATGTACAAATGGCTAATAAACACATGGAAAGATGCTCAACATCACTAATCATTAGGAAAGTGAAAATCAAAACTATAATGAGATCACCTCACATCTGTTAGGATGACTGGCAAGATAGGTCACCTTCTCCCTATACACAGAATGAGTTTTTTGCAAGAAGAAGTGGGAGGGGATATTTTTCCTCCCCAAAAAGATTTAGAAGAGATAATGAATGGGATGAAAACAAGTAATAGTAATATAGAGACAATATTTAGTTTCACGGGAGACAAATCATATTTGAAAGATTAAGCCACAGTTTTAGAGAAATTAGTGACCTTCCAATGGTCACATAGTAGCAAAGCCATAAAGAAACCCCCAAAACTAGCCTTTTGTTAACATTTAGTCTCTGCTCTCAGTATGAGGATTTTAAATGGGTAAAGGGAAACCAATTGGAATAGCTCTGAGTACTTATCTTCCATTAGTATTATAGTAGGAAGAATCTAAAACAGCCCCCAAAATTTCCATCCTCTGGTGTTCACGCTCTGTATTGTTTCCTCTCCTTGAATGGGACCTATGAATATAATGGGATATCAGTTCTGTGATTAGGTTATGTTATATGGCAAAGGTGAATGCATTGTGCAGTTAAAATTAAGGTCACTAATTAGTTGACTTTAAGTTAATCAAAAGGAAGATTTGGGCTATACCTAATCAAATGAGCTTGTTAAAATAAATTTTAGATGACAAAGATGGGAGAAATCAGAGATTTGAAGCAGCAGAGACATTCTTGTTGGCCTTAAAGAAACAAACTGCTAGATAAGAAGAGAGGAGAGGATCATATGGCATGAACAGTAAGTGGACTCTTAAGAGTCAAAGGCTTCAGTCCTACAATCACAAGGAACTGAATTCTTCCAGCAACAATGAACTTGGAGGAATCCGAGGCCTCAGATGAAATTGCAGCCTGGTAAGACCCTGAGTAGACCTGTGCTCAGACTCCTGACCCATGAAAACTATAAGTATCTCTTGTATCAACCCCCTAAGTTGTGGTAGTTTTATTATACAGCACTAGAAACCTAAAACAAATATCTTTATAGTAAAAAATATTTATATAAAATAAATATATAATCTTAAATATATTTAATATTTATATGTTATATTTATTTATTAAACATATTTTATATTTATAAATATTCACATGTATTTTATATTTTTATATATAATATATATTTTATGCTGTAAAAGTATTTATGGTATATACACTCTATCTGTGGCAGAATTGTGCTGTCTTGCCTAATGGTGGGATAACAAGTACTAAACATAGCTTATAGGTTTACAGGATAGGGGTCTAGTATATTGAATGATTTAGGGCAGCATCATTGTGTAATGGAAAGAGCACGGGATTGAGAGACAGAATAGAGCATTCTGGCCGGCTCAGCCGTAATTAATTGAGCAACCCTAGATGAATCAATTAATCTTCCGGGGCTTCAATTCTCTCAGCTCTAACCTTCTACATTAAATGCATCAGTTATATGTAAGATGTAGTCAAACCTGGAAGAGAGGATAGCTTTCCAAGGTGGTGACATGTAAATATTCAGGAACTAAAATGTATTGTGTGCTCACAGTTAAAGATCAGGTCAGAAAAGAGAAGCAGCAGGAGCAAAGAAGGATGAAGGGTAGGGAGAAGGAGACCGAGAGAGGGAGGAGGAATAAGGAAGAGAATCTGTAGGAGCAGAGTCTGAAAATTAAGGAAGAAGAGAGTTTCTAAATGCAGCTGGGATACAAATTGTGAGAAACTGAACTTGCCAATCTTTGGCCACTGAAAGGGTTTCAGGTAATAAATATCCTGTACCTTTTATAATTCTCTGGTCTAAATGAGAACACCAAGATAACAACTACCCTGAAAGCGAGAATGCGTTTTAGAGCTTCTATGGGTACTACATGCTGCTCTCAGCCCGCAAACAGCTGCCAGGTTCAAAATGGGGTGGCCCAGTTCAGAGAACTAACTGTAGCCCCATCGATGCCAGGAGAACTTGTATTGGGAGCTACCACAGAGTAAAAAAGATGGAGGAACTTCCATGTAGCCTTTTAGTAAGATGTATATTTGAAGGAAAAGATGAAATCTGACGTGCAAGATAGTTGAGTCAAGGACATGTTTTTCTTCTTAAACAAAGAGAGCTCTAACCTTTTCTACCTCAAAAATAGAACACTATGTTGTTGAAGGAACACACAAGGAATTAGAAGGGTCTTTGGAATTCATTTGTGTTTTCTCCTGCTTTTCCTTATACCATATAACTAATCTCTTCAATATCAAAGAAGCTTCTTTTTAATTCATCAATTATATAAGTAAGTAGATATACAAATAGTTTTAGAAAAATTATTGCTTCGTTTTATAAAAATTTAAGAATGACAGTATTGGAACAGTTCTAGAGATGGTTGGTGGTGATGGCTGCACAACAATGTAAATGTATTAATGCCACTGAACTGTGTACTTAAAATTAGTTAAAAGGGTACATTTCATGTTGTGTATATTTTACCACAATTTTTTTAAAATTAGAAAAGTTTGCAACACAGTTCTACCATTAGTTTATAAGGCGCCCACTTTACTGAATCTTTCATCAGCATTGAAAGTCTTGGCAAACTGATTTAAAAAAAAAAAGGAATAATGGCATTATATCGCAAATCTTTAATGAATTCTGATAGGAATAATGTTTTCCAAATATATATCCAAACTCCTCCCGAAGTTCTGCTATTAGACATTTTTGTCCTTTGAAATCATATTTTGAGGCATTTCAGGCTGAGCTTAATATCAGGTCCTGCTTCCCACAGTTTGAGCCACTTTATCCCCATGTCAGCACAATCTCTAGGTTAAATTCTGGTCTTTGGTAAAACACATTAAATAGCTCTTGTCCAACAATAACACTTGGCAACAAATGACTCTTGTTACTGGCAAGACTCTGATGTTATATTCCATTCTTGGTAATTGGACTTTTGTTTTGTCTCCTATGGCCGAATGCCTGTTTTTGTAACCTTCCTAATATCCTAAATGCTCTATGATTGGACTCAGCCTTTCATTTAAGGGTATTTAAAGTGTCTGCTATGTGCCATGCACATTTTGGGTGCTGGGGTTAAATCGGTGATTAAAAAATAATCCTTGCCCTCATTTACTTTAGAGCACAGTAGGGGAAACAGACAGTGAATTGTAAACATTACTAAGCTGGAAGTGTGCCTGGAATGTTTGAGGAGCAACGATGAGGCCGTATGGATGGAACGGACAGAGCGATAGGAGAATAGAGGTCATGGAAGCAGAGCCTTAACATACCATAGGTGTAGACACATTATTTTTAGAGAAATTGAGAGGCATTGGACAGTTTTGAGCAGAGCAGTATTATGATCTAACTTACATTTCAAAAGGATCATTTTAGCCGCACTGTTATTTATATGCTCTGGATGATTACAGGTAGGAACAGGGAGACCACTGTAATAATACTGGCAAGAGGACTTCTGCTTCTGGCCAAGACGGAGTAACATTTTGAATTTCCCCTGCCATCTGAAACAACTAAAAAATGGGACATAGTATATAAAACAATGGTCTTCGAATACTGGACATCAGTTAGCACAAGGTAATTAATGATCTCTTAGAGATGGATAACATCTAAGTGAGCCCTGTGCTTGCCCCAACTTACTCCCCGGGGAATTTCTAGGTCACAGTGCAAGGAAAGGCAGTCTAATGGGAGACTAGTGGTCTCACTGAGTTGAAGAAATGGAGTTGAGAGTTAATAGGTCAGCATAGCTAGACTTATCGCAGCAGAGTACCAGAGAGGAAAGAGCTGCACGGAGAGAGAATACAGAGATCTGCAGAGGGTCTCCCTGAGGTTTTGGGTGAGTACTGATACATACATTTGAAGAAACTACCCAAAGGCAGAGAAAAAACCATCTGAAATTATTAGTGAGAACAGTTCCCAGGGCTCACGAAAGGACCGGAATAGTTTGTATTCCCATCAGCCAGACTGGAAAAACCAACTATGTCATGGGACAAAAATTAGAGAACTCTAGTGAGTTTTCCATTTCAGTTATTTTACTTTTTGACTCCTGAATGTCAATTTGGGTCCTTTTAACATTTTTTGTCTTTTTATTGATATTCTCTATTTGGCGAGACACGGTTCTCATGCTTCCTTTTGTTAGACATGGTTTTCTTTAGCTATTTGGAGATATTTAAAATAACTGAGTTAAAGTTTTTATTTAGTACGTACAATATCTGGGCTGCTTCGGGGACTATTTCCATTGATTTTTTTCCCCATGGGTATAGGTCATACTTTCTTGTTTCTCATAGTTTTCTGCTGAAAACTAAACATCTCAAATAATGTGGCACCTCTGGAAATCAAGAGTCTCCTGCCTCCCCAAAGTTTATTATTTTGCTGCTCTTTCATATTTGTTATTTGTTTGTTCAGTGACATTTGGACTAATTCCATTGAATTTTTCAATGTCACAGCTTTTCAAAGTCCCTATGAATATCTCATTCTCAGCTTTTCCTTTTAAGCTTTTTGGTTAGTCTGTTCTTTGTGTCATCATCTCAGGCAGCTGTGATGTTAAAAAAATCAAGAAAAGCTCTACCCCCAACTTCTCACCCAGGTGATCAGTACTGGGCATATTCATGTGAGGTTGAATTCAGAGCCTTTCCAGTCATCTTCCAAGGAACCATTAGCAGACAGGTCAAATAATGACATTTCTTTGAGAATGAGATCCTTTCTGCTCTCCCTAGTATTAGAAATGCAGGCTGTTATTTTTCAAGGCTACTGTGAAACTAGGGAATAGGGGTGTGGGGCTAAGGTAAATTAAAATGCCACAGAGCTCCCTGCTTTTACCAGGAGCCAGCTGTTTTTCTTAACTAAATATTCCCTGGATTGCTGCAAGCCCATAGTTAATTGTGAGTTGTAAAGTTGATACCGACCTTTTTTGCCAGGCTTTATTGTTGCTTTTATAGAGGGACAAACTTTTGGAGGTCCTTACTGTATGGCTTTTTCTCAAATTACCTCGATAGGCCTTTTTGCTCTTATTTTTCATTCATTCATATTTATTAAATGCCTACCACACCCAGACACTGTTCATAGTGGGCTGAGGATACAGCATGTTCTTCCTTGGGCTCACACATTACATAACCACAGTAATAAAATAGTGGTTCAAGGTATAATGTAATATTATCTAGTATCTTGCTGTGAAGAATTTATATTTTACTTGTTAAGCAGTCAACAAAAAAGTATGGAATACTTACTGTGTGTCTAGCATTGCTGAGTTTCTAGGAAAACTTTAGCTCCTCTGTCCCATCGACCCTTTATAATTTTCTTTTCCAAAAGAAATTTTATACTTCACAGGAAGCACTTCCATTTGTTCTACCACCTTTTCCCCTCTTCACCCCCAAAATAGTACCATCAAATTCAGAAAGAGTGGCTTAATAAAGATAAGCAAGTGTCGTAGAGGAAATGATATGCTTAGGACTGAGAGGAATATCTTGTCTTTCAAAAGAGAAGAATTGTTTTAATTTGAAATAATGTATAGTTAAAAAGTAAGAATAAAAGCATGAAGAAAATCTGGATGAGATGTTCCTTGAAACTTCTCAGTTACATGCTATACTTCATTTAACTTTTCTTTAAAACTAGCCCAGCCCACAGATTTGTGATCTAAATACGTAGTATTTATCATCAGTAACACATTTTATGTAATAAATCATATGCTATTCAGTGGTACTTTAGTATTTTTTTTGTTTGTCATTGTACTTTTCATATGTGAATACCTTATGTTATGAAATAATTCCCTTGAAGTCAAAGGAAAGGTCTTCAAATATATTCCTTTTGTGTCTAACACACTGAAAGTGTTATATACATATATCTACACACATTAGATAATCAAATCAATAAATATTACATACATAGGTATATAAGAGATTTATAATTGGTTCATATGATCGTGGAAGCTGGCAAGCCCAACATCTGCAGGGCAGGCTGGCAGACTGAACTCTGTCTCCAAATACAGTCACATTCTGAGATTTAATAACTAGGTTAGGACTTCAACATATGAAGTTTGAGGAGATAAAATTCAGCTCATAATAGTGATCAATAAGAAAGTCCTTATTCCTAAGTATAATCTGAGCATTTGATCTGTATGATTCTCCCTTGCCTTTTCGAATATGAACTTTTAGTTTGCTTTCATTTCTCACTTTAGCAAAGTGGTTCAGTTACTATCAGAACTTGGGTGTGGTTGGGTGACAACTTCATTTGTCTAATACATTCACATTTGAACTTTGACACTTTGCATAGTTCACATGAATGGATTTGAAAAAGGAAAAGTGAAGCCTATAATTAGTAGAGAGGGTGGAGGAGACATAGAAGTGAGCAAGGAGTGGCCCTAGCTTCAGCTGGTTCCTCCCTTCTTTTCTCCAATATTACTGACTTGATTTCATTAGGCCCTGTTCTCCAGAGGTAGACCCTCCAATCAGCAGTTCTGGATTGGGACAAAAACAGCCCTCTGGTCTGAGGAGAGCAGAAAGCTGGCTTGCTGAGCATACCATCCCCTGGGAAATAGTACCAAGATATCTCCTAGGAGATTACCAAGTAAAGCCAGCTAGTTGCTTTTGGAGAGTACAGTATTCAGAGAAAATGTTAGCAGATGGAAGACCAAAGACTGTATGTGAAAAAGTAGAAATACTCTGGAAACGATAAGATAACATCCTTGAGTAGAATGGTCTGGGACCAAATATAAAATATATAAAAAAGGATCAGGAAAGCTGGAATAACATAAAGAAAGAATTCCTAACATACCAGAACAATGTTTTTTCCTTAGCTGTATTGAAGTGTGCTTATTATCACAAATTTTTTGGTGTGGATGAATTGAAAATTTTTATGAGTACTCTTGAATAACTTATTCACACAAACACACACGCAAACACACACACTTATGCCTAAGATAGTATATAGCATAAGATAATAAGCTAGTAGAATAAGATCATATATAATTAATATATAATTGATATAATTCTTACTCCAGAAATACTAAACAAATACTATTGTTCACAATAAAGATCTATATTCAAGAATCCTTCCACGTAGTAAATTACGATGTCTATTTAGGCTAAAATCCTCAAGTCAGGATTCTGATACACAACTAAGTGAGCTAATTTTTTTATAGAATCACCATAAACATGACTATTTTATCTGTATGTGCCACACAATATGCCAGGAATAGAGTTTTATGCAGCTTAAATTTTGGAGATTATTAAATCCTGGATATTTTCTCCCACCAAATTCCAGGCAGATTATCAGGCTGATAATTGCATTAAGTGGATTTTAAAATGGATCAGAGGAGATAAAAATAATTGGCGGGCTCATCTGACAGAGTGGTAAAGGGAAATAAACAACTCCCAATGGAAGATCAATTAGCCTCCTACAGAAGAATTGGTTTTACTGGAGCTGAGTAATTCCCCTTATACAGAAAGCAGAAAAGAGTGATGGGAGAAAGAAGAGACAAGACCTGCCAAAATTAAGCTTCTACTGTATGCCAGTGTTATGGGCAAATTACATTCATGGGGACCTCAGGGAATGTTCAGGCTATTTTTAAAATATACAGTTTGATTCATATTGAGAGCAATGGAGAAGTTTCCTGATTCTAACTCAAAATAGCTATTAGTTAGATCAACAAATGTAATTGATAGAAAAGTTTTGGACTAAATTAGTATAAATATTATACTTAACTAGTGAAACACTACATTAGTTTAAGGTATACAACATAATGATATGAAGTATGTATATATTATGAAATGATTACCACAATAAGATCAGTTACCTCATCCATCACCTCATATAGTTATCACTTGTGTGTGTGTGTGTATGTGTGTGGTGAGTACACTTCATTTTTTTTGCGTATGGATATTAGTTTTTCCAACATCATTTAAAGAGACTACCTTCTCCCAATTGATTATTGTTGTCTCCCTTGTCAAATATTAGTTGACTGTATAAACATGGGTTTATTTCTGGGCTCTCAATTCTGTTCTATTGGTCTATGTGTCTGGTTTTATGCCAGTCTCCTACTGTTTTGATTACTACAGCTTTGTAATATAATTTGAAATCAAGAAGTGTGATGACTCCAGCTTTATTCATTCTCAGGATTGCTTTGGCTATTCAGTCATTTGTGATTCCATGTGAATCTTAGGATTTTTTTCTATCTCTATGAAAAATGACGTTTTTGATAGGGATGCATTGAATTTATAGATCACTTTGGATAGAATGATGGACTTTTTGACAATATTGAGTCTCTGTTCCATGGACAAGAAAAAGCTTTCCCAATGAAAACACTTCTCTATTTGTGTTTTCTTCAATTTTTAAAAAACACTTCTCCATTTGTGTTTTCTTCGATTTAAAAAAATTAACTTCTTATATTTTCCAGTGTATGGGATCTTTCACATCCTTAGTTAAATTAATTCTTAAGTATTTTATCAGTTTCAATGTTATTGTAAATGGAATTGTTTGCTTGCTTATTTATTTATTTATTTTTAGATTATTGTTTGAAATTTCTAAAAGGCAAGACTGGCCCCATCAGCAGTTAAAAGCTACCTGATATCTACCCTACATGGGCACCTCAGGGAAGGGTAGGTAGAAAAGGAAAGGGTCAATATAGGATAGAACCATGTATTTAAAGACAAGTAGTTATTAATAATAGAAAGAAAATGAAATATAGTTCAGAATATCTCAAAGTTTTGGGTTTCATGTTTCTCTAAATTGGCATTTGTTTTCATATAAACTTTCTCTAGACTATGAATATATTTGTAACAAAATTATTTACTTAAAATATTTTTGATGTAGACTAAAACCTAAATTGGATGTACTGGTTTTCCCTGTGTCCATATCAGTCTGAGCCTCCAGAGACAACCACAAAGTGTTCTATACCTAACTAAGAGCTTTGGTATGTGCATGTATATGTGTGTCTTTGCATGTGTTTGTCATTGGAATGAGGAAACGTGGAGGGATTGTTTTAAACTGCAGAAACAAGTTCCCTAGGCCAGGGTATTCCTAACAAGGCTATGAAGGAATGTTTATGGAAGATCCAATAATGATCCCAGAAGTACCCACTAGTATTGACTGATTGAAAGTTTTCTTGGTGCCAGGTACTATATTAAATGTGGAGATACAATAACTAGCAAAACAGAGTCCCTGCCCTCACAGCTCGTATAGTTTGTGCACACTGGAGAGCTTTCCAGATGAATGTGGATATGAATCTTATATTCTGGGCCTTCGAATGCTAACTAACCATTCCAGGGTGTAAATTAAATTTAACATTCACTGTTTTACTTATGCATCACTGCTTATATGGATACATTTTAAAGAAAATTATAGACAATAAAACATAGAGGCAGCCCCTCATATTTTCTGAGAAACTCCTTTCCCGCAAGGGAGTGTTCATCTGGATTCATTCCACAGAGAACTCATTAGTGTTGGCATCTTATTTCTTCTACCCCATATGGTTACTATTTTCATTTTACTCTTGGTAGCAGAGTACCAAATTAAAATCGCTAACAGTAAGCTCAGAGAAGTCCTGGGAGGAACAGACTGCAAAAGACAGAGGATGAAGAGAGAAAAGAAAACAATTTCATGACCACTTTCTATTGAACATCGGTGGGAAAAATGCAGAAGAGAGGTTGACATTCTGCACCTTTATTATTAGAACTTTGCTCTAAACTCCAGGAAGGCTTTCTGGTTAACTATTCTTAGATCTAGCCTTATAGCAGCAGTTCTCAAAAGTGGTCCCAGTAGCATCAGCATCATCTGAGAACTTGTTCGAAATGCAAATTCTCAGGCCTCGTCACAGACCAAGGATTCAGAAACTTGGAGACAGAGCCCCAGCAAAATGTGTTTCAACAAGCATTTTGTCATGTTCTCTTAAAAATAAATCAACAAAAAATGGATTCTTCTCCATTTAGTAGGTGAAGTTAGCTGAAGGAAAGAATAATTAATGATGCCACTAATCATTAAATCATAACAAACGAGAGCCCCAAACAGGGAAGGCATATTGAAAGTTTGGGCGATCGGGATTAGAGGGAATTTATTTCTGAGTGATAAAGAGATGGATGGGATGTGGAATAATCTTTGCCCTTTGCTCCTCATTTATGTATTCATACTGAGTACCTAGGCTGGGAGAAGATAGATACACCTTAATTCTGAAGTTTCATGGTATGGGTGAGGAAAAGAGAGGTGTAAGTAAAGAGTGACAAGACAAGATGACTAGTGCTATGGTCAAGTTCACCAGGTGCTGAAGTTTTGGAGCACAGAAGAGGAATTAATTCTTTCTGGAGCAGTGGAGAATATAAAGGGGGTTAGAAATGCTTTCATGGAGATGCTAGCTGAATTTGAAAGACAACGAGAAATTCTCCAGGTAGAGAAAGAAAAAGGGAATCAAGGCAAAGGGAATGGCATGGACAAAAGCACATGTACGAAGAAGCTGAAAGACTAGGAGAAATGAGTCTTGACAGAATCAAGTCTCTAACTCCAGGACATAAAGTCTTCAGAGTTTCTCTGGTTCCTTCAGTTATTTCTTCATGTCTTATTCGCCCTTTACTGAAAACTCTTTTTTGCTTAAGTTGGTTTTATTTGGGTTGGTTGTTGGTGTAGAAAGTATTCTCACTAATTTACACTCTAGGTGGCCTTCAAGTCTTGCCATTATAAAGAACACTATAAAGAAACTCACTGTAGATACAGTTTTTGCATATGTGTGTGCTCTCTTTTCCTATAAGAAAGATTTTCATAGAAGTTGCTGGGTCAAAGAATATGCAAATCTGAAAGACTTTTGATGTGCATTGAGAAATAACCTTCAGAAAGGTTGTCCATAAATAGTTTCTCAAGGAGTATGTCCCTATTTCCACACAATACTGAGAAGTATTAATTCTTAAAAATCCTCAATTAGATAGAGGTTTTCTGCTTTTCTATAGATACTGTTCCCATACCTGTGATCCCAAATAACAAAAAGAGATATAAAGATCAAATGGGGATGGGAATTTGGAATGAAACCAGAAGAAAAGGGTGGAGTACAAAATTTGTTCTGTGAGTGTCACCACTGTGAATATTCAGCCCTGACTTTTTTCCAAAACAGGTATGATGAACTGGCTGAGCCAGTATAAACGTTTCAGGGAGACATTAATTTGGGGAAGGGAACAAAAGCCCTACCCTGGTCTACCACGTTAGCCTGAGGCCCCAATAGGTAATTGGCTGGGACTTCAGTGGTAGCTCCACACCCTACCTGGGGAAGTAATATATACGCTACAGGAAGAGTGCTGATCTCTGGTTCCTGATCCTGAAGAATCTGTCTCACCCACAAAGATGTGGGCTCAACTCCTTCTAGGAATATTGGCTCTATCACCAGCCACTGCAGAAAATCTCCTTCCGTAAGTGCTTGATGTCAGAGTTACTCAGGGCAAGTGGCCTCTCTGTCTATCTTTCTTAAACATAAATATTGGGGAGCAGAGATAACCTTGGGTTTATTTTATTTTATTTTTTTCATTTTTTTCCTTCTTTGGTTGTATTTCTCCTTCATCCAGAGAGAAAGGTTAAGGGCCAAGAGGAAGCTTTAAAAAAAAGATAATATGAAAATACAGTAGACTCCTCATACCCCATTTTCTGTAATAGAACTAATTTCCTCCTTGGTACTCGAGGCATAAGGAAGGTTTAAGGCTATGCATATAGCTAGTTACTTGTCAGCTTCTCCCTTGTAGAAAATAGGGTTCATAAAGGCAGGGGCTTGGTTTCATTCACTACTATATGCTGAGAAGGCTTAGTTTTTCATTGAATGGATGATTCATTATTGTCCTGAAATCCTTTTGCTCTCTCAATAGAAATTATCTAGTGACATTACCAGCCCAGCTTAACTTTCCCTCTACTCAGAAGATTTGTTTGGATCTGAGCCCAGGGTACTACGATATAATATTCACTATTACTCTGGAGACCAAGGACAAGACCCAGAAGTTGCTAGAACATTGTGGATTGAAGAAGAGGCACTTCCATTGCATCTCATTTTTGGTAAGCACAGACCTAGCTCCCCACAAATCCCTTATTTTTCTATTATCCTCACTAGGTATTCACTGTAATCGAACTTTAAGTATGTTTTCTGTTATCTTACTTTTGTGAAGTCCTTTACATCTGTCTCCCCTAATCCTAACTTCGGTTCCTGGCCATAACTCATCAGTAATTTCCTTGACCTTGGATTTCTTCTTTTAGTTCCTGACTTTAACCTCTGATTATTGTTTCCCTTTTTCTTCCTGACAGCTTGTTCTATGGCTCTGCCGTTGCTACCCTCAACTAATTTAGTTCTTTCCTTTTACTCTCCTGCTCTTGGGTTTTGACCAGTAGATTCTGTTCCCCCAATCTCCAACTCCTCCCCAGAGCTAACCTCTTTGGCCAGGTACCACCTCCTGCAGGTGGCACAGAAGAGGTGGCTACAATTCGGGTGTCAGGAACCGGAAATAACATCACCTTTGAAGAAAACAAGATGGTTCTAATTCAGAGACAGGGAAATGGCATCTTTGTACAAACTGACAAACCTATCTACAACCCAGGGCAGAGAGGTAAGAGACAAAAGATTAGGGAAATGGCTGCACACATTTGTAAAGAGGGCCTTTTTGGTGTGGTAGTAGATTTGTGGAATAGTAAATGCAGAGGAGAGGAAGGTCTGGACGGATGAAGTGTGATGGGTTTTGAATGAATATATGCTGTGTTCCACAAGCAAAAGAGTAGTGGGGGGAGTTGCTACTACCGTGAGTGCTTATCTAAAACAGAAATACACGTTTCTCTTGGAATGGAATTTGGCGAGTGTAATTGGATTGCTGGGTCCTCCAGCAAGCTGCTTGTATATGAAATATACAAATATGCATTTGGTTTGAGCTCCTGTTATTTGTATTTGCTCCTTCTTACTTAGAGGGGCATCCATCCTGAGGGTTCTGTCAGGAGCCATGAAGAAAAACCACTTAGGGGCTTTATCTCTCTCTCAGATTAAGTTCTTTTTTTTTTTTTTTTTAAGTAAAACCTGATCGGGTTTTGCTGACTCAGAAGTATGTGTAAGAAAATAGGGTGGAAGAAAGATGCTGAGAGGGGAAATGTTTTCTTTGCTGATGATGCCTGTTCCTTTCTAGTGCACTTCCGCATTGTCACCTTGAACAGCGACTTTGTTCCGGTGAATGACAAGGTGAGAATTCAGTTGGGAAGAGAGAAAGAGAAAGGAGTAGGGCAGACTGAGAGACAATAAGGAAAAGAAGAGATTCTTACCGCACGTTTGCGGGGAGCCTGGTGCTAAACCATTCATAGAAGACCTGCTTCTGGGTCGGGGTTTTGTGTGTAGCAGGTACCTTGCTGCGATCTATTGAAAGTCAGCCCTCGACACAGGGGTCTAAAAAAAAAAAAAAGAAGAGATTCTTTCCAAGGATGTGAGGAGGTAAGTTCTGACCGAAAACAAGCAGAGGTGTCTAGTTCTCAGGTTTCATAGCTGAGAACGTCAATGAGGTTAACGTTCCTGAGAGATGGTTACATCCGCTGTTGTTTTAGAAGAGTTTTTGCAAACTTCAAGACTTGCCAGCAATGACACCAAATGGCATTGCAATCCAAAGATTAAGAAATAATTCAGGAGTGTGTCTAACAAAAGGAAGAAATAAGAATATGTACCCCCACCTATTTTTTTAAGACAAGGCCAGGTAATTTATAAAGTAGACAACTCTCTTAAGGCCGCATTTAAAAATACCAATTTATAAAGTAGACACTATTTTAAAAGCCAATTTATAGAGTAGACACCTCTCTAAAGGCAACATTTAAAAAGTGCCAAAGGTAAAAACATGATAACATTTGGTTATACTTAAATTTTCCTTGAACAACTTGATCCCTAGAATCATAAGCCTTATTATAAGTTTGATCTCAATTCAGGGCTTATGTCATTTCTACATGTTCGTGAAATATTTTGCTCTCACACCCCCCTGCTGCCTTCTTTCTCCTTCAGTCACACCCTGATCTATTCAAATGAAGCTTTTAAAGATAATTATAGGGAAAGCATTATTTTTATTTCCATTTCCACATTCTCAGAGCTTCTGTTTCCTTTCCCTGTGTACAGAGAGGCTATGAGCTTATCGATCGGTAGCCTCCTCCACCACTGCTTTTCCCCTTTAGTTTAGAATTCTTTTTAGTTTCTCCTTCCTATCACCTGTATTCTTTCTTTATCCGAAGTTTGGTTTAATATCAAGTAGTTATTTCTTAACAGACTGTTGATTCCAGAGCAAAAAAAAAAGAAGGAAATGCCTTTGTGAACTTCTTGCTTTCAGCAAGGCTATCCTTACTGCTTACCCAGCTTTAACCCACGTTATCTGGTTTTCCTTTTCAGTATTCCATGGTGGAACTGCAGGTAAGTAGAAGTTTCTTTTTCTTTTCTGTCATTTGCGGAGATGGAGGAATGAGAGTTTGGCGCTAACCTTTGAAGCCAGAGAGAACTCCGAGGTCTTGGCCCAGAGCCTGAGACTGCCCTAGCACTGAGTGCCCTGAGTTCCACCTGAGCCGTGCCTGTTCTCTTGCTTCTGCTCACCCAATCCTCTCATTTCTAATCCTCTGTAGGTAAAGCCAGCAGCCTCTGCAGCAACTAACCCTCCCACTCCGATTCCTGTAACTCTTCTGCGCCATGCCAATTCAACCAGGCTGGGTTCTGTACTCCTCTTTAGTCTTCAGTAATAAGCTCTTGTCATAGACACTCGACAGTTGAATATGACATGAATACCTGTGAGAAGTGTTAAAAGAAAGTGGCTAGAAGGGCGAATTCTCCACAGCATCCCCTCCATTTTTCTGTTAAATTACCTATGGTTCAGGTATCTTACAATCAATCCCCTCAGTGTAGTCCCTTAAAAGGGACCAAGAATAAACAATCTAAAGCCCACTTTCTGAAACTGATCATAACACCTTAGAGGTTCAGTCTGCTCATTTGAAATCACAAGGACACTTTTCTTCCCAAATAGGGGCTGGACCTATAGGTAAATTTATTTCACTCAGTAATGAAGAAAATTATAAATAACCCAGGGAGCTGTTTTTCCAGGATATAGACCATGGTGTGTGTGTGTGTGTGGTGGTGGTGGGGGATTCTTTACCTGCTTTTTGCTTCTTTACCTGCTTTTTGAAGTGCAGAGTGGGGATCAGACAGGCAGGCACATCATGAAGTTTCTTTTTAACGGACACAGGATCCCAATAACAACAGGATTGCGCAATGGCTGGAAGTGGTGCCTGAGCAAGGCATTGTAGAGCTATCCTTCCAATTGGCACCAGAGGCGACACTGGGCACCTACACAGTGGCGGTGGCTGAGGGCAAGACCTTTGGCACCTTCAATGTGGAAGAATATGGTAGGTGGGGCAATTAGCCTGTCCAAATGTTGGGCATAATCTGGTCTCGAAATCAGCAAAAGTAAAGTAAACCTACTTATGGGGAGAGGTATCTTTTCATTTCTGAATCAGTGCTAAACCATTCAATAACTTCAGGAGCATTTGACTTTAATAATGTCCTCCCCTAATTTCATTAATTAATTTAATTATCACTGTTTTTATACCTCACTATTCACTACCTCGGTGGTCAAGTTCTCTTCCAATTCCTTTTCTATTTGTCTTTCCATTCTCTCTAGTGCTGCCTAAGTTCAAAGTGGAAGTGGTAGAGCCCAAGCAATTATCAACGGCGGAGGAATCTTTCTTAGTAAAAATTTGTTGTAGGTAAGAATAAAGGTCTGGATCTGGTGGAGATTAAAGCTATATTGAGAGGTATAATGAGGGAGTGTTATGGGGAGAGGAATTATGGGAGTAGTGGTTAAAACTGGGGATATTTTGTGTAGTTCAGACTCATGACTTCTCTAAGAACATGTTTCCTAATTGCGTTTCTGCTCTTATTTCCCACTGCTCACTCAGTCAGCATTATCGATTTAGTGTCTACTTTGTGCCGAACACAATATTGAATCCCATGGAGAAATAGGAGTAAGAGAAAAGAGAGACACTACACTGTCCTTTAGATGGTCCTTATTGTGTAATGGCAATACTCTAAGACTGAGTAAATCAGGGAAGGGAACAAGAGCTGGAAAAGGGTAGGACTGTCCGAGCCCCCGCAGAGATTGGAGTGCAGGAAAGAAGGAAAAGTGGTGTTGGGGGAAGGAAGGTTGGATCTTAAGTGGAATTTCCCAACTCTGACTCCTCATGCTTTTCTGGGTTAGGTACACCTATGGAAAGCCCGTGCTAGGGGCAGTGCAGGTATCAGTATGTCAAAAGGCACATACGTACTGGTTTCGAGAGACAGAAGGGGAACAGCTACCTGACAAATGCAGGAACCTCTCTGGACAAGTGAGTAAATGGGATATAGAAAAGGAACCTTATTCACGTGTCCTAAAGAACAAGTAAGTAAGCACCTACATAGAAAAGTGGTAGAAAGCCCAAAGTAGAAAGCGTTTCACATGATTATTATCCCAGTTCCAAGGAACAAAGCAGTCTTCTTTATCCTAAACAGATAAAGTGTTTTAGAATCTGCCTTGTCATCAAGAAATTAACTGAAACCCTTGAGAGAGATAATTTTCCTGTTCTACAGTTGGTTCTTTTCCCCTTCTTATATCTCGGAGCTACAAAGTCATTTCATGATTATGTATGTGTAGGTGTATACTCTATGTTATAGGAGAGTTTTTCTGTCTTAAAAGTGTAGAAAATGAAGTATGGAGATAAGGAATAATTTATTTCTACAGTACATTATGAAGTGGAAGTACAGATTAGGTTATTTATTCTCTCTTCCTGTCTCTCTTTCTCTGATTGCCTCAATAGACTGACAAAGCAGGATGCTTCTCAGCGTCTGTGGACATGTCCACCTTCAGCCTCCCTGGTTATATGTACAGCCACAGCATCAATCTTGTGGCTACTGTGGTGGAGGAAGGGACAAGTAAGTGGGATACTTCTTGGCTTATTAAGAGAAAAGGAAGAAAAAGAGCTGTCCAAGGACACACCTAGGCAGGAGATTCAAGACCTACCCTCATTAGTGTTTGGGAGTAACTTTGCTCATAGTTCACATTTAAAGGGAAATGTCAGATTCCAATCTACCATCCACTATGTATTTCCCCCCATGTTTTGGGAGGAGGAATTGGTTTGGATCTTTGGCCAGAAATATATTCAACTTTATCCTTCCAGGGGCATCACCCTTTCAGGGATTTTATGTTCAACATAAAGATGAGGATATCAGGCATTAAGATGATCATACATCTGGTTTCCCTCTGCAGGAGTGGAGGCCAACACCACTCAAGATATCCACATTTCTTCACAAATAGGATCAATAACCTTTGAAGACACCAATAATTATTATTATCCCAATTTCCCCTTCAGTGGGAAGGTATGTTGAAACTTATTTCTGCACAGACAAAAAATGCTTAACCATCTACTGTTATCTCTTCCTTGTAGATATATAATAATAAAACTGACTTGGCATTGTTCAAAGTACTCTGAATGTATCCATTTATTTAATCTTTACAATAATCCTATGAGATAGACACTATTATTCGCCCCATTTTATAGATGAAGAGAATGAGGCACAGAGAGATTAAATGATTTTTTCCAAGGTTATATAACTAGTAAGTAGTAACCTTGATAAAACCCAGGCAACCTGCATCCAGAATGTATTCTCTTAACTCCTTAGGCTGTGTTGCCTTTAATCCCACATGAGCTGTACCCCGAATATTAATGTGACTTCAGTGCCCTTTTTAATGCCAGGGGCTCATATTCCAATGTTCAAATCTTAGCATTTTAGAACTGTAAGGTATCTGGAGAAATCATCCAGTATGGACTCCTTCAGCTAGGCGAAGTTAACATTAAACTTTCCTTGACAGAGAGCCACTAAAAGCTCTTTAAGCATTTTCTGTATTTTAGAGATTTAAAAATTTCCTTTGTTGGTGTCTTCTTTCTAATATCTAACAATCTACCCCTCTTTCCAGCTTATCTTTCCTCACTTCTCAGATAGCTGATCAATACAAATAATGTTGTACATCTTTAGATCCATTTAGTCCTTAGTCACCTTTTCTCTAGACCAACAGTGGATCCAGATTTTCATAGAGCCTAAGGATTGGAGAGTGGAAGAGGATTCCTTTTAAGAAAATGAAAGCAAATACTTTACAGAGCCTTGAAAGGCCCTAAAGTTTTATTAGCTACACTGCAAATATACTTCTGCTCCAGGCTAAGCTACTTCTGTTTGTTTCTCAGTTCCTCATAGATGCTAGTTTACAACCCTTGATTCACATTTACTTTTTCTGGACTCTTTCCTGAAAGGTAGTCTCAGAGTTTCTGTTATCATGTCACTTTACCTCATACTCGAATCTACTCCAAACCTAACTCTAATGACCTTCACCCCTCAGATAAGAGTTAGGGGCCATGATGGCTCTCTACTCAAGAATAAAGCAGTGTTTCTGGTGATTTATGGCATAATCGGAACCTTCAACCATACCCTAGTTACTGACAATGATGGTCTCGCTCCCTTCAAGTTGGATACGGTTAATTGGAATGGGACAGACATTTCTCTGGAGGTAAGCACAGGGGACGACCGGCTTTCCAGCAAGGAAGTCTTCTGTAAAGGAAAACTTCAAAAAATATATTTTTTTCTCCCTTCTGCTCTCATTTGTAATTCCATCTCTCTCACTTACCAGTTCTGCTGTCCAACTGGCAAAACTTTTTCTTAGATCTAATTTACTTTTAATATCAATTAAATAAATGACTCTTCAGATCAAAATTGCTCTCTACTAATTCGTCTTATAACTTATTTCTATCTCTATCTAATCCTAATTTGAAATCAGCATAGGGAGGAAAAAATGGTCCAAAGTCGTCTTCCTCCTGTCCCCATACCCTAACCCCATACTCATAAATATGGCAAAGAAGAGAAATCTAGATTTTGAATACTGACAAGGAAGCCTGCTTGTATCAGTTATCAACTGTTACACAATTCTGCTTAACAAACAACTACAAAACTTTAATATGACACGACAGAAAACATTTATTGCTCATGCATCTGGAGTAGTCAGAGAGACAGCTTGGCTGATCTCGGACTTCCTCATATGTTTGTGCATCACTGTAGGCTGGTGCTCCCCATGTCTCATGCTCCAGCAGGCTAACCAAGTATATGTATTCTCACGGCAATGATGAGGTACGAGAGCAAAAGCAAACACACGGGCTTTTCCAAGCTTCTGCTCATCTCTCACATGCTGACATCTCATTTCCAACAACAGAGTCATATGATGGGCCCACAGTTAGACTAAAAGAGTACTAAGTATACATGGTAAAGGAGGTTGGTGCAGGAAAGGAAAAAGAATTGGAGCCATTAATGCAATCATTCAGCTACATAGGCTATTTGCCTTGTGGCTAATTTAACTTTCTTTAGACATCACTTGATCAGTCTATTTAGAAATAATGATTTCAGTCTTATTATCCTTTATGCTTAGTTTTCTTGTCTCTTAGATATATTTTTTAATTTCTATATAATCTTAGTCATACTTATCTATTCCCTAGGCATCAGTCTGTGAAGGTGTGCACACTCAACCACAGTTTCCCAATACTTGACAACTATAATTCAGCCTTTATTTCACTCCCTAACCAAACATCCTTGGCTGGATCTCTAGTGAAATATCTACATGCCATTCTTCGGCACTGAAGATTTGAGAGAGATATATCTGAAAATCATAACAAGTCCATGGAGTTAATATGGTTGGGGTATACGCTAAAAGAGCTTTTTCTCTCCCCTCTTTTTCTCAGGGCAGGTTCCAAATGGAAGATCTGGTATATAATCCAGAACAGGTGCCTCGATACTACCAAAATGCCTACCTGCACCTGCAACCCTTCTACAATACAACTCTCAGCTTTGTTGGCATCCAGCGGCTAAATGGCATCTTGGAATGTGGGCAGCCCCAGGAAGTGCTGGTGGATTATTACATTGATCCAACTGATGCAAACCCTGATCAGGAAATCGTTTTCTCCTATTATGTGAGATTGGGAAATGAGGATTGGTGAAAGTGTGTCGGGAAGGAAAGGGAATGGGGGAGAGAGGACGGTGGGGAGAGGCTAGACTGTCCAGATGGAGAGAGATTCAAGCCATGTCAGTAATTTAAAAAATTTTAGGAGCCACTTTAAAAAAAATTGAAAGAACAGGTGAAACTAATTTTTTAAATACATTTTATTTTAATCCAATGCATCCAACACGATCATTTCAACATGACGTTAATATAAAAATTATTAATAGATACTTTACATTCTTTGTTTTAGCTGAGATGCAATTCTTTGAAACTCAAAATATGTATTTTGTTATATTTAAAGGAGTTTGAACTAGCCACATTTCAAAGGCTCAGTAGTCACATGTGGCCAGCAAGTGGCTACAGTATTGTACAGTGTAGGTGGAAAGGATGGGGAAAATAAGGAATAAAGAGATTTTGAGCAGGAACCCAGGAAAATTGTGTGGGGAAATAAAACGAGGAATTAACAGGAAAATGTTACTGGCCAGGGATGAAAAAGAGCTGGATGGGTGGGTGGGAGGGAGGATGAGTAAAGGATGGGACTCAGAATAAATTTCATTCTGTGTTTTATTAGTCAATATTTTTAAATAGATGATATAGGTTTAAACTTAACATCGATAGCAGCCTTGTTATAGAAATAAAACTACAACTTATAGCCTGAAAGAAATGTATAACGATAAGCAGCTTTATTGGTCACCCTGGTGATAGTGAGGCATTAGACTCGTGTAAACCTCAGGTTTGATGGTCCAGAGTCTCTTCATTCCCTTACCATTCTCTCAAAGTCTCAAAAAGACTTTCTCCCCACTGAATCATTCCAGTGTCTTCATCAGGCTAAAACAATCATCCTGACACAACAGAATGAGGAGGAGTAGGTGGAAAATAACAACTCAGGGTGATAATACGGGTACTGTCTTCAGGACAGAGGTGTGGGGAGACCTGAAAGAAAAGTGGAGTTGGGGTTGCTCAGGTGTAGGATGGTTATCTGAGGAACCAATCATAGAGCCCTTGACTGGCATCGGGGATGACAGCCTGCTTAGAAACAATCGCACTTTCAAGTGAGAATGAACAGGGAGAGTTAGAAAAGATGATTTCTCCTCCAGAGAGTCAAATGTCAGAAGGGCTCAAGGCAGTTTAAGGTGCACTTATTTTGATTGAATTTTGAATTGAGTGCTAATAAAAAAAAAAAAGTTATGAGGATGGACTTTAGCTAAATTTATGTTGAAAGTATTATAAGAGAATAAAGCCCTGGAGATTTCAAGAAATGGTGGGCAGTCATGTTCTGTGAAGAATGGTTTCTCTTCTATCTCGCCTTGAGGCAATTATGGCATTTGTCTCCTTTCACTGACCCTGGTGGTTCTCAGGCAGACCTCCAATGGGAGTGTCGTCAGGACTGTTGGCAGCATACAATGTTTGAGAAGCTAAACAATGCTCCGTGAAGTATTGAGCCAGACTCTGGGACTATGGAAAGAGCCTCTGCTTATGGAGAGATGCAGGGGTGCTCCGGAAGTAGGATCAAGGCTAGATTCCCATAACATCTGTGCTGTTGATTTTTTTTTTTCTCTTCTTTAGTTAATAGGGAAAGGAAGTTTGGAGATGGAAGGCCAGAAACACCTGGACTCTAAGAAGAAAGGTGAGTGTACATGCTTCTTTTGGAAGAGAAATGGTATTTTAAACTTCCAGGAAACAATTTTTATACATAGAAGTAACAATAACTGTAGAAAAGTAGGAAAATGAGAACTTGCACCATGAAGCCTGTGGCTGGCCCAGTGAAAAGTGCAAACATATGGTTGGATGTCGTCGGTAGGTGCTGCACTCTCATCCCTGTATATCCACCCCACCCGCTCTTCTCTTTTAGGACTGAAAGGCTCCTTCTCTCTCTCATTGATCTTCAATTCCAGACTGGCCCCTGACCCTTCCCTGGTGATCTATGCCATTTTTCCCAGTGGAAGTGTTATAGCTGACAAAATTCGATTCTCAGTAGAGATGTGCTTTGATAATCAGGTAAAATGGCACTTGAGGGTGAAGAAAAGATCTGGGCATAGAGAGAGACCTTGTGTATGCTGAAGTTGGAGATAAGGCAGGGACTGGGAAATAAGATAATATTGAAGTTAGATGTCAATATCATTTATACCTTTAGTATGTTTTGTTGACATCTAGCTCTCTCCTGCTTGTTTTTAAAAAGTCATGCTGCGACATCACACATATAGTTACTCTAAATATAGCTATTCCACATGTTCTCTTTTTTTTCTACTTTTTGTCTTTTAAACATTCTATATCATTCTACTGTGCTGCTCACTTTTCTCGATTCTGCTGTAAGACACTGGTTCTCAAGGGCTAGACTTCACAAAAGAAAATCAGTATGAAAGTGAAAGAGTGGGCTGGGTACCATAGTTGAAGCATGTTGATGGATGATCTAAATTATAGTTTCTTCTTCTCCTCTCCAGGCTTACCTGATCCCCAAGTTATATTTTTTCCTTCCCCAGGTTTCCCTTGGCTTCTCACCTTCCAAGCAGCTCCCAGGAGCAGATGTGGAGCTAAAGCTGCAGGCAGCTCCTGGGTCCTTGTGTGCAGTCCGGGCTGTGGATGAGAGTGTCTTACTACTTAGGCCAGAGAGAGAGCTGAGCAACCGCTCTGTGAGTAGTCTGCTAATGGGGTAGGAAGAGGGAGTTGGCAGAGAAGACAATTAGACTGCAATAGAATAAAGAATGAATCTCAGGGAGTGGGAAAGAAAGTCTTAGGAAAACAGTGCACCACAATAAGGTGGTAGAAAAGTGGGTGTGAAATAAAGGTGGAAATGATGGTATGAGAAGGGCATGGTTAATATGGCTATAAAGATAAGGAAAGAAGATGGCATAGAGGTAAGGGTGACGGATTATGAACAAAAGGTGAGAAAAAGGTTAAAATTTAAAAAGTATAAAAGGGGTTGTGATGAAATAAATATAGGAAGGATTTTGGAGTAATGAAGAGAAATAATTCAGGAGTAGTGAGCTATGGAACCAAAATCTGTGAGAACTTTCTTAACTGATTTCCCTGTGTCAATATTTTATTTCTTTTCCCCCTTTTATCTCAGGTATATGGGATGTTCCCATTCTGGTATGGTCACTACCCCTATCAGGTGGCTGAATATGATGAGTGTCCAGTGTCTGGCCCTGGGGACCTCCCTCAACCCCTCTTTGTTCCAGTGCCTGAAGAACGTTGGAGCATGCATTCAATGATGTGGAGGCCTTGGTTCTCGAAAGGCATAGACAGGTTTTCAGGTGGTTCTTACCCCTCAACTTTTTTTCTTTCCTTATAGAAACAATGATAGTGGGAAGGGGGTGGGGGGAGAAAAGTCCATATCTCAAAAGGCAGAGAGAGGCACATGGGCACTGACAGGGATAAAATTCTTGAAAGAAACTCCTGATAGGAAAGGTAGCTTCTCTTGGTTGTAATACATGAAGAAAATGCCCAGTTGCATTGGAAGAGGAACCACTGTGAGAGGCTATATGTATACCTAGCCTTCCCCTCTGCGTGATACCCAAATATTGATTTCCATGGGATCAGTCAAGAAAAGAAACGAGAAAAGGTAGGCCAGCAGTCTCTTATCATTACTGTAAAAAATATTGCACCTATTTTATGAGCAAAAGTTTGAGATGCTGTGACCCAAGTCTGACCAGGAGGTCAGGAACCATGTCTTGCTCATCTTTGTATTTTCTCTAATGCCTGATTCTTCATACTACTCAGTGTATTTTTGTTGAATTGATTGAGCTGATATGGTCCTTGGCCTCAGAAAGTTTAGAGTCTAAATCACATAATCAAGACACAGTGACTAATATTGGAAAGAAGCATTAAACATATTTAATAATGAAATAAGTTTAATTGAAAGCCTTTCACACTGGAACAGAAGTAAACCAATCTTGGTGGCTGACTATTGGGTGACAGCCACTAGTCTCACCATTAATAGGAAAAGTATATCTTGGTTCAACCTTTTGAGGGTGGAATTCCTAGGCAGTAACCCTTGTAGTAAGAGAGGGGACTTAACATTTTCTCTCCTCTCTTTGGTACGGATCAGGACATGGGCCTGAAAATACTGTCCAATGCCAAAATCAAGAAGCCAGTAGACTGCAGTCACCAGTCTTTAAAATACAGTGCTGTGATGAGTGGAGGTAAGCTACCTCTGTGGCTTGTGGAGTCACCGATCAATTTAGAATTAAGGATCTCTGAAAGCTCCCTCTTGGCTTCCTGTTCTTGCCTTGAGCCTCTAGCTTCAGAATGAGAATAGGTTGTGGGTCATAGATGCAGGCAGTTTCTCAAGGA